>NW_011888809.1:9067237-9073247 GCF_000151845.1 Pteropus vampyrus
CAAAACCTAAAATGTTTACTTTTCATACACGTTACAGAAAAAGTTTGCTGACCCCTGTAATTTGTCTTATCGCCGTTTACTCTCCTTGACTTTATAAACTTGAGCAGAACTCCCTCTGGGCGTGCACCTCGGCCTGGGGGTCTATGCCATGACCCACGCCTCAGGGGCCTGACCAATGTCATGCAGGCAGGGCCCTCTTTGACCTCCGTGGATGAGGGCAGTCTCAGGGCAGGCAGGGAGTGCCAGGGCATTCACGAGCCCCTCCTGGCAGCCCTCAGCCAGTGACTGACAGGAGGGGCTATTTCAATGCCCAGCCCAACGCCACCTCGGTGGGCTACCTCTCTCCTGGCGCCCAGAGCTGCTCAGGGCATTAAACATCCATGACCCAGTCTGGCAACTGGCTTCCTTCTCGTCCCTGTCTCTGTGCGGTGTCTCCTGGGATCGGCTCCCAGGAGTTTCCTTGAACCCCCATCCTTGTTTCGGGCTCTGCTCCAGGATGCTCCCGCTCCCTTCCTCCACACCCTTTCTCTCATGTCTCGCTCTCAGTGGAAATACGTTCATTGGTTTCCAGCGTGTTGGGACAGTAGCATGGCATCTTCCTGTCTGGGTGGCCGACAGTCCTTGGGCCTGGACACTGAGGATTCCACAAGGAGAGCTGGAGGGTGTTCGTGACGCACCGTGAGGGAGTAAGGACGAAGGGCTTACGTGATGAGGGAGTGTTTCTGAGCATCCAGCAACGCCAAGGTCTTGCTGTGTTTTCTCATATTTTATTTACTTTGCAGAGAGCTTTTCTGAAGCCCACAGAATAGCTTCATCGAGGGCCCCTAATGACGGCATTGGGAGGTCATGAGGCTGGCTCTGGTTGTCAGCTGTGACCCTGACTCACAGCGGGAAGGGCTGTTAATTACCTAATTTGTCTTTGTCTCCTTTTGGCCAGCCAGTAAGTGGGGAAGCAATGTGGTGGCTTGTTTTAAAGGGCCAGCTGATCTTGAAAAAGCAAAAGGGTGAACGTGGGGCCCGGAAAACCTTCGGTTTAAGGAAAACCATTTAGGCTCGTGTGTCAGAGCTGAGGGGTTGTTTTTTAAAAGGAAAGGCCAGGTTGACAGAACTGATAGATCCAAAGCACAGGCCACAAGCTCTGTGTCTCGATAGGCCACCTGACAGCCTGACGAGCTGCCTCCAGTGGGAGCCGAGAGTGTCACTCCGGTCCAGCCTCACACCCCACGTGTGTTTGCCGGGCCAGGAGGCCAGGGACGTCCGACCAGCCATTGCCTGCTCTTCCTCCAGGACAGGCAGGAGCAGCCTCCTACAGCCTCTGAAAGACACTGTCACACACTATGATCTTTCTACCCTCTGATGGTGGGGGGAATGGAGAGCAGCAATCCGGCGGAAGAACCAGCCACGTGGCAATGCCAGGTTTTCACGGGAAGATGATGCTGCCATGTCAGGCCACATCCACTGAGAGAGAGAGAGGGGTGTTAGCGAGCAGAGGGCAGCTCCTCACTCCTGGGCAAGGTAGGGGACAGGCTGTGGCTCCTCTGAGCCTGACCTAAGACAGCTGGAGGAGGGAGTGACAGGAGCTGCGTGCAGGGTTCCCAGTCAGACTCAGGCCGGAAGATGACGGCTTTAAAAATAAACTTTCATGTATACTCATTGTTGAAAATTATGAATATATGGGAAAGTTAAAAGAAGAAAAGAAAAATGACTACACTCTCCAAACCAGAGACAACTATAAACATTTTAACATCGTTGTGATCTTTAAAAAAAAAAAAAATCATTTGGAAAATATAGTTGAAGCCATATTGTGGACAATTCTGCATTTTGCAATTTTTTAATTATAGCATACATGTTTCTTCACTTCACTAAAATCCTTTGTAAAACAACTTTAATGGCCTCATAATAGTCTGATAAAATGGAAGTACTGTGTATCAGTCAGGATTCCCCAGATAATAGAAACCACTCTAAGTGTTTTAATGGAAAGAATTCAAGTGGGGCATCAGCTACACAGGTGAAGGAAAAACTGGGAAGCTAAGTAGATCGAGGGGGCCACCGACATCTTAGCGACAGCAGGAATCCACTTCTGGCCCAAGGTCTGGACCTTCAGGGGCAGGGGACGAGGTTACCAGTGTCCAGAAGTGGGATGGCAGGGCAGGAGCTCGAGCAGGTCTGGAAATGCCACATGAGCATTGACGCCTTGGGGGTGATGCAGTCACACCCAGAGATGCCACAGGAAGCAGACATGGGTGTGGGGAAGACCCAGGTTCCACCCTCCCCCCATCTCCCACCTTTCATCAGTGTCTCCCACTGACTAGATCTGACAGTGGCCCCTTCCCTGCTCCTAGCCTTCACTGGCTCCCCTGTTACCTGCAGTATGAGAAGTGAAGTCCTCGGTCCGCTCTAGGTCCTTCCCAGGCTGACTCCAGCTTAAATATCAGTCGTCACCTCCTGTCACTGCCCCTCACTACCTCTCAGAAGTCTGAGCTCTAGGCAACCCAGACTTCTCATGGTCTGTTCAGGGCCTCCGTATGCACTGTTCCTGCATCCCGGAAGGCCCTTCTCGTCCTTGTCCCATGACGAGATCCACTGCGTTCTTCTAGAGCCAGCTCAGTCTTAACTTTGAGGAGCCCTCCCTCACCCCTTCGCCGGCACACTTCGTTGCCTTCCCCTCGGCACTGGCTTCACACCCTCCTGTGGGGTATCCTTGGGGGTGTGTCTGTCTGTCCCCCACTAGTCTTCAGGCTCCTTCACAGGGGAGGCCCCATTAAGTCCCTTCTTTTGCAGCTTGCCACTGTGCGCGTGGGACCCACGTGAGTGAGCATGCAGGAAATCAGAGCTGAACGGTTGAAAATGCCATCTTCCTAGATCTATAGCTATTGACCTGGGTGTGAGGGCCAAGTGAGGAAAACAAGTTGCAGGGTAACGTGCATGAAATGCCCTTAATTTAATAAGAGCAAACATGACACATCTGTGTATGTTTTATGAGCGTGGAGGACAGTGTGGAAGGGTACAAGCCAGGCTGTCTCCATTGATTACCTTGGCGGTGGGGCGGGGTGATCTGCAAAGGCTGTAGGGAAGATTATTTTTTTACTATACATTATACTTTTTTAAGTTATGGGGCACTCATGTTACTTTTAAAATTTTTGAGAAGGAATTTAAAATAATTAGACAACAGGAAAAGAAAATTATGGTTTCCTCCTTAGAATTTGGCTGGGTCGACCATTGCCTCATTCCCCTCTTTCGGGAAGCTTCCTAGAACCTGGAGTCTGTGATGGGCGTCCACTGGCTCTCCTGCTCCATGTCTCTGCTTAGAGTAGGGTCCATTCTGGAGGAGAGCACTGCAGAGTGAGCCAGTGGAGGTGCTGCATGCTTCAGCGGGCAGCAGAGGCTCCGCACAGTCTTTGGGCCCATCCGTCCCCACATTCTAAGCTCAAAAGCTCTCAGTCCATAACTGCCAGGCCGAAATTAAAGCGAGAGGCTTGGCTTAGCTTCCTTGGCAAATGTCCTGAGCCATGCCGGCTCTGGGTAACAAAACTGATTCAGCCCCAGGCTTCATCTCTAAGGTGCAGTTTTTGTGTTTTTTTTCCAAGACAGCAAGTTCATGGCTCTGCAATATTTGATTTAGATGTTTTGAAAATGTATTCTTTGCCAAGATTTAATTAAAGTGGACGGCACTTATGTGGGAACATTTTACAATTTCCATAACAAACAGTGTTATTACCAGGAGCGATGTATTTTTTTGTTCTCTTGATGTCTTTTATGGTGATGTCATAAAAAGAAGATTACGACTTCTCATTATGAGGCAGATGGAGGAGAAGACGCATTTTGATGACTAGAGAGGGGAATATTTTCTTTCCAAACAGTTACCTCGATCGCCTCCCATGGCTGGACAGGACGGATAGGAGGTCTTGGCAGATGACGTTTTTATGGGTCTTACTTTATAGTGACTAACTTTTGTATGTTTTAAAATGAGATCCATCAGATGTGAAGCTGATTTTTCAGTTTGGCTGGGAAAGAAGTTTCCACAGATTATATGTCTTTCTGAAACTATTATTAAAAAAAAAAAAAAAATCACTTTCTGCATCTCAGAATTTAGTAGCAAGAAATGAGCTTACTTTTAAAATCCGTTATAATAGCACTTTATGATTATAAAGTATTGTGAAAATCATCCTTTCTTTTTCTTTTTAAAGAAATAGCCTTTTTCAATACTTAAAAAAAGGCCAGGTTTGACTACCTCATGTGATGAGCATGTCCTCCATGTCTTTATTATTTTAAACACCATTTTATTTTTACTTTTTCCATCTTTATAGAGTTATAGTTGGAAAATTAAAATTGTATACGTTTAGGGTGTGCGGCGTGATGTTTTGGGGTATGGATATGCCGTGAAATGATTGTCACGTGCAAGCTGTCAGTGTCGTCCTCACCTCACATAGTCACCATTTGTGTGTCGTATGTGTGTTGAGATTTACGATCGATCCTCTTAGCAGAGTTCAGGCACTCGGTACAGGTATTCAGATGGATTGCCAACCATCATCACCATGCCGTACAGCCCCCAGAATGTATGCACCCTACATAACCGAAGCTTTGCACCCTTTGACCAACGTCTCCCAATTTGCTTCATCTGTCAGACCCTGGTAAACACCGTTTGAAACAGCTTCACAGTTTTTAACCTTTGATCGTAACAACTAATTTAACCAATTCTCTAACGTTTGTTATTTAATTTTTGCGTTTTTCTTCTGTGTAAATAATATTGAGATAAACTTCCCTGTAGAAAATCTTTATCTTGCAGATTAATTTCCTAGAGTCAACTCAGGAAATGGAATTACTGGATCAGAGTTTTCAAGCACACTGCCGACTGGCTTTGTGTATATGTATCTTGAACATGATTAGCAACATTTGCTGGGCAGAAATCAATAGTACCTTATTCCAGCTTCATTCCTTTAATTACTAGCAGTACTTGAGGTTGTAGAGGTGGCTGGGCCACCTCAGGATGGGCCTGGAATGTCTCTGGTGCCAGCAGGAAACACTTTTCTGTGTTCGGGAAACCCCTAGAAACAGTTTAGAATAATTTCATTTAAATTCAGCACTGTGCTAATTGAATTTGTTTTGCCTCTTCCGCCATCAGAATTACCGTCAGTGACCCTCCAGATCTAAAAAGGGATTAGACCTCCTATGATTTCAGTTCGACTTAAGAAATAATCATGTCTAATGCAAAGCCGTGAAGCCCAAAGTAGACATTTTTTCCTTTTTTTAAAAAGCCGGCTTCATATAGAGTCAGTTACCCTGATCAGATTATATTTTTAGTTCAGACTAATTATTCGTGAATTGGACATATTGGAGCAAGTTCTGGATGAGTCCATGGACAGGGAGCACTGAGCCAGGGGAGGGAAGCACATCGCTGCAAAACAGGGAACTTCAAAGGCACAGCTGAAAGGCCAGAAGGAAAAGAAAGACTTGGAACTTCTTTGGAGAATGGAATAGGGGGAGGAGGGAGGCAAAAAATGCAGAAGCAATTAATTCATTTCTTTGGGAGCTAATTTATGAGTCTTTACCCTGGACTCTCCGAGTCTCTTCCTTTGTTTCAGGTCCAATACTCATTGTGTTTTGCATACCTAATTAATTAGAACATGCATTTCCAAACTTTGCCAAGGGTGCATAATTTATCACGCTGGGTTCCTGAAATTGTCTTAGGTAAGTTTTTTGAAATGTATGCAAATCAGCTTGCCACCAGCTCTACAGTTCAGTGATGGAATCCAGGAGTTCCTATGAGTAGCATTGAAAGCATACTTTTCTTGGCAGTCTTTAAAATCAGGTGTTCGTTGGGCATTTTACTGACAGTAGAAATAGAGAAGCGCTATGTGGTGGATTTGAAATTAACGGGATCTAGTTCATACCTTGCTACTGAGAGCAGGGCCTCAGTTTCCCCATTTGTAAAGAAGGTAAGGGCCAGTGAACTAGATGGCTTCTAAGGGAGTCCTCCTGGCATGTGTCATGTCACAAGGTGGCCCGGGCT
>NW_011888809.1:9074222-9075863 GCF_000151845.1 Pteropus vampyrus
CAGGTAGACAAGGCAGCGAGAGGAGGGGCCGGTGACTGGATGTGATCTGCTGGGGGCCTCCGTCCTCTGGGCCAGAGGTCACAGGTACGAGGCCTGCCTGCCCACTCAGGCCCACAGACACATATTTTTGCCCTGAAAAATGTTTAAAAATTTGGACTCAGTTGACAACCTTTTAAAAGACAGTGATTTCACATAAAAATCTAATTTTCAGCTTCTTTTTCTGATAAGAATTCCTGGCAACACTGAGTCCACATGTCTCCATAGCAACCATTTCTGGAGCTGTGCGGGGGCCGCTCTCTGCACCCACCACAGTGCTTCTCACTCTGCATTGCGCCCCTCCCCTTCCTGCACCCCCCCCCCCCTTTGCCTACTCCACGACCTGCCTGTCCTGGGGGCATCTGAGCTGTGGCCCGGGCTCTAAACCAGCGCTGGACACACCAGCCTGGGCAATCCAAAGTCTTTTATCCTCCTCAGGCCTCAGTTGTCCCATATGTCTTAGAGAGGGTCCAGGCCGCAACTCTGATATTTTGTGATTCTGGAATAATGGGGAATTTTAAAACAATTATTTCAAGTACGTGTTAAAAGGCAATTACATTTCTTTGACCTTGAAGAATTCTAAAATTCATGAAGCACTTACAAAGCCATTTGTAACTTGACAGAGCGAGACCAAGTCTTCCAGGAGCTTGGGACATTTCGGGGCGAACAGAAGGTGTGCAGTTTTGCTGTGGGGTTAGTCTCCATGCCTCAAACCAGCCAGGAGGCCGTGGGGCTGGGGCCGTGGGCAGGTGGACCCCCTGCTCTCTGCTGGTCTTTTGCTGACCGTGGAAACCAGCAGAGAGCTCTGTCTGATGGGCCTGTCTGCTGGCCTGAGTCGGGTATCTTCACTTTCTGGGGTGAGGAGAACACTGGACCAGGGCTTAGCCAGCCTGGATTCTGGTCTTGGATCTCTTATAAACTCAGTGCTCGGTCCTGCTGATGACCTTTCTCGGTTTCCACGTCTGTAAGATTAGAAGAAATGCCTTCAAGCTTCATCATCCTGCTCCCATAGGGACCATCAAGGGGAAGCCTGCAGAAGCTCTTTGGGGCGCCCTGCACACGGTGTGTCGAGGACAGTGCATTCCCCCAGCGGGGGCCCACCGGGGAGCCCTGGCTGCGTCTTAAGAAAAGTTGCATCTAGTGGGAAAGACAAAACGTATACTTAAGATTCTACCTAGGAGAGGAAATAAGTGTCTTTTTTCCTCCTTTTATTTACTTTTAAAGGTCTTTGGTGTTCAACATCTGAGCCTTTGCAGAGAAACAGAAAGACATAATTTAAAAAGAAGTCCAGAAAAATAGGAAATTGGGTTAAAATTTGTTCCCTGTCAGATTGATTTTTCTAAAACACAGCAGCTCTGACATACTCAAAAAATCCTTTGGCCCTGTGGAGTCTCGTATCAAGTTCAGATGCATTGTCTCTTTCCCCTTTGGCTCTGTAGAAGCAGCATGACTGCCTCCTGCTACTCCCCGGTGGAGAAGCCGTGACTCTCCACCCGGATGAGCTTTTCCTGTTCCTGCAACCTGTGCACCCCTCCCGTCCCCTGTACAGACGGAAGACAACCCCCAAGACCCACACCCTTAATCCAAGGCCCTCGGGACTGGCCA
>NW_011888809.1:9076813-9079400 GCF_000151845.1 Pteropus vampyrus
GGGAGATGCAAGGAGCTCTGCTTCAAAGGGCTTTGGGATCTGTGTTCGCCCTAAGGAATCGGAGTTGAGGAAGTGTGTGGGGTTTCCAGTAGATAGATTCGAGGTAGCAAGATGGACTTTGTCCCAGACACTCTGGGCTATTTCTCATACTGGCTTTTCTGAGACTAAACCACATGAATGATAGGTTGATGGAGTCATGAATGACAGCTATAATTTCTTAAACATCGCATCCATGATAAAAATAAAAGTGCTTGTTGAGTGCTTGCCATGAACTATTTACTGGGCCAGATCGTTTTTGTAAGTTTCCTTATTCGGTCTAACCAGCAGACCTGCTCTCTGCATTTTTGTCCCCATTTTACAGGTGTTAGTGCTGAGGCCCAGAGACATGAAGCCACTTGTTCCAGGTTGCAGAGCTGATAAGTGTGAGCTGCGGCCGACGTGCTAATCACATCCACCCCCAAGGCCGTGGTCTCCTGCCTCCATGGTTCCCGCCTCTGTGAGTACACGCTGGTTTCCACACAGGCTGACCAGTGACTCCCAGAGGTCCCTTCATGATGTCCCTTTCCTCTCCCAGAGAGAGCCATACCTGTTTGTAAGAACTGACTTTCTCGTGATGGATGAAAATGGTTACATTTGTAACAGCAGGCTCCACCTGAATCAAACATTTGTTCTTTCTTCTTCACGGCATCATTCTGAGATGGAGTAAAAAATGCAGGCAAGGGCAATTTTAGCCCAGTATTTTTAGAACACTTTCGCCAGTGGTGCTGAAGGAGACACCTATTCCACATAGAATAGACTGGGACATTTTATTCCTTCCAGACAAACCTGGGCTTGGGGGAGAACACAAAAAAACTCCCCTGCTTTTACTTAAAGAGCATTAAGAAGCTGCTATCATGTCTCAGTCATCAACTTCGGGTTCCCACGCTGTGCCCTGCACAGGGCTACACATGGGGGTGCGTGGAGGAAGGATGGCAGTCCGGCCCTCCCCTGTGGGCGGCGGCCTTGGCTGGGGATGCCTGCGACAGGGACAGAAACCCACTCCCATGCTCTCGGGTGACGGGCAGTTGGAAAGAAAGCACAGTTGAGCCGGGCTGTGGGGGGCATGAGGCAGTTGCTGGTTCCTCTCCCTCAAGTGGCCTCCATGGTGCCCCTCTGCTCTGCCTCCCACATCTGCTTTCTTAGTAATTAGTTGCCATGCCTACCGCGGTGAGATGCATGTCTACGCAAACGTTCCGAAGGGTGGATAACGCCCCAAAGTGGGCTGAGGGTTGTCCATTAGCATTCGTTGTAGTGCTAGTCCAGTCTCATCTTCCGTTCTTACACAGACTCGTTTTGAATCTCGCCTCCACTACTTATCAGCTGGCTTGGGCAAGTTCTTGGAAGGCCGCTGAGTGTCGGTCCCCTCGGTTGTAAAGTGGAGACGAACGCGTCTAACTACACGCTTTCTGGGAGGAGTGAATGGAAGAATGTATGCCAAGTGCTTACAAGAAACCTAGTAAATAGTAGCTGCTAGGATTTTTAAAGCTCTAAGTTTAGGGAAGTGAGCTGTTGGGTCCAAGGCGCTGGCTGTGTGGACTGATACAAACCCGGTCCCCAGGGATCTGGGTTTGATTCAGTGGGGTCTCTACTCAGGAAGCTGGTGGAGGTGGGAGCAGGAGAGAGATTGTGAGGGCGTAAGCGAGTAGGGTGCCAGCAGCCACACGGCGTCAGGCTCTGGGTGCGTCAGCACCAGAGACGAGCTGAATTCAAGGCCCAGAGGGAGTGGAAGTGACCTGGATGTCATGTTTGCGAGCTGAGGTGGCCAGTCATCACCTGATTCAGAGCATGAAATGAGCTAGTGATGTCAGAAGACCTGTTAGGACGGTGACCAGATCACTGTTATGTCCTCAGCCCCAGCATAATTCTCAGCTCATAGCAGTGACTCAGAGACGTCTGCCATGTGAATGAATTAATGGCCAGGTGTCAAAGGGGGAAAACCCCAGCACACAGGTCGCTGGGAGAGCAGAGAGCTGACTGGATGTGCTGGGGCATGGGGACCCGGCATGGGGACCTGGCATGGGGACCTGGCATAGGGACCCGGCATGGGGACCGGGTATTGTGGTTGCAGGTGGTGCTAGGCCCAGGATTCAGCTGAGGGCTCAGGGTCAGAACCAGAGAAGCTGGTCTGATGATACCACACTACCACTGTCCAATCTGAATGGTTACCATTTTTGAGCCCTTTTTTTGGGAGAAGGAGCAGATTCTATATTAAATTGTTTTGTTTTGTTTAATTATTGCCATTCCCTGTAAGATAGATATTGTTAGTTTCGTTTCACAGACGTGGACACCGAGGCTGACAGGTTAAAAACCTTTCCGAGGGTTTTTGAGCATCTAGTGAGTGGAAGAGTTGCGACTGACACCCTGATGTGCCCGACCCCAAACTATGCCCTTGGCTGCAGCATTGTGCCACCTGCCAATATGCAGCCTCCCTGAGGGACGAACATGGCCAGCCTTCCAGGTGGCAGCCAAACTCTCACGTGACACATCTGGTCAGAGCCATCCGCATATTGACTCGGGGAGATGACTGAGGGTGTCATCTGACAGATTG
>NW_011888809.1:9079450-9081771 GCF_000151845.1 Pteropus vampyrus
TCCAATCTGAATGGTTACCATTTTTGAGCCCTTTTTTTGGGAGAAGGAGCAGATTCTATATTAAATTGTTTTGTTTTGTTTAATTATTGCCATTCCCTGTAAGATAGATGTTGTTAGTTTCGTTTCACAGACGTGGACACCGAGGCTGACAGGTTAAAAACCTTTCTGAGGGTTTTTGAGCATCTAGTGAGTGGAAGAGTTGCGACTGACACCCTGATGTGCCCGACCCCAAACTATGCCCTCGGCTGCAGCATTGTGCCACCTGCCAATATGCAGCCTCCCTGAGGGACGAACATGGCCAGCCTTCCAGGTGGCAGCCAAACTCTCACGTGACACATCTGGTCAGAGCCATCCGCATATTGACTCGGGGAGATGACTGAGGGTGTCATCTGACAGATTGTGTGGGTCAGTTTTGGCTCCGGGTTCATGAGGGGAAGGCCCCTGGCTGTAGCTACCCAGGGTGCAGAGGAGGGAGAGACCCCGGGGCTCAGAGCGTCTTCTTCCGGCGAGGAAGCCTGGGAAAGGGCCTGGCTGCAGTGCGAGCAGCTCTCTCCAGAATGGCAGGTCTGGGTAGCGCCTTTGGATGAGGACGTCATGGGACAGAAGAGGACGTGGGGCCAGGAAAACCAGTGCACCGTTGAGTAAGTTCGAATTAGCGGCCTTGTCTCATAATATCATAGGAAGTAAATAAACACGGTGTGTGAAATACCTCTACCTGTGTGTCTACCTAGGGTGAGGCTTTCAGTGAGGAGTGAGGAGGGCATGGCAGCCCGAGGGGACTCATTCCTGGGCACTGCATCTTGGACACACCCCCCGCTTGGAACTCCCAGAAGTAACTTGGAAAGACAGACCAAAAGGTGCAGATTCAACAACTGTGCAGGGAGGGATGGCACGCTTGTCAAAACTCTAAATTCAAGCTGACATGACACCGTCGCTACTCACAGGCCATGTTGGGGTTGGCAGAGAAAATTGATTTTCCTTTGCTTGGTGGAGCTAAGTGGGCACAGATGTGGAACCATCACTAAGAGACTGAGATGATTCAAGGGGTGAAGTCCGCCACCCTTGGTGAGAGTCCTTCCTACCTGAAAGATTAAAGGTGTCTGAATTCTTTGGTGGCCCTCTCACCAGGAGGTGGGGTTTATATCTCTACCATTTGGATCGAGTGGCTTTGTGACTCATAGAATAGCGTGGGAGCTACTGAAGGCCTTAAGAAAGTGCACGCTCCTACGTCCTGGCTCTTTGGACTCTTCTGAGAGCTCTGAGCCACCGGATAGGAAGTGTGACTACCCTGAGACCATCCAGCTGCAAAGGTCACATGGTGTCTTTTAGTCCAGCAGTGCCCAGCCGCCCAGCCATCCCCACCAGGGTGCTGGACAGGAGAGTGAAGCCATTCGGTCCTCCAGCTCAGTTACACTGGAGCCGAGACTGACCCAGTTGAGCCTTGCCCACGTTCTAGACCCATCAAATTGTGAGATATAACAAAACGGTTGCCTGTTTCCTTAGGACACTGAGTTTAGGAATAATTTGTTATGCAGTCATAGATAACCGGGACGATCATTTCTTTTTGGCTTGAACTGGGGAGAGTTTCAGGTGTTGGTCATGAGAACAGTGTCCCTGGAAAGGAGCCGGAGGTGTGACCGGCACTGGGAGCATTCGGGGATGGTGTTGCTCTGAACTGACGCCTCGTTCTTATCGGCTCAGGTCTAAGTGATGCCCAGGTGTGCGTGAGCCCTTCGGGTTTAAACAGACAGGTCGACCACGACGGTTCAGGTCTCCCGGAGGAGAGGGGGCTTCTCTTCCACCCAGGAGCCTGCCTGGTCTACCAGTGCCAAGGCAGCCTGTCCCTCGGGGCATCGCGGGGTGTCCGCAGTGTGACGGGATCGGCTCGTGGGGCAGCAGGCTGGCTTACGGGGGAGGGTCTGTCCTGTCCTCCTTGGCCACCTCCTCTTCAGTGACCCTCTAGGGTCACGTGGAGTTCTCCTGTTCTTTATTCTACATCCGAGTCAAACAGTAGCAAGAAAAGGACTCCTGCTTTTCCAGTATAACAGCTATAAAAAACTATGCCATATCCGTCTGAATTATTGTAAATGTCACCCTTTCTGTAAGTTTTTATTGGCTGTGTTCTCTGTGTTCGGCCCTGGGAGCTGAGGACAAGCCGTACAGAGAGGACACACAGTCCTGCCCCAGAGACTTCTCTGCCTGTCGGAGGATTAAGCCATGCACAGAGGAGACTTGCAACGCAGGGCTGTATGCCACCTGGGCGGCCGTGGCAAGGGTGACAGAAGCCCAGGGGAGGATGGCAGCATCTGCCGAGAACTTCT
>NW_011888809.1:9081821-9083500 GCF_000151845.1 Pteropus vampyrus
CCCAGGTGTGCGTGAGCCCTTCGGGTTTAAACAGACAGGTCGACCACGACGGTTCAGGTCTCCCGGAGGAGAGGGGGCTTCTCTTCCACCCAGGAGCCTGCCTGGTCTACCAGTGCCAAGGCAGCCTGTCCCTCGGGGCATCGCGGGGTGTCCGCAGTGTGACGGGATCGGCTCGTGGGGCAGCAGGCTGGCTTACGGGGGAGGGTCTGTCCTGTCCTCCTTGGCCACCTCCTCTTCAGTGACCCTCTAGGGTCACGTGGAGTTCTCCTGTTCTTTATTCTACATCCGAGTCAAACAGTAGCAAGAAAAGGACTCCTGCTTTTCCAATATAACAGCTATAAAAAACTATGCCATATCCGTCTGAATTATTGTAAATGTCACCCTTTCTGTAAGTTTTTATTGGCTGTGTTCTCTGTGTTCGGCCCTGGGAGCTGAGGACAAGCCGTACAGAAAGGACACACAGTCCTGCCCCAGAGACTTCTCTGCCTGTCGGAGGATTAAGCCATGCACAGAGGAGACTTGCAACGCAGGGCTGTATGCCACCTGGGCGGCCGTGGCAAGGGTGACAGAAGCCCAGGGGAGGATGGCAGCATCTGCCGAGAACTTCTTGGTTGTGAAGTGCGTGCATCAGATAAAGTAGTCACTAGAGCTCTCTCACAGGGACAAGAGCTTCAGAAACTGAGCGCGTCAGGAGTCAGGCTCTGCTTCTTCAGAGGGCACAGCCGTCGTGACAGTGAGAGGTCCAGGTTAGCGGTGGCCACGGCGAAGGGCCTGTGTCCTCGGGAATGTGTGTGGAGAGGGGAGAGGAAAGTGGTCCCGATAGATCCCGCCGGGGGCCTCAGAAATGAGTGGTGGCTTCTGACTGATTTCTTAGGAACACGAACGTGTCAGGGAGTCCTTGCTGCGTGCTTGAGTGTTATCCCTTTGAGATTCCTGAACTTCTATGACAGAAATACCATCCCCATTTTACAGGTGAGGAAACCGAGGTTTAGAGAAAATGGCATGTTTTGGATGAAGGCCACCCATCCAGCTGTGACTGAACTAGGTCTCTCATTTTATTCCGGTCCGGTTCTAAATTTTCACATTTCCTCTTTTTAGGGAAATGTGAATCAAACGCAGGGTTAAAGCCTCTGAGATTAATCGGGACTTTGCCATTTTACAGTATGAGAGTCAGATTATCCATTACTTGGAGAGGATTCTGAGGTCATCTGGCCAGTCTGGCTATAACTTAAAACCTCACTGCACTTCTCCTACTTGAGAGGAGGCGAGAGAAAGGCCATGGGAATGACCTTCACTTGCAGGCGGGTTCTGTTTTGCAGAACTTGACCATCATCCGCAATCGTAGTACATTTTCTTTTTTATTCCTTGTACGACGCACATTTTCTCATGACTCACTCCACCCTCAGTAGGACTGAAGTTTATTGAGATGCAAAATTGTATATTCTCTTTGATCCTGATTTTATGTGGCCAGGCAGACCAGAAGGAAATGCATCTAACTGTCAAAAGTCATCATCTCTGGGTTATGCGGTAACTACTGATTTTTGTGTCTGTGTTTATATATATATATTTTTTTGTACGGGCCAGTTTTTTACAAGGAAAAACTTGTTATTTGGAAAATTTTCAGTACAGCTGGCAGTCTACGATTCAGATCTAGAGTCTTCAAATCCTGTCTGCACTCA
>NW_011888809.1:9083550-9089139 GCF_000151845.1 Pteropus vampyrus
CCTGATTTTATGTGGCCAGGCAGACCAGAAGGAAATGCATCTAACTGTCAAAAGTCATCATCTCTGGGTTATGCGGTAACTACTGATTTTTGTGTTTGTGTTTATATATATTTTTTTTGTACGGGCCAATTTTTTACAAGGAAAAACTTGTTATTTGGAAAATTTTCAGTACAGCTGGCAGTCTACGATTCAGATCTAGAGTCTTCAAATCCTGTCTGCACTCACGAGGCCCAGGGATGACGTCCTCTGCCTGGAAGAGAGGAGGCGAAATGGACAGAGATCAAAGTCCTCCTCGTGCGTAGTTCACACACACGAGGCTCGAAGTCTTTGTGAAGGCTGGATGGAGGTGTTATTTTCCTCACCCTGTCTCTCAGAGATGTTGGAAAAGATTAAAGAGGCAAAGTCAATAAGTTTCTTTGAACTTTCTAGAAGAAATAGCAGGTATAAGACAAAGCATTTGTTCCTAGCAGTGCAGGCAGGCGCTCTTGGGAGTGTGTTATGCTCCCTTCAGCCATGATATCTGGCTGTCATGGTTGCTCATGATAGCCAGACTGTGGCACCTTTTCCTGGCCCAGCCACCACGGGAAACTGCCCATCTGACCTGGGTAGTCCCCTGTTTGAAACCTTCCTGGGACTTCATATTGCCTGAAAGATAAAATTCAATTCTGTGTTAAAGAGCCCATATCGTCTACTGACACTGTGCTCTGAGCACCAAGCCTCAGCAAGTCCGCTAGACCTCAGGGCCCTTGCACGTCCTCGGCCCCATGTCCACAAGGCGTTTTCTTTTCTTGTGCACCTTGAAAGCTCCTATGCAGTCTCCGAAACTGTGATCCAGAAACCTCCTCTGCGAAGCCTTGCTGGCGTTCTTTCCCCGTCCCTAATGCGTTGCACGCTTCAGTGCCGAATCAGCAACTCACCCCGACTCCCGCTGCTGTGTGAAACGCAACGGCTGCATTTACTTGCTCACTTGTCTCTGCTCCTCTGGGCTGTGAACCCTTTGAGGAAAGGGGTGGTGTCTCACTCCTAGCCATATCCCAGTGCCTGGCAAACGGCTGACTCAGGGTTCGCACCAAAGAAGTTTCTGGATCCGAAGGCCTGGACTGCACGTATGGGATCCTAGCTCTGTAAGCCTTGAAACCACGTGCAAGCAGAGAGACATCTTAACAGAAAACACAGTAATTTCTCTACGTAGTTTATAATTCAATGATGCAGCGTACATAAGGCTGTTCAGTTTCATCCCTGCTTATTTGGATTTCGCCTCAGCCGTCCAGGCAGGGCCTGCTAAGAGCTTGGAGCGGCTGTGAAGTATTGCCCCACACCCTGAAGAACCAGTGTCCGAGAAGGAACGAAGTCACAGGTGAGATGTGCACATAATGGCCGTGTGCTCATTGCCGGCCCTGTGAATCAGAACCTACAGGCATCTGGGAGTGTTCTGCCAGCCTGCTTTGTGGTGGGGGCATTGTGATGGCAGGCCACTGGGGGCAGCTCAGCTGTGAACTTGGCCAGCAGTGATGGAGGAATCTGATAACCTGATGCCACAGGTATCGATGGTCTAGACCCTATTTTGCTCAGTGGACTTCATTTTCTGATGTTTAAGTATTTCATCACCAGGCTTCTGGGTATTCCATGCCAAACCTCGGAGATGAAGCAAATACGCTCATCTTCCAGCATTCGTCGTCGGTGCGGAATGGAGGGACACACAGTGACAGGCTTTAAGGCCTGAGGGCCCACATGTTTAGCGGAGGCGGTCATTGGAACAGCGGTTTTAGAGCAGAGCAGCTCTTTAAGCAGCGGCCCGTCCGACTGTTCTAAGTCACCCTGCCTCACAGAACGTGATAGAGACTGAGGGCAGAGTGGCAGATTTGTAATTCTCTGTTTCCAAATATCTCTATATATTTTTAAAATAATACATGCTCATTTTGTCTGAAAAACCTCTATTAGCACAAATTTATACGAAGTAAAATGTAAAACACTTAGCGTTCCTAATTTTTAACCAATCAACTCCATTCCCCAGAGGTAATGACTGGCAACAGTTTCTGTGTACCCTTCCAGGCATTTTCTATGCACGTGTGTGTACGTGACAGTGTTTTTGGCACACAGATGACATGATAGTATCCATGGGGTATCAGGATCCCAGTAGGACAGAAATGGCACACCGGAACCAGGGTCATTTGAAGAGAGTCCAGTTAGTAGCGAAGAGACGGGCGATACGTTGGGTTCCGCCACAGAGAACGCAGCGAGCTGGGCTCGTAGCAGCAGAGCTGTCCCTGGCCCCGAGGCCGGAGGAAGGAGAAGGAGGCTTTGCGTCGAGAACACTGCTTTGGGGTGGAGGCGTGCAGCCAGCCTGAGGCAGCCTCGAGGGTCAGCCCTTGGGCCTCTGTCTCCTCCGCCCCCTCCGATGTGCTTCTGGGTCCCCAGCGGTGGAAGCCGGCAGGAAGCCGGACAGGTCGTTAGAGGTGGTCCATACGAGCTGGCTCCAGGGGCCACGGGCAGGGTGCGGAAGGGTGACGAGTGGGTCTCTCCCCAGCACACGTGCTGTTCTGCACCTTTTAAAATTTTTTTAATTTAACAATTTATTATGGATATATTGTCACTTTTAAAATGACTCCCTAGTATTCATTTGTATAGGTCTGTGATGGAGTATTTATCTAGTTGCCCACAAAAACACATGAAGATTATATCAGAATTTTTCTGTTACCAACAATGGCACAGTTCACATTTTTTGTAGATACATATATATTTTTTTTTGCATGATCGTGCCAGTTTATCAACAAAATAAATTCTTTGATGTAGAATTATTGGATTGAAGAGTATGTATATTTTAAATGTATACAGATTCTATCAAATTCCCAGACTTCTGTTTTATAGTCATCTTTTCTTTACCCTTCACCAACACTGGGTACTGTCCATTCTTTAAACCCTGCTATTCTCTTTGGTAAAAAGGAGTATATTGGATTTCTTTCATGGTTAGTTCAGTTGGCCATCTTTATATGTTCACTGACCACTTTAGTGTGTGTGTGTGTGTGTGGGCACATGTCTGTGTGTATGGGTGCACACACTATTTGAAATCCGTTACTTAGTTTTTTGCCATGGGTTTAAGGTTTTCCATATTTGTTTGTAAAATCTCTTTGTCTATTAAGAAACCTCTCCCTGTATCCGTCATGAGTTGCAGACCTTTCCCCACACTGATATTTATTTGTCTTTTGACTTTATGTCCTACCCCTCTATGGCTACTTCATTTATTTTTACCAAATCTGATTTTTAAAAAAAAATTAATTTAATTTTTTTTTAATTTTATTTTATTATTTTATTTTTTTAGGCGAGGCAGCCCTTGATTGACCTCACAGATTGCAAGGAACTTGTCAGCTTATAATCCTTTATTTTTTTATTTTTTACACCTACAGCACCTGGTCTTCCTAGGTGGTCTCCCATTCAAGTACTGACCAGGCCCGACCCTGCTTAGCTTCTGAGATCAGACGGGATCGGGTGTGTTCAGGATGGCATGGCCATAGACTTATTTTTCTTTATGACTTCTTGTTTTCATAGCTTGCTTAAAAATATTTTCTTCACTATGAGATTATAAATATAATTCCTTTCCCTGTTTTCTTCTTTCTTTCCCGTTTTTTCCTTCTTTCCTTCCCTTCCCTCCTTCCCTCCTTTATTTTTTTTTTCCCTTCCCTTCCCTTCCCTTCCCCTGTCTGTCTGTCTGTGTTTGTATCTTCATTACAATTGGAACTGATTTTTATATTGGAATGATATAAGAATTTGGCCTAATTTTATCAAATGGGTAGTGAATTGCCCCAACAGTGTTGATATAGTCATTTTTAATCACCAGTTTGAAATACCTTAAACATTGCATAAGTTTTCTATGGACTTGGATTTCTTTTTGAGCTCTTTGAGCTTTTCTGTTGCTCAGTCTATTCCTGAACCAACACCACATTGTTTTGATTATTGTAGCTTTATAAAATATTTTAATATCTGGTGTTAGTTTTCTCCATTCTTTACTAGAGGGGTTTTTTTTTTTTTTTCTGATTTTCCTTGAGTTTTTCAAGTGTCTTTTTTTCCGATGAAGTACAAAACCATATGGCTAGTTCTAATATATTCTGTTGAAATTGTGACTAGCCCTAACAAATTATTTTAGAGAGACAGGTACAAAGATACTAACAGCAGCATACTGTGTGAAGGGGGAAAAAAATTGGAAACTTGAGTGCCTGTCAATAAGACGATATGTTAAAACACATAAAATGCATTGGTACGAAAGGATGTACTACTGTTATCTGTATCAATATGGATGACTCTCCCAAGCATAATATTTGGTAAGAACTGTCACAGAGGAAAACAATGTTATACAATGTATGCATGTATCTCCATGTGGGGGTGTGTCATGAAAAGTATATTTTGCTTAGTAATACATATTTAAGCAGTAAAAGTGAGAAGAAATGCGTGGAAATGACCAACGCAAATTCAAGGTTGTAGTTTCTTGCATTGGGGCAGGGAGCAGATACAGCCAAGGGGTAGGTCGTGTGACTTCACCTCTGTTGACATTGTTTTATCCTGAAGCTAAGATACAAGAGAGTTCGTTATCTTATTCTTTATACTTTTTTTGTATGTCTGAGATGTTGGTAATTCTTTTTTAATTAAAAAATTCTACTGAGTACATAAAATAAGTCATAAATAAAACGGGGAGATATACTCATTCTCAGATGAGAAATGTCAGCGTCATAATCTTTTTAATTCTCCATGACTCCTAGTCAAGTAGTATGTTTATAGTTTTCCTTACTGAATCGTATTGAGACTGTTTAAATATTTATGTAATTATATGTTTATAAAACTATAGATACAAAACCAAGGTTACAGTAGGAAAATATTTACCTGATCATGTAAAGGAGCACTCCTCCTCTTTAGAAGAAATCACTAGAGTCAAATGGATTTTACTGGGTAAAAATTTTTAAGAATCTTCAGTACTTCCAAAACATCACACAAAATTTAAAAGACAGATGAGATGTCAGAAAAATATTTCTGGTAATATGGAAAGGATTCACACACTTAATATATAAAAATGTTCACACTGACCAATACGAAAACCCTAAAATTTCAATGAACACAATGAGCAAAAGACCGAGACAGGAAATTCACTGACCAATAAATGCAAATGGTCAGTAAGCAAATAAAGCGAGCTTTGCCTTAACGAAATCAACTAAAACAATGAGATGTTTGTTTAACCTGTTAAATAAACAGATTAAAGAGAAGATAGAAAACCTTGGCCAAGCCCTGAAACAGGGCTCTCATATACCACGAGTGAGGGCTTCATCTGGCAAAACTTTTGGAAAGTAATGAGAAAAGATCTGCAGAGCCTTAAAACAAGTAACTCTTTGAAACAGCAGTCCCTTCTAGACATCCATCCTGGGAAAGTTGGCAGGAAAATTCATGTATTAATTTGTGCGGCTACCCACCCTATCATGCATGTTTATTTACTGCACAAGCTCTTCAAGGTCAAAGATTCAACCAATACACTTCACTTTTCCCTTCATGATGATTCTGTTCCATCTTGTTCTCTCACCTCCAGCTAGCAAAGATGCTGCGTAGATG
>NW_011888809.1:9089189-9090915 GCF_000151845.1 Pteropus vampyrus
GTTAAATAAACAGATTAAAGAGAAGATAGAAAACCTTGGCCAAGCCCTGAAACAGGGCTCTCATATACCACGAGTGAGGGCTTCATCTGGCAAAACTTTTGGAAAGTAATGAGAAAAGATCTGCAGAGCCTTAAAACAAGTAACTCTTTGAAACAGCAGTCCCTTCTAGACATCCATCCTGGGAAAGTTGGCAGGAAAATTCATGTATTAATTTGTGCGGCTACCCACCCTATCATGCATGTTTATTTACTGCACAAGCTCTTCAAGGTCAAAGATTCAACCAATACACTTCACTTTTCCCTTCATGATGATTCTGTTCCATCTTGTTCTCTCACCTCCAGCTAGCAAAGATGCTGCGTAGATGGCTTGTTCTTACCTTCAGGAGGAAGTGAGGGTGGTAGATGCTCACTTCTTGTTTGGGAAGAAATGAGTCTCCTTGAACACCCAGGAGAGACCCACGTCCTCCCTCCAGTGTGACCTGAGGTACGTGGCATCCCGTGTCTGCTGGACGTTTTTCTGAGCAGTGTGCCATTGTCTGTTATGGGTTGAAGCAGGGTTTCTCCACCTTGGCACTTTGACATTGGGCTGGGTAATTCTTTGTTGGGAGGGGCTGTCTTATGCACTGCAGGATGTATAGCAGCATCCCTGGCCTCTGCCCACTAAATGCCAGTGGATGACAAACAGTCATGACAAACAAAAGTGTCTCCAGACATTTCTGAATGTCTTCCGGGGAAGGGGCAAAGTGCCTCCAGATGAGAACCACTGGTTAAAGTTAGTGTTACTGAAGAGTAGGGCTCTTTCTCTAGGTTGAGATTTTAAACCCTTCCTCCCACTGTAGCAGCTTCGATCTTGCATTAGAAGAAGAGCGTGTGGGACGGGGTTACATGGGAGTGGCCATCTTTGGAAAACGCTATCTACCATACCCACTTGACTATGTACTAACCCACTGTGTGTTCTTGTGCTGGTCATTTTCCTGCCAAAATGAAGAATTTGAGCTAGCATTGATGTCTTTCATAGTGCTCATCAGAGGCTCTGTAGGAGTGCTGCGAGATCAAAGGGGTAGGCTAGGAAGATACCCTCTTTCTTCTCCCAAAGGAGCTTCACTTTGATCTCTTTACATTTTGGTCTTCCAAATAAGTGTCGTAACAATGCAATCAAGTGCAGCTGTGACAGATTGAGACCCTGGGAAATGTTATAATGATGCCTATTCTGTGATGGCTGTGGGCCCTGAGGACAAGGGCACGCCCTCGTGTGAGGTGGAGCAGTTTTCCAAGCAGGGAGTTGGTGGTTCTGGTGGAGGGCAGTTAGCCCCGGCGGAAAGCTTGATTGGCCTTTGGCCTGCCCAGACTAATGGGCCTTGAGGGGATCCCCAGAGGAGCCGCAGATGCTTCTGCTCTTGCTAGTGAGCTGCTCCTGGTCCTAGGAGCTGGCATGGAGTCAAAGACCTCCAGATTACTCAGATTTCCACTGGCAGAAGCAGAATGGAGCCGATGATGGGGACAGCAGTGTGGATGTATTTGAGTTTTATTCTTGCCACGAGAAGGGCCAGGATGGACCCTATGTCACAAAACAAGCCAAGCGAGGTCACATTAGGGGCCTCAGCAGTAGACATCTGAGGGGAGATCTGTGCCTGTGGGGGCTGGACTTGGGACTAGACAGACTCACTGTAGGGCCGTTCTTCCTGGACCCTCGGTCTCTAGAAAGGGAAATGACTGCCTGCAAGTAC
>NW_011888809.1:9091945-9093655 GCF_000151845.1 Pteropus vampyrus
TAGACCAGGTAATCATTTCAAGATGGAGTGGGAGGACACTGGGCTTTTGTCATGGCTGGAGGAATCTTTTCTCTGGGTGACTCCATCATTCCCAGAGCAACTTTCCCGCTGGGCATGATTTTAGAGAACTATTTCAGGGAGCCCTGAGGACCCCACTAGAAGAGTTTTGACAAATTGGACATAAAGAGGTCAAATGTATGTTCTCACATTCTTTTCTCATTGGGTGGATAAGCAGATGTGTCCAGACTTTATAGGAGCCTGGGGACAAGCCCTATTTCTCAGGCGTGGTCCCTGACGGGGCTGCCAGGGCAACTCAGCGTGTTGTCTGGAAAAGCAAGGCAGTATAGGAATTCTGGCTCTTCCTCCTGCGCCTGCTGACTGTGGTTGGCACATGAAGACACTCGATCTGAACTGGCGTGCAGTAGGCATTGGGGTTTAAAAGATGAACAGAATGTCATTTCTACCCAGGAGAAGAGAGTCAATTCTGGTCTACACAGTGAGCTTTGGACTGTTCACAAATATTATTCTGACACAAATAGTATTTGAGAGACTATTGCAGTGGGGTTTTGCAAGAGAGGAGGGGGATCGGGCTTGACTCTGAATATAACCAGGGAACGTTGGAATTTATAGGCAAAGAGCAGGGTGGCATCAGTGGATGGAAAGTCACTAAGAAGGAGGACTCTTGCTAAACTGACCTAATAGGATTCTTGGCGAAGGCAGGCCAGGTGATCAGGCGTCGCTGGGGGATGGTAGAGGATGAGGAATTTGACCAGATGTCAAGCGTGATCAGCTATGGAGGGTGGAAGATTCTTTCTAAATAATCGTAGCTGTCATTTAATTCAGCATCTACTAATGTGCTGGATTAATCATGATGACGTCGTACCCATGTTAACTCATTAACGCTCACAGCAGTCTGGGCTAAGCATCGGCAAGTAGGTGATCCAAACCTGATAACATAAGAGCACTAGGGTTCGGAGAGTGCGTGTGACCTGCCCGAGGCCGAGAAACCAGCACATGACTGCGCCGCAATTCAAATCCGGTCACTCCCACTTCCAAAGCCGTCCGCTTCACATCATTTCGCCTCGCTCCAAATCTCTGTCCATGGTTACCGTAGTCATATTCTTTTTAAAAAATCTATTTTAAAATTATAATTGACATGACATGATTCTAGGAGTAATTCTAAAAGTTTCTCGGTGTGCCTGTCAAATTCAGGAGCTGGGAGATTGAATCCCCTTTCTTCCGCCCACGTGCTCCCCCTTCTGCTCAGAGGAGATAGGACAGGTAGGAGCGAGTTTCATGTTCTGTACCTATGGATTGGTCTGCTCGAGCTGCCATAACAAATCCGGTCACTTAAACAATGGAAATTAATTTACTCACAGTTCCGGAGGCCGGAAGTCCAAGATCAAGGTGTCGGCAGGGTTGATTTCTTCGGAGGCCTCTCCTTAACTTGTGGGAGGCTGTCCCCTCGCCGCGTCCTCACATGGTCTTTTCTCTGTGCCTCTCCCTCTATTTATAAGGACACCAGTCCTGCTGGGTTAGGGCTCACCCGTATTACCTCATTGAACCGCTTTCAAGACTCTGTCTCCAAAGATAGTCACATTCTGAGATGTACTGGGGGTTAGCACTTCAGATTTGAATTTTAGGGGGATGCAATTCAGTCCATAACACCTTAAATATTTTTAAAAAATCATTTGTGAAAGAGGCAGAGAT
>NW_011888809.1:9094276-9102084 GCF_000151845.1 Pteropus vampyrus
ACCCTGGTGTCCCTTCCCTGTCCACAATGTTGTGATGAAATTCTTAGCTTCCATCTGTTATTTAGTTTACATATCGTTCAGATTTTGAGTTCCTTGTCTTTTGTATTTTACTATTTGCAAAGTTCACTCTGCATGTGTGATGCCCTTCATAAGCCACACGTTTTCATCAGTTTGAGTTCCAGCTACAATGAATTTTGACCCGACAATGTCTGAATCCTGAAAACATTTGAAACCAGAATGCACACCCATTGTCCTCACAGCTCTGTATCATTTCCATCAATTGCTCTAATATGCTGGCTTCTCTTTTTGATTGTGTGCCCTTTACAAGATAATCATTGATACATTAATTACAGCTTTCATTGGAGGTTTGAACATTTCTCAACTTTTATTTGAATTTCATGCCAAACTGGAGGATAATTGTGTATAAAAGAATCATTCTGGTTTAGACACTGAGATGGGGTTCTCAAATATCCTCCCTCCCGTACGAAGCGCCCAGTTGGCAGCCCTGGCATCTCATGCCCTGTGCGGCTTGACTGGGTCCATCTTCTCTGTGGTGATAACACAGCATAATAGATGATACTCCGAAGGGTAACCGTCAGCGCAATAGCTAAGACATCCTTTCTGGTCCCAGATTGTGGCAGGTGAGTTTGGAGAAACGCTGAAGGATGTCAGCAGCTGGGGCAGCAGGAACTCAGCTTTGTTCTTCCACAGTGAACCCCGGAAGGACCTGTTCGGTCACTGTGGGGTGACGGCACCATTAACTGGAACTGTGGATGGCCCGGCTAAATTGCAGCAGGCAGAGCCTTGGTGGAGCTGCCCCCCTGCTAAAGGTCTGGAAGTGCTCCCTGCGTTTCACCTGTTCACCTGAGAGGGGCTGCTGGCCCCTGCCTTTCCTCCTCCTCCTTGCCAGGCCCCCCAGGCCCTCCTGACCCAGATGTGTGTGCATTTTTGCAGTTTTAATCGTGTAACACTTTTTTTAGGGTTTCTTTAAGGTTTGCTTATCTGCCCCTGTGAGACCGCAAATGGGGAATTCCAAACTGAGGGTTTTCGCAATGAACACAAAAAGGAGTTTTGCAAACACATGGTTGGCATAAACAGACTCTGAGATTGCTTCCTCCTGGACTGGCACCACTCCCATGACTGGAGGAAGCTGGAAGGCAGACAGCCTTCCAGAGCAGTCTGAGGGCTCCTGGCTAGAGCTGGGTGCTCCCACTTGGTGAATTTCTCTCTAGGGCTGCACTCACCACCAGACAGGTGAATGGAGCACAGGACCGGGGGCAGGAGCTGTGGGTTCTTACCCCAACTACCATGCTCCACATGACCTTGGGACTGTCAGCCTAAGTGGGCTTCATCTCTACCAGCACACAGTATATTTCATGCAGTCACATCCATTAACGCAGATACGGGCTACCGCTTAACACTGCCATTTATCAAATGCCACGTGCCATACATCAAGTGAGGCAATTTACATATGCGATTTAATTTAGTATTCAAAGCAACTTCAAAAATTAGTTCTTCTGAGTGTGTGTGTGTGTGTGTGTGTGTGTGTGTGTGTGTTTATGTGTATGTGTGCATTATATGCTCTGATTATAAGATCTGAGAAGCAGCTTGCCCTAAGCCATAAGTTAATAAGAAAACCTCAAACCCAGAGTGTAGTTTGGCCTACAGAGCTTTTGTAGGCTGCCTCTCAGCGAACGCTGTAGACTTAGTTGGATTTAAATGTTTTGTGTCTCTGGTTTTATATCCCCCAGGACACTGTTTTCCCATCTTATCCCAGCCCTGGATCGGCCTTTTCAGCCACTCTGAGAAGCAAGTACTCATGGTTTTACTGTTTTTATTTACTGTACGGATGAAAAGATTGTGAATTTTTTTATATTCATTATAGAATAATTGAGCCTGATTTACATGTCATAATTATGTAGCTGATTTCTTATAATTTTGAGACTCCTGCGTTCTGTTTTCGGGCAGCCAGGGAGTGGGGCATTTGCCTCCCTCATCTGTCGCTGAGGCCGTGCCTAGCATCATCTCGCTTAATCTTCCCAGCAACCTCTGAGATAAGAACGACCATAGTCTCCCTGATTTTATAGCTGAAAACGCCGAGGCCCAGAGAGATTATCATTTTGGTTTCAAATCACCCATCGAGAGAGTGGCAGAGCTGGGACTCCCCTGACTTGAAGTCCTGCCCTCTTCCCGCTGCCCCAGTGGGCTGGACGTGCCCCTCGCCCACCCGTCAGCCCTCGAAGGCTGGGTGCTGCAGCCCGCCTTGAGCAGGACGTACAAGGCCTACCCTCTGAACGCCAGAATCAGAGGAGGGGTGCCCTCTGTTGAGTTCTCTCCTTTCAATAAAATACGATCTTCAGACAGCCGATGTCATCCACCAAGTTCATTAAATCGAGAGCTCTCTCAGTGCCTCTCTCACTAAAAGGAAATCTCACTTACGCACACATGGTAGCGTGAGACTCGAGCCGCTTGGGGGCCCTGGTGGAGAAGAGCTGCCAGAGAGGACTTGGCAGGAGGGAGGGAGGTTGGCAGCCCAGGTCTGTGCCCCTGACAACGCCCTTTACGCTTTTTCAAAGCAAGATAACAGATCTTATTTCATTTTGATGTTTACAGGTGTGATTATTCTCCTTTTATAGATGATGGAATAGAGTCCCCACAAGATTAGGTGACTCCTTCAAGGTCACTCAGCAAGTGTACTCTTGATTAGGCATTTCTTTGATATGTTAAATGGCCAGGCTTCTACTTGGAGTTGATTCTTTTTCTTTTACACCACAATGTCATCCTTCCTCATCATTGTAGTTCATGATTAAAAATATCTGCTTTCCCATGACTCAGCCTTTTTGCTGTGGACCGACTCTCATTACAGGAAATGTCTTCTTTACCTTGAGCTGAACTCTCCCTTTCATCCTAGTTCAGGCCCCCTAGAGCTTCACAGTGTAAGTTTCCAGACCATTTCCTCTCTTCTTCAGGGCTGACATCTCTGATTTCCTCAGTCTGATCTTGCAGGGAGGCGTCTAGGCACGTCTCGGTCTCGGCACGACTGCCTTTTCTGGATGGCTTCCGGATACGTCCCATATCATGACAAACAAAATTCAGTGCCCCAGGTGGGATCTAATCAGGTCCCACGTGGGTCCGTTTTCTGATAGGGCTCTCTGCTGGTCTGGAGGCAGCAGCCTCTGTGAAGGGAAGCTCTGGGAAGACAGGCATTGGGGTTCATACTTCTCCCTACTTCCCCATTCTACTCCCCCATCCTACTCATCAACGACAAAGAGCATTAACTAAAAACAGTTATGCACAAGGTTCCGTGCCAGCTCTGAGGATATGAGAGACTGAGATGTTGTCCTAGTAACAACTTTTCTACATCCGTGGAGCACATTCATATTTACAAATTATATCTATATCCATCATCTCACAATGACCCGTATCCCTCAGCCAGATGCAGTAATGAGACCCATGTCAACCACAGTCTAGTGATAGATTTTACAAGAGTCAGGGATCTGAAAAATAGGAGGACGCTCCATATAGGGGTCGCACAGAAAGCACGTGAGGCCTGGTGGCTCGGAGGCCGGTGGGGAGCACTGCACTGCTCAAACCTGGGCTGCAGGCAGACGCCTGAGCTGGTGTTTGAAGCAGGGACTTTGGGATTAGGAGTTGTAAAGAAGAGGTCAGAAGGAATCCGCAGGGACCTGGGCTGATGCTGGAAAAGCTGGCTGTTCAGGGCTGCTTTTATGTGTCCCTTGTGTGTGACATGTGGGTCAACAGAGTCGCGGGCTCAGTGGATGACAATGTGGGGTATTAGCCACGTTTTATAGACGGGGACATTGGAGATTATTGGCTAGTTTGAAAGTAGTCATCGGGAGAACCAAAATGAGATTCTGGCCTCTGATCCATAATCTCAGCCCCTTTCTATTATGGGAACTTCATCTTCCCTCCCATCTGCAGTGACCTAGATTAGAATAAGCTGTGTATGCACTAAATGCTCCAGACTGTCATGCTGGACTTGAGAATTAGACCCTGGAACCCTATGTCCTGTATGTGGCTTATCCCTTTGAGACAACATCCCTGTTCAATGATCTGTTTTTTTCTTTTTTTTAATTCAAAGAAACAGCTAAAAAAGTTTTTAAAAAATTCTGTGTATTTCCTGTTAGATAATAAATTTTAGAGTTTCTCAACCTTCATACTATGGATGCTTTAGACCGGATCATTCTGTGTTGTGGGGGATGTCCTATGCACTGTGGGATGCTTAGCAGTACCCCAGCCTTTACCCACTAGATGCTAGTAATCGCCATTCTCTCTGTCCCCACCCCTGCCCCCCAGACTGTGACAATATGATGAATCCAGACATTGCCAAATGTTCTCTAGGGGACAGAATTGCCTCCTACCCTTTCCTTGAGAATCACTGGTCTCTTCACATGACTTATAGTTTAAAAGACTCCGAGAGTATAAAAACAGTCTCTTTTCTGCCCAACCACTCAGCTCCCCACCAACGGTTCTTATTTTTACTTGTTCTGGGGTCTTATAAGGAAGGAGGCCACACTGGTTGTTGCTGAGTGCATGCACACGGACCTGGCACACAGAAGGCCGATGGGGAGGAAGGGAGCAGACAGGGCGAGGGGTTCCTGTGAAGGGGCCTGGCCTTCAGGGCCGAGGCCGACCCTTCTAGACTGGGTTTGCGAGTGGTGGGCAGACGTCGGGAAAAAGGGAAAATGAGAGCAGGGTCTTTTGCGCTTTGCCTTAAACACTGTGAGGTCTACCCTCTCTTGAAAAACAAGAAAACAGCCATGAAACCCACCCTTCGCTATCTGCTTCTCCCCTTCCCAGAGGCTCGTCATTCCTTCTCCCAAGGTTTATCTAGTTGTTCTGTAGTTAGTGTCTTATGGCTGCAGAGCGTTTTCTTGGGTAACAAAGAAAAATGTGAGCACATTGTTATTCTCTCAATAAGCCTCCACGAGTACCAACTCTTTGACTAGGCGGATGGATAAATAAATAGAGTCTCTTAAGGGTCAACGTTTTTCGTTTTGTTTTTTTTTGAATTTAATGGAAAAAAAACCCCCAAAACTTTAAATCAGTCTTGAGCTTACAGAAAGGTTATGAGTGCAGGGCAAAACGCTTCCGTTTCCGTGAACCGCCTGAGACGAGGTAGCCGACCCGGTGCCCATCACGCCACATTACCTCAATGTTTCCCACGGACAAGGACGATCTTCCACTACGTGCACTCAGAGTCTCGAACTGCACATTGATGCTTCGCTGTCATCAATCCTCATCCCCACTGGAGTGTTGCCAGTTGCCCCAGTGATGACTTTTAGAGCAAACGCGCTTCGTTCAGAGTTGTTCGGTGTATCTCCTCAGCCCACTTCGGTCTGGAACAGTTCCTGGGTTTCTGCTGGTTCGTGACCTTGCCACCCGTGAAGATTTCAGGCCAGTTGTTTTGTTGATCGTCCTCGTTTCAGGCTTGTCTTATGTTTCCTCACGTTTAGGTTCAGGTTATGCATCTTTGGCAGGAAGCGATGCTGTGGTTTTCTAAGGTCAGTTTCTTCAAGCATCTTACATATGGAAAGTTTTCCTTTTAATGGAAAACAATATTTCCATAAATCTTGGTAAAACCAAGATTTGGGTGCTTTTGGTATTAACTGCTATTATGTAGAACATTTATATTCGTAGCAAACAAATAAATACAGATGTATGTATTATATGTGTTTGTACACACACACACACACACACACACACACATACACACATGCACATAGATATACATATTCCCAGCTCTGTCCACTGGGAGAATCTAGGAAGAGTGTCACCCAACAGCATTTATAAATGGGGTAGCATAATTTAGCTGTGTTTTAAGCTTTAACAATGTCAGAAGCATAAATATAGTACTATAAACTTATAAAAATCATTATTTGAAAGTTTAATTATTTAAATCTCTTTTACGCATGTTTAATTTTGAAAACTGAATAAGTTTTTAATGTTTTGGTCAGTGTTTTCCATGTTTTGAAGGACTGAGAAAGTAAAAACTTGGAAGTTCAAAATTCGTAAACTAAATCCATGAAAAAGAAATATAAGTAATTAATCTTTCACATGTGTGTTTTGTAAGTTTGCAGTATTTATACTTTGAAGTTATTAAAGCTTAAAACTACACTTACATTTTGGGACATGCTGGATATTGAAAACCATAAATTTTTCACAGTAAGTATAATTCCATTCTAACAGAAAAAGTTCATTCTAGTTTTCTGCCTTTCCATATTTGTAACTCCCTTCCCTAAAAGTGAGAAATCTCACTCTCATCATGGCAACCGTCTTATTTTGTCTACTCCTGTATGTAACCAGCCTCCCGTCCTGCCATCTGTCACACGTGGTCTCCTCACTGGCCCGGGCTTTGCACCCACGCTGAGCTGCGTCCTGCCCAAGGATCAGTCTGCCACTTCCCGCCGTTGGCCGTCCTTCCCACCCCGCCCTGTCTGGCCACAGGGATGCTGCCTTCCTCTTCGCCTGGCTCCCATCCCCCTCCCCGAGGCCCCGTGGCTCCTCCGCCATTCCTCTCCTCGCTTGGCCCCCCTCAGCGGCTTTAGGACCGAATCGTTCCTGAAGGGAAGAGGAGGGGAAGATGGACAGGAGAAGGAGGAGGAAGGGCTGGCGAGACCGCACGTCACCCACGGGGCCGCCCCACAGTTCCCGTGAAGCTCAGCCTGAGTCTCCTCAGCCCTTCAGCAGTAGATATATTGCAAATTTTTATACTTGCAAACTAAGTCTAAAAAGTAAATTTTGTTGGAAGTTATGTCTTTGCGAGACGGATCAGGCGGTTCATAGCACCATGATTTGAGGAGGCCCCGGACCCCAGTAGGTGCCGTGTCTCCTTGTTCTGTGCTCCGAGGCAGCACAGCGTGCGATGATGTCAGATGGCTGAGAGGCGCATCTTTCTTTTGCGTAGTGGGATAAGCATTTCTTGGAAAGAGAGATGAGAGATGAGAGCTGCCATGATGCCCGCCTCCACCGTGAGTGTGTTCTTGGGCAGAATTGAAGGAAAGAGTATCTAAAAGCCCAGGACTGGGAGACTGAGATTGCCAACATTCTCCACACCTGGGGAGTCTGGGGAAAGTCTCTAGTACCTTCCCAGCCATCACACCTCAGCCTGCAAAGGACAGTGGTAAAGGCAAGCCTGTGCGTATGATCGTGGTGCATAACGTGGCCCACTGAAGAGAGAGCTGCTGTAGTTATTTCTTGCTTTTTCCAGCTCATTATCTAGCTGTCTTCCTTTTCTTACACTTCGTACAACGCGATTGCTTAGTTGCTGGGGCATTCTAAGGGCCCGTCTCTGCTGAGCAGAGAGACAAAGATGCCTAAGACCTGGGCTCTGTCCTTCAGATGCTCGCGGTTGGGGAGAGAGCTGAGAGATGCCCACTGCCACTACAGTAATGTGTGATCGGGCCTGATGGGGGACGTAGGGGGCAAACAGAGCTTTTCCAGCTGCGGGTCAAGAAAGTAAGTTTTCATGGGAAAGACCTCATTTTAATTGGCTCTTGAAAAAGTGGTTTGGGTTTAAACATTCCAAGAGGGCAGGAAAAGAACGTCTCTAGAAAGGAGCAAGGACAGAATAAATCTGGGTTGTTTCTTATTAGGTGTCTGCCAACCGTCAATCACTGACTTGATGAGAGTCCCACAGTGACATTCAGGACAGTATCAAGTGATATGTGATGAAAGGCTCGAGACAAATATAGGTGCTTTGATTGCAATATATATTAAAGCAATTAGCCTAATTATGGTGATGGCGTAAGGCTGCATCTTGCTCTAAAGAGCAGTGTAAAATAGTA
>NW_011888809.1:9106179-9108362 GCF_000151845.1 Pteropus vampyrus
ATCTCTGCTAAGGTGGGCTGAGGCTTGAAACCCGAACCATTTTGTGTCACCTGTTCCTTCCTCATTCACTATATTCAGGCAATGAAACAGTTCTTTCTCCTCTGCCTTCATCCCGCCTCTCCAATCTCTCCCTTGATTGTACTGCCAGCAGCCTAGGGGGGACCCTGATGGCTTCACATGTGGACTGCACTGTCCCCACAGCCCCCACGTGCGCTCCCTGCTCAGACACCTGGAGCGCACACACCCCAAACCGCCAGGCCAGCAGTGGGAGCTCCTGCCAGCAGACCCCCAGCTTCTCGTCGCTGCCCCGTGTCACCGCTTCACAGTCACAGGTGTTCCTGCAGCTCTGTGCCTTTGCCCCGCCTTCTCCTCATTTCTCTCAGAACCCGGCCCTTCAAGCCACCTCCTTGGTGACCCTCTGCAGACGCCCTAGTGTAGAGTTAGCCATGCGTTAGACCCATCGCTGCTCAGTGCCCCCAGAGGACGGTGAGGGGAGAGCCGGCCAGATTGGCTCTCTTCCCTGCCTTCGCCAGCTCCGACTCTGTTCTGCACAACTAATTAAAAGTGAACTAAACACCACTCTCAGCGTTAAAATGACAAGAAAGAAAATAAATCCAGTAAAAATAGAACGATTTAACTGTTTCCACACAGTGGGAGCAGCTTCTGATTATTCCAGAAAGGAAGCCTTCTTTCTGTCTGACTGTAAATGATTCTCATTTTAATTGCTTCAGGAGCCTCACGAAGACCGGCATGTTTGGAGTCTGTGCTGTTGGGCCTAAGTGATTATCCCCCAAATTCTATAATTATATGCACAGTGTGGTTAAGAGATTGCTCTGCAGGCTTACGATGATAGTTTTTAAAGGTTTCTTTTTAAAGTTTTAAGATTCGTGTGAATTGGAGTAAGACATCCCAGTCGAGATAGGTCTTTTAGCAGCTTATTCAGATTAAGCCTTGAGAACTACAAAAAAACCGAGCTGTGCAGAGATACCGAATCCGGCTTCTACCTGAGGACGCGGGAAGCTAGAGGGGCACGGCCGCCACGCTCGCGGGGACAGCCGGGCGGGCTCATTCCCCACTCACAGCTGGTTTTGAAACCATCAGAGAGCTGAGGTCGCGAGGTGAACAGCATGTGGGAAATCTAAGGAGGGATGTCACCTTCCGGGAGAGAAGGTGTGAACATGCTCCTTCGGGGTAGACACAGCCTGAGTAACAGGGGTTCAGCTGCAGCAGCGGGGGTGGGGGTCTGTGCCATCCCGCAGGCTTTTTCCACAAGCCCTGACCCACCACCAACCTAAGGAGATTTCAGTAACCAATGACAGCAGAACGGTGTTGGCAGAGGTACAGGAGAGGAGCGAGAATATGGAAGGGGACCCCTGCTGAGTCCCAGCACGAAGGGACGACCCCAACTCAGAATGGGACGGACGCTGCCCTGGCCAACCCGAGACGCAGGCTGTCTCTGCAGGAGTTTTGGAGACTGTTGTCCACTGAGCGTAACTATAGCAACGAGAAATCCCAAACCCAGCCCAGCACCTGACCTAGCCCAAGGAAGGTGTGCTCATTGCTAGACACAAGCGCCGTTTACCTCAGTCTCTCACGTCACGTCTAGCTTTCAACGAGAAGTCACGGGGCGCGTGAAAAGGCTGGAACAGGCGACACTCCCGACACGGGTGTGACACGGAGAGGAACCATCTGACAGAGAATTTTAAGTAGCAAATTGATGAATATGCTAAAGGCCTAGACGGTTTGACCGGTGGTGGGTAACGCCGAACACTTACGGAAGAAAGAATCTCCATCCTATCCAATTCTTACAGAAAATAGAAACGGGACGCTTCCGCACTCACTTTATAAGGTCGGCATCGCTTTACTACTGAAGCCAAAGACATTACAGGAAAATAGATCTGCACCTGACATTCTTCACGAACACAGATGCAGCATCCTTGAGGACACGTGAGCGAACCAGCAGCGTTTGGATCCGAAGCCCCTTCCGGTGGTTTTCAGGCGCCCCCCTGATGTCGGGGAAGGGGTTTTTGAGTGGGGCTATGGGAAGCGCCTCTCTGTGCTCTCAGAGAACTAAATGACACCTCTGCAGGGCTGCTGCAGTGGCCGGCTGTGACCCCTCCTCCCCCGGTGGGGCCCTCTCTGTGTTTCATGGTGTTTGGTTCCGACTGTGGAGTTAGCTCCCC
>NW_011888809.1:9108412-9114707 GCF_000151845.1 Pteropus vampyrus
GAATCCGGCTTCTACCTGAGGACGCGGGAAGCTAGAGGGGCACGGCCACCACGCTCGTGGGGACAGCCGGGCGGGCTCATTCCCCACTCACAGCTGGTTTTGAACCCATCAGAGAGCTGAGGTCGCGAGGTTAACAGCATGTGGGAAATCTAAGGAGGGATGTCACCTTCCGGGAGAGAAGGTGTGAACATGCTCCTTCGGGGTAGACACAGCATGAGTAACAGGGGTTCGGCTGCAGCAGCGGGGGTGGGGGTCTGTGCCATCCCGCGGGCTTTTTCCACAAGCCCTGACCCACCACCAACCTAAGGAGATTTCAGTTACAAATGACAGCAGAACGGTGTTGGCAGAGGTACAGGAGAGGAGCGAGAATATGGAAGGGGACCCCTGCTGAGTCCCAGCATGAAGGGACGACCCCAACTCAGAATGGGACGGACGCTGCCCTGGCCAACCCGAGACGCAGGCTGTCTTTGGAGACCGTTGTCCACTGAGCGTAACTATAGCAACGAGAAATCCCATACCCAGCCCAGCACCTGACCTAGCCCAAGGAAGGTGTGCTCATTGCTAGACACAAAAGCCGTTTACCTCAGTCTCTCACGTCACGTCTAGCTTTCAACGAGAAGTCACGGGGCGCGTGAAAAGGCTGGAACAGGCGACACTCCCGACACGGGTGTGACACGGAGAGGAACCATCTGGCAGAGAATTTTAAGTAGCAAATTGATGAATATGCTAAAGGCCTAGACGGTTTGACCGGTGGTGGGTAACGCCGAACACTTACGGAAGAAAGAATCTCCATCCTATCCAATTCTTACAGAAAATAGAAACGGGACGCTTCCGCACTCACTTTATAAGGTTGGCATCGCTTTACTACTGAAGCCAAAGACATTACAGGAAAATAGATCTGCACCTGACATTCTTCACGAACACAGATGCAGCATCCTCGAGGACACGTGAGCGAACCAGCAGTGTTTGGATCCGAAGCCCCTTCCGGTGGTTTTCAGGCGCCCCCCTGATGTTGGGGAAGGGGTTTTTGAGTGGGGCTATGGGAAGCGCCTCTCTGTGCTCTCAGAGAACTAAATGACACCTCTGCAGGGCTGCTGCAGTGGCCGGCTGTGACCCCTCCTCCCCCGGTGGGGCCCTCTCTGTGTTTCATGGTGTTTGGTTCCGACTGTGGAGTTAGCTCCCCTCACAGTTAGACCACGAGCTCAGGATGGCACCGTGAGGCATTTTTACTGGCCTGGCCCGGTGTCGGTGGACAGGGAGAGCTCCCTGGATCACTCTGTCTGCTTGGACTGCTTCGGGACATACATGATTGAGATTCCGATATTTATTTTGGGAGAAGATCATATTTAGATACTGATCAGTCTTTGCTAATTGGGCAGAATGAGCTCTTTGAAATCTGATTTCGATACGTTATCCTTTAGGGAGCACCTGTTAGCATGGGATATATCATTGTTATGTGCTAGTGAATGCATTTATGCTTCCCTTAGAAGGCTCAGTGTTGAAAGCAAAACACAGGTCGAATTTGTCTTCTATGGGGCGTATACCTCTGTCCCATGAAAATCATTGCTGGATGCAATAGTAGACGGACAGTGGGCGACTCCTTCTCTCTTTATCGTTATTTAGAAAACGCGGCATCTCATTAAAACCTCACGACGACTCCGGAAAGTAGGCGGGGCTTAGACTGTCACCCCATTGTGCAGGTGAGGAAACTGAGCCTCATGTACGTAAAGTGATTTGCTGGAGATCTGAGTCAGGACAGAGGCTTGGTGTTCTGACTCCTAGGTTAATTTTTTTTTTCCTGCGTATTTTTCATGGCCACACTTAAAATGAACCCTGCCTTTCTAGTTATTTTTTGAAATCTTAATTCTATACTCCACTGAGCCTCTTGTATGTTTTGCTGCAGATGGCATTTATTTTTCTATCTTATGAAAAACCACATTAATACAGATTTGCTGTTCATTCTTCTGTATGTGTAATGTCAATTGGCTTGAAGATAGCTGAAATAATTGGACTGTGGGGCTCTGAGCTGAGAGTTTATTGTCAAGTCAGCTGTCATCTCTTCTTCATCATTGTGGGGAACTCAACCATGCAAAGACCTTTTCTTCCCTCTTACCTGGAAATCATGCAGTATCAGCATATTAACAGGTAGTCTTACACAATGCTACTTTTGTCATTTGGAGCCTAAATAATCAGAAACATAACTGGGGAATTGTCCAAAGGAAAGTTTTGAATTCTTTCTGTTCAGCCTAACCTTTACTAGAAAAAGTCTGTGTGGGGAATTCTCAGTTTCCTCATTTGTAAACGTCTTTCGCGGATTCACTCATTTATCCATCCATCCATCCGTTCACCTAGTCACCATTTCTTGATCCCCTCCCTGCTCTGTACCAGGCACTGAGCTAAGTGCTGGGAATGGAATGGAAGGGTTAACAGGATCCCTGCTGCATCCCTCAGCTTTTCAGATGAGGGACAGAGGAAGATGGCACACGATAGGGGCTTTGCGTAATTGCAGAGGGTGATCAGGAGCCCTGGTGGCCCATTGTGGGTGGGGTAAGAGATACCCTCCTGAGGTGAGGTACTGAGCTGAGTACCCAAGGGCTGGCTTGCCAGTAGAGGGCCACTTGTCCCCCACAGAGCTGGATTTAGTGCCCAAGTTTTCTAACTTGTGGGAATTTTTAAGTCCTTGATACCACCCTGGCAGAGAAATCTTGGTGTGGCGTGAGTAAGTGCTGGGGTGGGGTGGGCTTTCTGGCATAGGGAGCTGTATGCACAGAGGCACAGAGGCCTGCGTGGTGACTTGTGGGCACATCATGCTGTTTGAAATTGCTTTGGGTTAGGGCATCTCGGCAAGGCGTGGGGATGGAGAGCCAGGCCGAGGCCAGAGCCGGGAGAGCTCTGAGCCGAGCAAGGTGGACCTTAGGCTGTAGGTCATGGGGAGATATTGAAGGGCTTTTAGCAGGAATGTGACATGCAGACGTCTGACTTGAGAAAGCTCATGCAGGCAGCTGTGCAGAGCAGTGGAGGGAGGGGAAGATGCTTCACATGAACGGCACAGGGGGCCAGGACAGGTACAGTGCTTGGGAAGGTGCACCGCCCAGCTAGGGGGGCCTCGGGAGGCAGAAGCCTAGGGACTTGGTGCCAGACCAGATATGGGGGCCCCAGGCACACAGGGAGGTAATGTCCAGTTTGGCTTCACCTACAGGCTGTGTGACCTGGTGCAATGCACTTGCTTTCTGTGAACCCTGACTCCTTGTGTATCGGATCAGCCTGGCAACCCCATCTCGGCCTCCTCACAGACACAGAGAATGGGTCCGTGAAGGAGCAAGCACGGGCGCCGTCTGAATGCACAAGTGCTGTCAAAGAGGATTCGTGGTCATCACTGAACTCGGGTTGGCAGACGACGGCCCGAGGACCGAGTCTGGCTTGCTACCTGGGCTTGCAAGAGCGGCTGCAAGCGTTCGTGTGTCGTCTTGGCTGCCTTCTCGCCGAGCTGAGTAGTTGAGGTGAAAACTGGCCGCAAAATGTTTACTATATCTGTCCTTTTGTTGAAAAAGTTTGCTGGCTTCTGGTTCAAGTCATGGGTTATGGTTTTGCCACATATAATTACCCAAGTTTTCTAACTTGTGGGAATTTTTAAGTCCTTGATACCACCCTGGCAGAGAAATCTTGGTGTGGCGTGAGTAAGTGCTGGGGTGGGGTGGGCTTTCTGGCATAGGGAGCTGTATGCACAGAGGCACAGAGGCCTGCGTGGTGACTTGTGGGCACATCATGCTGTTTGAAATTGCTTTGGGTTAGGGCATCTCGGCAAGGCGTGGGGATGGAGAGCCAGGCTGAGGCCAGAGCCGGGAGAGCTCTGAGCCGAGCAAGGTGGACCTTAGGCTGTAGGTCATGGGGAGATATTGAAGGGCTTTTAGCAGGAATGTGACATGCAGACGTCTGACTTGAGAAAGCTCATGCAGGCAGCTGTGCAGAGCAGTGGAGGGAGGGGAAGATGCTTCACATGAACGGCACAGGGGGCCAGGACAGGTACAGTGCTTGGGAAGGTGCACCGCCCAGCTAGGGGGGCCTCGGGAGGCAGAAGCCTAGGGACTTGGTGCCAGACCAGATATGGGGGCCCCAGGCACACAGGGAGGTAATGTCCAGTTTGGCTTCACCTACAGACTGTGTGACCTGGTGCAATGCACTTGCTTTCCGTGAACCCTGACTCCTTGTGTATCGGATCAGCCTGGCAACCCCATCTCGGCCTCCTCACAGACACAGAGAATGGGTCCGTGAGGGAGCAAGCACGGGCGCCGTCTAAATGCACAAGTGCTGTCAAAGAGGATTCGTGGTCATCACTGAACTCGGGTTGGCAGACGACAGCCCGAGGACCGAGTCTGGCTTGCTACCTGGGCTTGCAAGAGCGGCTGCAAGCGTTCGTGTGTCGTCTTGGCTGCCTTCTCGCCGAGCTGAGTAGTAGAGGTGAAAACTGGCCGCAAAATGTTTACTATATCTGTCCTTTTGTTGAAAAAGTTTGCTGGCTTCTGGTTCAAGTCATGGGTTATGGTTTTGCCACATATAATTATGAAAGGGCATGGGGAGATTCCAGAGTCTCTTTTTGCGTATCGATTCTGTCGTTTTGGGCAGGAGGCCCGGGTTCCTTTGGGTGCCTGGTTCTCTTGGACCTGGCTTGGAATGATCTCGCACGAAGAGAGGGGAAAGTCAGCTTCGCAGCCCAGCAAGCTCCCGTCTTGTGGAAAATGCGCAGGGCACGCACGAGTGTCACCTCGTTGGTTTCATTCCGGGTCATCCCCTCAGAGGGAACACATGACCAGGGCCAAGGGGCTTGCTCTGAGTCCCTGCAGAAAACGTTTGCATGTTCTTTCTTTTCCATTCTTTCCTCGTCGTTTTGGCCTGATTGTTGTTCATTTCACTTATTTCCCAGTTAACCGGAGTAATTTTGTTTCTCTACTTCCCAGTCATTTTCTTTCTTCTATTCCAATTAATAACTTGGGTCATAATAAGTAGAAATCAAATCAAATTATGGTCATTACTGCTGCACTACTCAGCTCCAGCCAGCACGTGACATTGTCACTTCTTTGGTTCAAACTTTTCTTGATGCCCCTTTGCTTTTTCGGCCGCAAGAGTGGCAATTACACATTTATAGACAGACAAGAGCTGAGGGTAAAGGCCACCAGCCTTCCAGGTGTGCCTCCCTCCTCGTGAGTCCTTTTCTTCCAAAAGAAACCAATTTGAGCTGAGTTTTAACGTCAGGCCTCCAGCCATTCTTGGCTCTAGAAATACCAGGAGGATTCAGAAGCTGCACGTGCCATCAAATATCATCTGTGTTTAAAGCAAGTAGAGAAACGCGCGAAGCACAGACACAAACCACCTTCATTTCTCATGGCGTTTTTACCTGCTAAAATAAAGTCTGTTCTAAAGCTGACTTAGGGATGTGCGCCCTCGACCCTGAGAGATGGTCCCACCTTCCCGGGCAGGCCGTATTTCCATTCAGTGTCAGAAAGAGAAAAAGGAAGAAACAGAACGTCGGTGCTGGCAGAGCCCTCAGCAGTGCTGTCATCAACGCTTCTCGCTGGACAGATGGTGACAGGCCCGGATGTGCCACGCTCCCTTGTTTATTTATGTGAACTGGCATTAGACGGCTGCTGGGTGGCAGAGGACGTCTTCATTTGTTCAGTATTTGTTTGTTCCTTCGTCTGATGCTCAAAGAACCTGCCCTGCTACTGTCCTGAGCCGATTGCCAGACCTGGACACCCGTCCCAGGTCTGAGCTGTAGGCCATTTCACTGCCCCAGACTCGCCGTTCCTTCCCGCCCTCCCCAGGCATTCAGACTGGTCTGTTCTCCTTCCAACAGCTACTGTCTCCCTCGGGGATCCCTCTGCCTCCTCCTAGTGGGGAGCTGCCCCATCATCCCTCTGGCCTTCCAGCTCTATAGCTGCTTTTGTCATAGGGTTATTACGGAAAAAGGCACAGTTGTAGAGAACAGGTGTGGGGGAGTAAAAATGTCCCCAAATCTCAGAATTTGTGCAGTCATTTATCCTGGTCCGTGGCCTCTGATTCCCTCTGGCGATAGACCCGGATGTCCTCATGGATGCCTGCCTGCTTCTCTGATTCCTGAGGAGGGCCTTGAACCTCTCATCTGGAGACTCAGCTCTGCCTTCCTCCGGAAAAGCCTCCCCACTCTCGCCCCGGCCTGGGGCAGCAGCAGGGGGAGACCAAGGCCCGGACCAGCACCCCCCGTGTCAGGGTGTCCTCTCTGCTCAGGGAACGCAGGGTCAGGCTTGAGCAAAAAGTCATG
>NW_011888809.1:9114757-9121295 GCF_000151845.1 Pteropus vampyrus
GTGCGCCCTCGACCCTGAGAGATGGTCCCACCTTCCCGGGCAGGCCGTATTTCCATTCAGTGTCAGAAAGAGAAAAAGGAAGAAACAGAACGTCGGTGCTGGCAGAGCCCTCAGCAGTGCTGTCATCAACGCTTCTCGCTGGACAGATGGTGACAGGCCCGGATGTGCCACGCTCACTTGTTTATTTATGTGAACTGGCATTAGACGGCTGCTGGGTGGCAGAGGACGTCTTCATTTGTTCAGTATTTGTTTGTTCCTTCGTCTGATGCTCAAAGAACCTGCCCTGCTGCTGTCCTGAGCCGATTGCCAGACCTGGACACCCGTCCCAGGTCTGAGCTGTAGGCCATTTCACTGCCCCAGACTCGCCGTTCCTTCCCGCCCTCCCCAGGCATTCAGACTGGTCTGTTCTCCTTCCAACAGCTACTGTCTCCCTCGGGGATCCCTCTGCCTCCTCCTAGTGGGGAGCTGCCCCATCATCCCTCTGGCCTTCCAGCTCTATAGCTGCTTTTGTCATAGGGTTATTACGGAAAAAGGCACAGTTGTAGAGAACAGGTGTGGGGGAGTAAAAATGTCCCCAAATCTCAGAATTTGTGCAGTCATTTATCCTGGTCCGTGGCCTCTGATTCCCTCTGGCGATAGACCCGGATGTCCTCATGGATGCCTGCCTGCTTCTCTGATTCCTGAGGAGGGCCTTGAACCTCTCATCTGGAGACTCAGCTCTGCCTTCCTCCGGAAAAGCCTCCCCACTCTCGCCCCGGCCTGGGGCAGCAGCAGGGGGAGACCAAGGCCCGGACCAGCACCCCCCGTGTCAGGGTGTCCTCTCTGCTCAGGGAACGCAGGGTCAGGCTTGAGCAAAAAGTCATGTGGATGTTGGAGGAAGGGGCTGACCTGATTCACAGGGGAAGGATTTCGGGGAGAAGCTGACACGATCAAAGCTAAGCTTTGGTAAATTTAATCTGCCAGTGATGGGTAGGTGAGAATGGAGGGGATTAAGCCCAGAGAGGAAAGTTAATCAGGCAGCAGTTTCTCTTACTGATGATAGAGAAACAAAGATTCTGAGATCTGTGAGCATTTAGCTGACCTCGCCAGGCATGGCAGGAACCCCCTCACCATCAGAGAGATCAGGCTCCCTGTCAAGGTATGACTCGGAGATGGCAGTGAGCACTAAGATTTCTTAGTAGAGACCGAAGTCTGAGACAGATTGGCCCCTGTGAAGTGTCACCCAGACCCGAGGCAAGGATGGGACTCATACAGGCAAAATCCCAGAATCTGACAAGGAAGTGTGGGTGGTGGGTTTAAATTAGCCCTGGGTCGTCCGTTCAGGGTTGGCTGGTGGTCCTGAGCGTGGCGTCGCTCTGTTTGCTGAGTGTGGAAAGCAGAAGTTCACCGTCAGGCTGTTTTCTCGTGGTTCTGACCAGTTTTCTGAGAAGTTTTGCTCTGATTCCTTTCTCTGAGCCCCGAATGCTTGCTGTCTTGCCCTCTTAGGGTTCAAGGTCATGCAAGGGCAAGTCTGCATGCACATGCTCAAGACTCATCAAATATTTCGTTTATCAAAACAAACCAACCAGAAACCGTGGACTAAATAGAGCTCCCTACCTGGCTGTGAATTTGGGATCTGGGTGATCCTGGGCATGTCACCACCGTAACCTCTCTGATCCTCACTTTCACTATCAAAGCAAAAAAATTTCCCAAGATGTGCTGGGCAGTGGTAAGTTTTAAATGAGATAAAAAATGTGCCTGACATGTAGAGGCAGACAGTAAATGCTGGCAGAGTGTGACTATACAACGGGGAAAAGCACCCATGACTGTCAGGCCTCCTCCAGCTACTAGAATCCTCCTTGCAGGTGCTTCAGGCTCCAGGGATCCTTGCAAAGGCCTTGAGCGGAGTCAGCCTGTGGGGACCAGCAAGGAGTGACTTGCGCAGGCCAGTTAATCCCTTCCTAATTCCTTGCTCATCACTCTCTTCTCTCCTGCGGATCTTTCTTTATCCCTGGAGACAAAGAAGATGGATCATCTTCTTAAAGAGGCATCACTCACATCTCCACCTGCCTGACCTGTTACAAGATTTAAGCTGTCACTTAATTTGTTCCCCATTAAGTGCAGAAGCATCCTCACCTCCTCATCTTTAGCAGAGCTTGGGGGAGGGGCCGAGAAGAAAGTATAAAGCTAGGAGAGGATGGGCCTCAGGAGAGGCCCATTCAGAGTTCTCCTGGCTCTCAGGGGCTGCAGGAAGGAAGCGGGCACCGGAGTTGGACTGGGACTGGCCTCAGGCTTGGGGAGGGGGCCGATTTGGTGTGGAGGCTGTGAACAGAGCTGAGCTCTCAGCTTAGGTGGATTTGTTTTAAAGTCACAGCTTTCTGGGTATTCCTTGGCTTATCTTAAATGCTTATCTTAAAAGCTGTGACTTGTGCACAGACTCTTAAGCAGTTCTGCATCCCCCCTCCCCTGCTGACTCCTGGGATGGGGTTCGAATTAATCAGCCTTCTGATTTTCTGGAACCCTTAACTTTCTTTGACCCACACGGAGCTGCAGATTAGCCTGTGAAAAATCATATGTACCTATTTCTTTAAGTCCTTTCCCGTCTTATTTCTGTGGGCGATTTTGAGTCATAGAATGTTTCTGAGCTGAGGGCACCTAGGAGATTGTTAGTGCAGGAGGCCGAGACCTGCCTTGTGGTCTTCCTGTTTTCCACCTGCTCCTCCGTGTGGACCTGCGGTGACCCTGACAGTTCTCCAGCTGTCCCCACTTTCATTGCGTCGTCTAATTTAATCCTCCGTGTGGCCTGCTGAGACTGGCCTTATTGTTTTCATTTTACAGATAGGAAACTAAGTTTCAGCGAAGATGAGCCGCTGGTCCGAGGACACCTGCCGGTCAGGGTCAGGGTCTATATTCAAATTTAGGTCTTCTGCTTCCACTATTTCTGTTTCCACAAGAGGTCAGTCACCACTACAGATGTGTGTCCAGGGTCTCTTAGGACACCAGCAGGCAGAGCAGAAGTGGGTTACACGCGAGGCTGGCGAAGATGAAGCTTCAGGGCCCCGTGCCGTATGTTCATGTGATCAGGTCTTTTTCGTAGCATTCGCAAAAGTACAATATCTGTAATTGGCTAAGACCACGGTCTTGTTCTGCTCTGGTTTCCCCTTGGGTCAGGTGGCACGGAGTGGCTGCGGGCCTTTCTGGGACTGGCTAGAGGAGATGTGGTTTGGGGGTGCGTTTGTTCGGGCTCAGTGGGATATGGCCACATGTTGTCAGTCACTCAGGTTACTGCTGCTCATCCTGGGGGAGCGGGGCTTCCAGGGATCCTCCTCGTGTCACTTGGCTGACTCACCTGGCATCAGGACACAACGGTGTAGGGTCAGAGGTCGTATTGCAATATGACATGTCAGAACATCAGACTGATTCTTTGTGGTCCCCTTACCCCATAAGCCTTCTCATATTCCAAGCTCTGTTAAGTTCCACTCTTCCAGAACTTTCCTTGTTCACTCAGCCTACAAGGACCTCCCTCAGCCACTCCAATTGTCTTTCCTACCCAGGTCCCCCTCGGACACTTGGCATCTCCTGCCACCCGCCAGCTGTGTGCTCTTGGGCACCTCGTAACCTATCTGAGACTCGGGTCCACATCTGCCATAGGGATGGACGGTGTCCAGGTAGGCTCTGCTCCCTCTTCCTGAGTTTTGGTGAGTACCATGTGAGCGACAGGGAGGAAGCATGTGGAGAGCCGTGAGCGACGAGCTGCCGCGTATTGATCACCGTGTGCTGATGCTCAACTTACATTGGCTCCTCCCACGTGTGCCTGCAGCGGGCACGGCACTAATGATCCGGGACCCCCTCCAGCTCCGCGCACAGAGTAGGTGCTCAGCCAAGGTTTGGGGGTGACATACGAAACCGGACTCAGTGTCTGGAGTCAGACCCGGGCTGAAATTTGTGTTGTCTTATCATCTTTGTAACCTTGAAAAAATGACTGAATCTTGTAGGGCTTCCATTTCTTCATTTTAAAATGGGACAGAAAAATGCTTCAGAGGTAAGGGAACTAAGGCAGAAACTCATATAAAGTGCCCTCACATCTTCTAGTGCGTCATCTGGTAAATGGTTTTTGCTCTTGCTATTGTATTTGGAAGACTTATTAAAATACTAGTATTTAATTCTTAACAGTGACTCTGCTGGGCATCAGGGATGCAAATACGAATGGCACTCAGGGTCACTGGTCATCAAGAACATGCAGATTAAAACAAAAATGGAATGTCATTTAAAAAATACGAAATATTGGAAAACCTAAAATAGAGACACTTTTAAGTATTAGAAAAGGTACAGAAAAACATCTCCTTTCATTTCCTGTTGGCGGGAGTAATATAAATTAAAATTTTAGAGGGCAAAATCACAATTTCTACCTAAATTTAAAGTATGCATACTCTTTTAATCCACTAATCCAACCTCTCAGTATTTACCCTAAAAACATTTACCTACGCAAATTATGAAACATTTATAAGAGTTTTCGCTGCAGCATTGTTTATAAGTGAAAAATGAGAAAAAACAATAATGAGAAAAAATAAAACAATACTCATCAGCAGGGGAATGTAATCCACGGGACTGCCATACTATAAAATACTATAAATCAATTTAAAAAAGAATGAGTTAGACATATACATACTGATGTGGAAAGATCTTGGACTAATGTGATAAGTGAAAAAGTAAAATACAGAAAAATTTATTGCTTATGTTAAAAAAAAAAACCTCGGATCACAAAGCTTTTTGTACCCGTATGTGTCTGTGTGAATAGCCGGGGGAAGCTGGGGGGAAATAACCGAATCCATAGAGTTGTCCGCTGAGGAAGGGCTGGTTTTACAGGGACCCCCGGCAGTTTGCTAAGTTAGCTTTGTCTGCATTTTCACCAGTAAACATATTCCCGTGTTACTTGCGTAAAGAAAGAAAAGTCCAAAACACAGTTTGTTGGCACTAATGAGTCGTCTGACCGCTGGGGACGAGCCGGGTACTGATGGGAGGCAGGAACCGTTCGAGTGTGCAGGACACCCGTCGCGGTGGCCATTCTTCGCTGCTCCCAAGGCCGGAGTCTAGGACGAGAGTAAGGGCCGGGCACACGGTTCCAGTCTAAGCATGGGGACGTGCAGTGTGACCCGGACAGATGCTGACTCTTGCTCCTCGGCCCCTTCCAACCCGCACTGTGAAGCTAGCTCTGCCCTCTAGCTGGTCACTCGATACCTGGGCTGCAGGCCCTGGCCACCCAGGGGTACACGTCGAGATTCCTCTGGCTGAGGTCTCCTTGGGCTCTCAAGAGGTGTTTCTGGGCAGGGACTAGGAGAATCCCCAGCCACTGTCCTCTCATGGTGTCCCCATCCGGGCACACATCTCCTGCCGTGGCGATTCTGCACACCCGTGCTGGCTCAGGGCAGCAGACTCTCTTCCCCTTATGGTGTTGCCTGAGCAGCCCGTTAGCCTTAGGCCTTTGCCGTTCAGATTTCCCAGGCACAAGATGTGTCCCACAAACTCTGTGGATGTGGGACGAGCTCTCCTAGTGGCCTTGAGGCTGCCTCTCAAGGCTGGTGGTGAGGAGAGGAGGTGGGACTGCAGGACAGCGACAGCCTCGCCCAGGGGCACTCTCCAGCTTTCCCGCTCATCTTGTCTCCTCCTGTGGGCGTGGGCCAGAGGTGGGTAGTCAGCCGAGTCCTCTGCCTCGCTGTGCACTGTGTCAGTAGTTGGCATTCGCTGTCTTGGGGCCTCGGCCCAAACGGAGGTTGAAGGAGCTCCACGTGGTACCTACTAAGAATGTAGCACAGCTTGACTATGACCTGGGTCACAGGTTGTGGAACCTTCGAGATTATGATCTTTAAATACTTTCCTTCAAAAATGACAACACCGAGGCCCAGAGATGCTACACAACTCATCCAAGTTCACACAGCTATTTAGTGACGGAGCTGGCAGTTAATTACATGAATTGTTGGTTCGTAATAACCCCTGCAATTCTCAATCTCTTGTTAATAAATTCTAAACATGAACTTCTTTATACTTTTTGGTTGCCTGTGGTTGGTATGTTGGCATAGAATCAATAAATGATGTGAAAACATTTCAATAACATACATTCTCCTTTATTTTTGTAACAAGTAATGGAGTGGAGGCTTAGTCGCTGATCTGAGACTCCAAACTGGGTTTTTGAGGCAGTGGGAAGCAGCAGAGGAGAGCCTGCCCTGCTTCCTTTCCCCGGGGACGTGACGTCGCGCTGGAGGGGCCAGTGTGGCACACACAAGCTCCAGCAGTGGATCTCAACTCGGGCATATGGACAGTGTCTGCAGACTCTTTTGGTTGTCATCACTGGGAGGGGAGGGGGTCCTACTGGCATCTAGTGGGTAGAGACCAGGGATGCTGCTAAACATCCTCGAGGCACAGGACAGCACTCACAATAAGGAGTCATCAGATCCAAAATGTCAATAGTGCCAAGGCTGTAAAGCCCTGCCCTAGGGCATGAAGTGCTAACAGCTGGATTAATGACTGGACACCAGAAACGCAGAGGTGGAGGAAATCAGGG
>NW_011888809.1:9123345-9124050 GCF_000151845.1 Pteropus vampyrus
CCCCTCCGTCTTCGCTTCTTTGGTCTGGGTGGACTCAGTGACTCTCCCCGTTGTTTTGTTTCGTTTGTTTTTCATCCGTTATCTGGGAAACTGAGGGTGGAAACGACAATAATCACGTATTTCGGTCAGCGTGGCACTCTTTCCTTCCTGGGCGGCCTCCGTGAGTACGAGGCCTGCTTTCCTCATCCTTCTTTCTTTATGTTTTAAAGTATTTAATATAAGCAGCATGATGGTTTGATATACCTAGACACGTGACATATTACAGTCAGGCTAATTACCGTATCATCTCCTCATATAGTCACCTTTTTTGGAGGAGATGAGAGCACCTGAAATCTGCTCTTTTGGCAAATTTCCAGTGTTCAGCAAAGAGTTATGAACTGTAGTCGTCAGCCTCCTTTCCCACTGACCCTGCCTTCCCACCCCCTGCCCCGCATCACCTGACGACCCTTCCCGAGGACACACGGGAGAGGAGCACGCACCAGAGCGTACGGGCCGATCAGAATCTTCTGCTGGGCGTGACTCCCGCAGGAGCACACTGCTAAGGCCCAGTAATGGGTTTCTTCAGATTCCCTTATCTCTCCCAAGAGTTTGCTGAAATTACTCTAGTTCGACTTCAGTATTTTACCTCATTTTTTCCCGTTTCTAATCCCAAGGTCTCTATTTTCTTTTGTTACTAACAAGCTCCATCTGTAAAGTGAGGATAAT
>NW_011888809.1:9125895-9156862 GCF_000151845.1 Pteropus vampyrus
TAAGGTGGCTGGATATAGGATCTGTCTACAAAAATTAATGGTATTTTTTTAATTCAACATGGAAAAAATTCATTTCAATACTTAAAAATCTAAAGTGATTAAGAGTAAATAAAACAAGAAAGGTAGTAAATCTATATAAAGAAAACTATAATAATCTTATATAAAGATGTAAAATCAGTCTAAACCAAAAATTATACAATATTCTTGGAGAGAAAGACTTCCTATCACAAACTTGTTAATTACCTTAAATTAGTATTAAATGTTAATTCCATGCTAATTATTAAATTTGGGGGGATTGTTGAAAAAATGGTCATAAGATTTATATGTAAGAATAAGAGCCTGAGAGATAATATAATATGCAAGAGGAGTATGTGAAAGAACAGGGAGTAGAGATTTGCCTTGCTAGATATCATTATACTGTAAAGCTACGGTAATCAATTCAATGTAGGATTAGTTTATGAATAGACAGATTAGTGGGACAAAAAATAGAGAACTCATAAACATACCCATTTTGCATGTGATACTTTAATATTTAATAAATAGTGCAGGCATAAACAGCTAGTCATCTGAAAGAAAATAAAACTAGACACCCATTTAAAGCCATACGTTATCCTATGCCATATATAGAAATATAATCCAGTTGAATTACAGAGTTAAATGCAGAAAATCTGGAAAATTATATGTACAAGATAGGGGTTGGGAATACCCTCTTAATTAAAACTACAGTCCTTGAAGCTGTAATAAGAATGTGAAGGCACGTTCGAATATATGAAAAATAAAACTTTATGTATAGAAAAGACTCTGCAAATAAAGTAAATTACCAAAGATATGCTTTAGTAATATTTTTATTACAGATAATGAACAAAGCATGAATATATTTAATATTCAAAGATTTCTTACAAGTTCACAAGGCAAACAACCATTAAGAAAATGAGCAAAAGACATAAATTATGAATTCACAGAAAAAGAAATACCAGTGGCTGCTAAACATTAAATGATGTTTAAATGAACTCTCAGTTAAGGAAATGGAAATTAAAATCACAATGAAATAGAATTTTACATCTATCGACTGACAACAATTAAAGGGAACTATAAAACCGATAGATATGAGAGGAAAATAGTACTTTCAGTTTTTACTTGGAGATTTGAAAATTTACAGCCTTTTTATAAAGCAATGGATAGCATCTATTAAAATTAAAACTACGTATGTCCTTTGACCCACCCCTGGTGACCTTTCTCACAGAGATTAAATTCCCAAGAGGCGAGGACTCATGAATCAAGACGCTCCATGTGGTGTGATTCATAGTAGTAAAGCAGAACAAAAAACAAAACGAAAGAAGACTGGAAACAAATTGTTGAATGCTTGCTAATAAGGAAATGACTCAGTAAATGATGGTGCGTGCGCTCCATGGCACGTTCCGCTGTCCTTAAAAGAATGACTTAGCTATTCAGTTGACTTGAAGGACCGCCCACTAAGTATCGTTGAGTGAGAAAGGCAAGATACTTAGGGTTCCATTCTGTAAATCAAACTGACAGAAAGGCCTTCTGTATTCATGCAGATATGTGCGTGCACGCGTGTGCGCGCACACACACACAGGATTGAAATAACACGGAAGAATTACGTGAGGGTAGACATGGAGAAACGTAGCTTACCAGCTCGGGCTACAATGTTTGGGGAGTAGGGAGACTCACATGGAAGGAGGGGGAAGATGGCAGACCCCCACTAAAAAGAAACAGGAAAAAAGGACTAATAAAAAAGCGTGTAAATAATCTAATTCACATAAAATTACGTACATATGTGTATGCATAATTAAGTAAAAATATTTTTTAAATGAAAGGCATTCTGAAAATATTAAAGAGGTCATTCCTGGTGACGTGAGAAACATGGCTGTGGTATGTGAGAATGGAAGCCGGGAGAGCAGTGACAAGGCCACCCTGTGATCCGGGCGAGAGACAGTATCGGCAGGGACTCAGAAGTAATGGTAGAGATGGGAAAGGGAACAGACTCACTTTGTGTCCTGGAAGTTACGGTTGACAAGATTTCTCATGGATTCGACATGAAGGGAGGTGAAAAGTACAGATGAGGCTCAAGGATGAATTTTAAGTTGTTTGCTTTTGCAACTTGATGCATAATGGATCCTTTTTACTGCCTGAGGAATGGGTTGGTTGGGAAAGAAGGAGAGTTCTCTTTGGGGAAATGTTAAAAGTTTGAGGGGCCTATTACAAATCTAATTGGATAGGACAGGTAAGCAGTAGGACATAGACTTGAGTTGAAGGGGACTGTTCCTCACTTCAGCAGTAAGACTGTCTTCATGATTGGGGTGCATCACCCTTATCAGCCCCTTGAGGACCAAGGCACTCAGTCCCACAGTGGCTCTCGATGCCTGAGAGCTGAGTCCAGTGCATAGTGGGTTCAGCTTCTCCCCTTGTCCCGTCCTCTTCCCTCCATCCAGTTCAGGTGCCGTTCCCAAGAGCAGTTCCCATCTGCTCCCACTTCATTTCCAAGGCTATTTTCTAGGAAACCTGAATATTCAAGATTACTCGAGTGGTCAGTGACTAAACTGGGACTCAGACCCAGTTCTCATGAATAAAAAAACAAAAAGCTACCTGTCTCCCGACACGATACGACCTCAGAGAGCTTTGGGATAATTCGTTAGAAGAAAAACGCATAGCTCTTGAACTTTGGTTTTTACAACCTGCTGCATGCTGCCCAGAGCCTCGTAGCAGGTACCAGCAGTTGGAAGCTGGACCTGCATGTCTCTCTACCCTGCGAGCCTAGATCTGCTTGTTCTAGAAGTCCTCGTGTCCCTTGAATCAGGGCCATGGAGGGTGAATGCTTACATTAGCTCTGGGCTGGGCCCCCGAAGGCCCTCGCAACCAGACTGGGTATATGCTGCTTGTCCTTCAAGGCCAGGCCACTTGTCATTTCCTTTCTGAACCTTCCCGCAGGCAGAATTAATTGAGTTAACAACACATGACAATGCAGATCCTACTATGTGACAGGCCCTAGAGGTGATGTAATGTTCCAGTCCTCTGCGCTCATTCTCCTTTTAGGGCACTCATCACAGGTGATAATTATTTATACCTTGACCTCTCCCACCAGACTCCGTGTTCCTCCCAGTTCACTATCTTACTTAATTTATCTCTGCGCTGTGAGCTTTTCCTGTAATAGCATCTGGCACAGAGTAAGCACTGGGTAAGAGATGGTCGATTCTCATATGTTAAAGACTTGAAACTCATCTGTATACTTCAGACTTCCATAGTTTCGGAATCTAAAGCCAGCAGGATTATAATGCTCGCTCCCCACCCAAGCCAACAAGTTTTGTTCTGGATGTCTCAAAATGAAGGAGACACCATCTAGCAGTCATTTAACCCCTAAAAGCCACTTCTCATGTCCTAGCTTTGAGGACTTCAAGTCAAGACGAACAAACGCTACACTCTGTTTTTGCTTCCCACCTGCTTCTCCCGCTCGCTCTCAGGAGTGGAATCCTCTCTGTTTTCCCCTCATCTCGAACTCCCTCCGCGCTTTGATTCACTTTGTTCTCGGGCCCAGCTCCACTTACCTTCAAAGCCAACCTCTCCACCAGGGCCTTTGCCCTTCTTCTGGAATTCTGTTCCATCTGCGCTCTCCGCTCTCACCTTCATCTTCATCCCCCGTTCAAGCCGCCTTCGGCTCGGCCAGCCTCTCCCGCCTGATGCGTCTGTCCTCACCTCCCACCACCAGCCTCCAGCGTTTGCTTCCATTTATTCCGCACATCGCCCTTTGCAATATGCTGTCCTCACTCAGGAATTCTATGGACCAGCTCCTCAAAATATTATTGAGAACTTGATAACTTTCGAATCCTATCTTGCCTTCATTGTCTCCAACCACTTTGGGACGTTTAAAATCGTCGGCCCTGTCTCCCTTTGTAAACCCCTCCGTTAGAGAAATCTCCAGTAGAGTGGCAGAGCGAGAAAGAACATGCATGGCCTCGAAAGCTAAACAAGTTCTACAGGAGTGTCTGTCTGACCTTGGAAAGCTTCCTTAACCCCTTTAAGCCTTGATTTCCTTGTCTATAAAATGGGGAGATAGTTGTGAAGACTTTAGGATTGTCACAGGTTAAAATAAGATGACGTATTTGTGATTTGCCTGGCACAGAGGCCCTCAGCGCACATCGTTGCCTTATCAGTCCCTCCTGATTTCCATGTCTCTGCTCAAACCTGGTTCTCTCTATATCTGACTGTAATTCCTTTGCCTTTATCCACCCTCTAGCAAAGATGTCCCCAGTGGACCACGAATGACGGGGAATACTTTGACCTTTCAACGAGGATCGTATAGGCTGCTATGAATATAAAACTTTGATGAATAAGTCTTGGAATTTCGGCTTAATTATTTACCTCATGTAATTATGACTAGAAAAAAAGAAGCAAAATATCTGCCATTTCAACATTATGGCTCAAGTCATATTCCTTTATAATAATCTCTAATGATTTTGCAACATTGTCTATATCAGGTCTCTGATTGTGAGAATCTATTTAATCTGTTGCCAATTGGACTATTTACTTGTTGTGTATTCAGGGTGAATGTAAATTGTTTCACGTTCTTTGAAAGGAATTAGACATGCTTGCTATATTAATGAAATCATTACCATTTCATTAAACTGTATGTTTTGAACGAGATTATTCTCCGGCTCATTGAAATGCAGACAGAGTGTTCTTTTATGGGCACAATCACAGTTGATGGACAGACTTACAGCAAAGGATGCAGTTTCTTGCATGAAATGCTTTTCTGTGCAAAATTACTAAAAAAGTCAGGTGCATAAAATCAGGTGCTTTTAAGTAAAAAGGTCTTAGAAGTAAGCAGGCTTGGGCCTGGTTAGTACTTGGATGGGAGACCACCTAGGAAGACCAGGAGCTGTAGACATAAAAAGTAAAATTAAAAAATAAGGAATTGTAAGCTGACAAGGTCCTTGCAGTCTGTGAGGTCAACCAAGGGTTGCCTCGCCTAAAAAAAAAAAAAGGGAAAAGGGAAAAAAAAACCTATGTAAAAAATTGCAAAACATCTTTTTATTGCAAGAAAAGAAGATAAATTTTATCTGATTCTCAGAAACTAAGGTTGACTCTTTTGGATATGTGTATTAATTATTATGTGTAGAAATAACTTTCAGCCTCGTACAGTTAGGAGAAAAGTTTAGGAATACTCATGCATAGTAATGAACATTATTGATTGATTAATTCCTTGATTAAGAAAGGAAGATAAAATGTAACCCAGGCCTTTTATGCATATATCAAAGGTGCAAAAAGGTGAAATGTTCAAGCTTTGCAAAACCAAAGTTATTGTATGATTTAAAAAATAAATATTTAAAACAATAGCAATAACAATCATAAAATGAGCCAATGCTTTGGAAAATAATCATAATTTTCATTTAATAGTTTGAAGGACCCAAGAAGGGGCCAAAATCATTTATTCGATTTTAGGCTCTCAGGGTTGTTTTGGTCTAGTGTAGGTCTAAGAAAGCAGTGTTGAGTCCGTCCTTCCGTTTTGCTCTGGCCATTCGCCAGCTATGTGTGATCCCGTTGGTCATGTGCTCTTTTGGAGCTATACAAATCGGGAGTTATTGTTCCTGTTCTATCATTTTCACAGGATTTGTTTTGAGTATTAAATAAGATGGTAGATGTCAAGTTTCTTATAAAATTGTGATTTACCGTAGAGCACCGGAGGTTTGCGTTGTTACTGAGAAATCAGGTTGAGCTAGACCAGTGCTCAAAGTCGGGTTCCAGTTGGAGAACCAGTGTGACGGAAGACTCGGACTTGGTTGAGTTTACCTCATTTCAGCTGTCAGGCCGGGCAAAGGGGAGCCCCGAGTGGGTTCTGTGCTGCCTCCCTTTCTCTTATAGAGGTGCCACAGAAGTGTGATGGTCCCAGCTGCTCCCGTGGAGGGAGGACTCCTCTCTGTGAGAAGATCTCCAACTCAAGGCCTTTTCTATCTTTTTTTTTTTTTTTGGCTGGAGAAATGTGGACACATCAACTCATATCATCTGGTCTAAAATAGGCTTCCTGGGTTATAATTCCTTGCTAAGCTCATTAGCGTTAGAACACAGTCCTCCCTAGATTTTTTGGTATTCCTGTACGTTTCAGGTCCTCTTCACAGTAGAAACTGACCAACTATAAAGAGAGAGAATTCCTTCTCTATTCCAGAGTTGTTCGCTCCCATTCTAAGGGTAATACAGTCTAGAGACAGCTTTTCATCCACCAGAGACAATTGCTTATATTTTAGGTTAGAGACCTTTACCTCTTCTCCCATGACAGGATTTGTTTGCATTCCAGAATAAATTATAAAAATGTCCCCCTCTGCCTTTTTGTCCTCTCCAGAAGGGAGGATGGGAAGATGTGTCATAGCTTCCTATATTCCTGGATATGCTCTGAGTTCCATGATCTTGGAGTTCTTCTCCCGTGGTACAAACTGCTGCATCTGTAGGGACATCGGGCCCTCAGCATACGTAAGGTTACATCTTGCATCCTCACAGTTTTGGCCTTAATGGTCACTTGCTGCGTTATTTACCGAGCATACTCAAAGTAGCAACCGTATAGACCTTCAGCTTGGGCTCTAGAATGATTCGTATTCTTAATGCCTCAGAGGCAGTGGTTGTTTGGAGTTGTCACTGCTGAGGCCTGTTACTCGGTGTGCTCACCTCTGCTGATGGTCATTGCTGTTGGGAGTGGCCTTTGGAGTCCCGATTATTGGGAGGTATTGACATATCTAATAGGGAAAGAGTCAGTGGCAGAATCAGAGTTGGCACATCTGTTGCATAGGTACATCTGATGAAGCTGGAGGGACTAAATAATGTCATTTTAAACTTCCTATTATGTTTTTGGCACTTTTAAACAGTAGTTTGTACATTTTTATGATAGCTCTATGATTTAGGTATTACTCTCCGCGTTTGACAGAGGTGGGAACAGACACTTGGAAAGTTTAAGCAACTTGACTGAAGTCATGCATATAGTAAATCGTGGAGCTGAGATCTGAACCTAGATTGAATGCCAGGACCCAGGCTGTTTTTATTTTCAACACATCTTGTTACTTAATATTCTTTATTATCATTTCAGTGAGAGCCATGTTTGATATCTGGAGTTCAGTAGAGATAGTTTTTGTCTTCAATGTATCCTCTAGCAAAGAGAAGATTCACAATTTGCCACCAGAAAATCTGATGAAAACAGAAACTGGGTTAAGGCTCCAGCTACTAACAGGCAGTCTTTATGTTGTCTGTCACCGATTTCTGGCAAAATATATAGCTCAGAAAGAAAAAAAAAACTTTTATAAGAGAAAAGACCTCAACAAGAAGAAAAAAATTTCCATCTCCTTCAAATAGCATAAGTTTAAAAATCAGGAATGCAAAAGATGGGATGTGCTTGGATTTGAAAATTATGAAAAAGATGAGACAATATTAAAAGAGAAAATCAAAAACATTGACAGAATTGGCCTCCTACTTCTCAGACAGCATGTGACTGAATGAGTCTCAGCATCCACTGCTGGCTTTTAAGTGGAATTACCCATTACGTGGGAAGAAAGGATCATGGCGGCACTCAGTGGCTGGCCTTTGGTAATTGGCTCGCCTAGTGTATCCTGATAATTTAGTTTTAAAATTAGTTCAAATGCTAAGATGAAAATCAGCACACACATTGCAAATGCTCTTGGAAGAAAGCAAAGCGAAATGATAAATGGTCTTGTGGCCTTTCTTGGCATCATGTCCAAGGTTCCCCTAGGGTGGCTGAGAATTCCTGACTGGCTTAACGGCTGCCTTAATGATGACAAAGAAAGACTGAGTAGTGTTTAATGATGTTTTAAGTAGATCCTAAGTGGAGGCCCATGACCAACACCGAGGAGTGGAGGAAATGCAAACGAATGTCAGAAACTGAACAATAGCCACAAGCCTCCTGCTACTGCAGCCGGATTAATAAAACCCAGAAAGCTCAGGAGACCCGCTGGCGTGTGCGAGCCTGCATGGATTTGTCGGCCTGCTCCAAGCACTGCTGTTGGCTGGATATGCATGACCATCTGGCTTCTCTGGACATCTGAGTTTGCAAGGAAGGTACTGGAAAGCTAGGAAAGGCATTTAAAAGATTGTATTTTTAATTATAAGTGAGTAGATACTTGGTAAAGGGAGTTTGTTTTTTTTTTTATAGGAATAGAAAAAGGAGAATAAAGAATTGCTTTTAGTCTCATTACTGAACAGAAATTCCTTTTGGCCTTGTGGATCCTTCTTACCTATCCTAGTGTAGATTTAATTTTTAAAACATAGTTGTAGTCATATTGTATATACAATTTATAGCATATTTTTTCAGTTATTATTTAGCAAGCGTTTTCCTTTTTAAAACCATTTTAATAAATTTATATTTTAATAGCTTTGTAATAACTCTTTGAATAGATGTACCGTAGTAAACCATGTTTGTATTATCATCTAGGTTTTTCCCCCAATTTTTCACTCTCATAAAAATGCCACAATGAACATCTTTGTGCATAAAACTGATTTCCTGGCTTCTAAAGTGTTCCTTTGGATTAATTTCCGAAGGTAGAATTTCTGGATCAAAGAACACAGTAAGTTTTGATACATGCTGACAGTCTGTTTCCCAAAAGGACTGTGGGACTTTTGCTTGTCTGTTGTAACATGAGCTCAGTAACACTAGGTTTTCCTATTTTAGAATGCTCTTAACTTGAATTTTAAAGTGTATATTTGCTTCATTTACATGTATTGAATCACTGTTAAAATGGAATATTTTCCCAAGTTGGTTGCCAAATATGTTTTTTGATGTTCTTTGCTTTTTCTGTATTCTTTGCCCATTTACCTTGAATGGGCCCGGTCTCCCTATTCTGATCGAACTGCCCTCCCATGCCATCTTCTACACGTTGCTGGGATTGTCCCTAAAATCAGTACCCTCATCATGTTGCCCCTTTCTCAGATTTTCCCGTGGCTCTTCATGTCCACTGAGGTAGAGTAAATTCCTTACCCTCCAGCCACCATAGGAAGGTCCTACCCTGCCTTAACATCTGCGTGGAGTCCTGGCCAACTGCTCGGTGGATTTGGGGCTGAATAGTCTTCTGGGGGCTGCACAGCGAGAGACTCGTCTGGGGGCACATTGCCTCTAATTCCGGCAATTAGGCAGCCCAGGATGAAGGAAATACCAGAACAACATGTTGCGTCTTACCTTCCCACTCCTGATGGCATGATGCACACTGGGTTGTTGGTAGACGAGTGTCTGCTCTAAACACAGCACTTCGCTCCTTTAAGGTATGAAGTATATTAAATAGTCAAATTGGGGGAAGTGGAGAATAGCACGAGGGTTGCCAGTGGCTAGGCAGGGGCAGAAAGGGAGAGTCGTTAATCAACGGATATGACGTTTCTGTCTTGCAAGATGAGTGCGTTCGGAGACCTTTGAAGTGTCCTGCCCTGTGCTCGTATCCTTAAAAGTCAGCTGAGAGGGTAGATCTCACGTCAAGTGTGCTCACCATGATAAAAAACGATTTTGAAGATTTTAGTTCTCAGGATTTTATTTTTATAAGCACAAGAAACTTAGACTTGCTAAAATTCATAGCACGAGTTGCTGCAAGTGTGAATGAAACAGTGTTTAACTGTCAGTTTTGGGATTAAGGTCGCTCCTCAACGGGCAGGCAGTTCTAACTTCACCAGATCCTGGAAATCTTATTAACACCATTTTACTGTTGAATATATAACCTTCCTCATATGATAAAGGCTGATATTTGTCACTCACTGTTTGATCTCTAAACACATTTTTCAAAGTAATAAAAATAATAGTGTCTCCTCACTCAATTTGGCAAGTAATAGCTTACCAAATGCCAGTTTGGGGAAAACTCTCAAGGGTTCTTGTTTAAAATGCTGAAATAAAAAAATTAGGAAAATCTAATGACAAAAAGTATTGAAAATATAATTTGTGAGAAAAACCTTTTTCTTATATCTAAGGGAATATTATCTTTTTTTAAAAAACTCTCAGAAACTGTAAATTGTTTGTATACATTTCCAGTTTTAGAAATCACTTATTTGGAAAATTTGACATCAAATCAGAAAATACAAATAAAAAGTAGCACAAAAGCCAATGCTGTGCTAAATGAACTGGATAGTAAAGAAACTATTTTATACTTTGAAAGACACTAAATTTATTAGTGACTGGAGGCCAGGAATCTAATTTGTGAAGATAACGCGAGATTGTACGTAGGAATCTTTGGCTCTGACACACTCTTCTGAATGTTATAGATTTCAATGGCCTAAAAACACTTAAAATTATGTCCCAATTTTTTTATGGCGTTTAAAAAATAGATGTCTGGAAATGACTGGAAACTTCTCAAGTTGATGTATTTTTCATGAGTCGCAAGAGTCAAAGTCGATTTTTTGATTCTGTGTCCTGCATTTATCTTTCGAGAACGAGACAGCATTCTAATTAAAACGAATCCAGTCATGAACTTGAACTATCAGGTGCTTTAATGTGATTTGCTTCTTAACAGCCAAGACTATCTTGCTATAAACATTTTGCCCCTGGTTGGTTAGAATCTAATTCAAAGAAGTGGCAAAGCAGCAATGACTTCTGGGAAGCTGGAGTCCTGGGTTTCTTTCTGAAGAGCTTGGATGTCTCTGGTGGGGCTCAGGCTTGGAGAGGGTGGCACAGGGGTCTCTGTGCTCTCACACTCAAGAAACCAGGCTGCAGGGAATCAGACAATAGAGTCCTCACAAATGCCTCATCTTAGAAGATCAAAAGACCTTCCCCAGCCTGTCTGGGTGAAATAGTATCGTTCAACTTGACCCTCATCCCTTTCCCTCCTGATTCTTCTTCGTGGCATTGATAACTGGGTGACCCAGAGAGAATTCATTTATTATCTGCTGTCCTTACATTAGAAAGTCAGCTTTGTGAGTACAGGAGATTGTTGGCTTTGCGCGCTGCCGTATTCAGAATGCCACACCTGTGCATCGTGAACTCCCCGTGAGTACTGGCTCCAAGGCTGTCCTCCCTCTTTCCTTTACCCATAGTCACGTCCCAAAAGCCTAATTCACAACATCAGACATTTAAAGATCTGTATCCCGCAAACGCCTGTCTTGACCGCTACTCTGGAGATTAATTTCTCCCTGCTCTGAATAGCTCGAGCATATACTTCATATTGTGTTGGGCTGTATTTTACATATATATCTATTTGATTTAACATTATATTATGTTATTATATTACATTGTAATATAACTATTTTTGTAATATAAGCATATAGATTTTTTTCCCTGTTAGACTCTGAACTCCATGATGCTAAGAACTGAGTTGAAATCTTCTTTGTAATCTACTAAAATATCTAATATCAGTACATAGTCAGTAAATGGTTTTGGAATAAACAGCCACCTTTGACAGTATATAGGTGAAAATCGTACAGGAAAGCTCTGGATAGCAGATAGTTCAATAGCAGAGAGATCACGTGATTCTTCCATCAACGTTGTATTTCTTGTAAATATACCAAGTTCCCCAGGAAATTCACAATATGTTGTATAACCTTTTTTATTTGAACAATGTTGAGACAATGGCCTCTAAAATGCTCTCTTCCCCGCAGTGGGACGGATGCCGCGCTATGCTGGGCTGTGCTGGGCTCAGGCACACTTGCCTTCAAATGTCATTCCCATCCTTTGCCAGCTGTGTGACGTGTCCTTCAGCTTCTCTGAACCTTAGTTACTCTGTCTCTAAAATGGGGAGAGGAATTCTTAAGTCGCCAGGCCGTTTTGAAGGTGATGACTGTCAAGTGCCCGGGTGTGTCTGTCACGTAGCGGGCTCTCAGCAAGCAGTGGCCCTTGGCGCCGTCATCATCAGAATCAGAACCACAGCAAATGCCTCACACACTTGGTATTTATAGAGCACTTCTGTCGGCAAGGAAATTAGGAATGCGGTTTATTTACTATGCTTCACCACTGTCTATTTAATATTCATCATCGGCTGCCTCGCGGTTTCTTTGCAACATGCATTGTAGTCGTATTACTGGAGAGAGGGAGGCGGGCGGGACCTCAGCCCTGGAGACTATCAGGTGCTGTTTGCATTATAGCGGTTGCAGTGCAGAGCCGAGCTCCTGCCCTCTGGTGAGAGGCCCCTCCCGTCTTCTCTAAGACATTGGCTCACTTCGATGCCGGCTTGCAGGGCTGGGCTGCGTAGCAGGAGTGGTCTTCTGTGCTGAGAACTGACTTGTCTAGAATCACCCAGGGGGACATCCTGGGGGTGTAGGCTTTTGGTTTTCCAATGAAGCCTGAGTGCTTTCCTGTCAGACACAGACAATGCTGGGTTAACACTGACAGCTGCTACTGGGCAGACATCCTGCTTTAGTGAATTGATCAGAAAGTTTTGATCTCAGCCTTGTTTAAGCTAGCAAGGTGCCTAATCTCATACCTGTTCACTGCCCATGTGTAAATGGACCGTGATATTAATCATTCAGTATTTGATCCGTAAAAGCATTTTTTAAAGTAATAAAAAAAAAAAAATAACTCCCGGTTTGGCAAGGAAGTTGTACGAAAGTGTTGCCTCACAGGCAATGATAACTATAATAGAATCAACTAACATACAATTTTGCAATCTGCAAAGTTCTCACAGTTCCTATTTATCATTTACTTCATTATCTGATTCACACCATATGCATTATTAGCCCTGTTTTCTGCATGACAAACTTGTGGCTCAAAGAATTTAAGTTATTTGCTGGAATACACAGGCAGTAAATGTTGAAAATGAGATATGAACCTAGATCTTCTGGCTTCCAACCCGATGACTTAACGAATAGACCAAAATGATCTTTGCATGATCACATCTGCGTGTCCGCTCAAGCGCTCCTTACAGCTGTTTGCTTGGCAGTTACCAAGTAAGTTTGTAAATGGACTCCTCCGAGGTGCTTCAAAATAGTTGGCTGTCTTAACATTAATGTCTCCTTGGGAATTGTATTTACAAGATTCACTTGCAAGCCTCGTTCTCCCGTGAGAGCAGGAGAGTGAACTTAAGTGGATTCTCTCTGAGAATCATCGCGGAGGCGGAATTCCTTCTGCCCTAGGTTAGTGCGCATTAACCGCCTCCTTCTTCCTGGCTGGCACGGAAGGCGAGTGGGGGCGTTGGGAAGGTTCGTGACTCACAGAGGGTCACTGAGTGGACGCAGGGAGGTGTGGTCCAAAGGCCCCTCTCGCTCCTCCCTCGGGTCTGGCGCCTGGGCGTGTGGTGTGCCCTCCTGAGCATTAACGAGGACCAGTTTGATGACTGCTACTGTGCTAACCATCTCTGTAAGGGTGACCAGGTTTGCAGAAATTTGGCCCGCCCATCGGAGAACCTTCTCACTGTTCTCTGTGAACGGGAGTGTATTCCACTTCGAGAAGATGTGAGGGTAAAATTTTAATTGACTGAAAGACAGGAAATTCTCAGGGATGGTTCCCATAGCAACTGCAGTGTGTGCGTGCGTGCATGTGTGTTTCATGTGTGCGTTAGAAGAGAAAAAACAGCTTATCTCAGTGTGCAAGTCTAGATGGTGGGGCTGGGAAGGGAAGTTGAGCCCCCAGAGTGGCCGGCGCTGCATTTACTGTTCCCCATGGCCTGTTAGTTTTCTCTTCAACATGCAGAACCAGCTGTATTCATCTGTCCTTTCTTTCCTTGGCTTCATGTGGCCCGGGTGCCACCTTGCCCAAGGATGCTCTAAAGACAAAGCCACTGGTATAAGGGTCAGGGTCGTATGACAGAGGCCAGCACGCCACCATTTGCTTCTGCAGGTGCTTCCGCCACCCACCTGGTGGGAGCGGTGGGTGGGACCGGGTGTCTGCTGGCAGACAGCCTGGGCTGAGTCCCAGCTTCCACGTCCTAGCTCTGTAAACTTGGACGCGTCCCTTAACTAATCGGAGCCTCCGTTTTCTTTTTTTGTTTGTTTGTTTTTAATCCATCAAAAGGAAAATAAAGCACTTGGCAGAGAAGTTGTAGTATCATGTTTGGGAGAAAGTGAGGGGAAAGGGAATAGAATCAGTGCTTCCCTTCTCTCCTGGGGGCCCACAGAGAAGTAGAGGATTCACCTGGTTGGGGTGATGCTGTTTGCTTGGAAGCCACCGTGACCTGGAACATTCTAGTGTTCACTGATTACAGGTAGAGTGTAAAGAATAGTCCGTGAATTGGAGAGGAGGCTTTCTGAAAGAACAGGGGAGCAAATGCAGAGTGGATAAGGGTTTATTCCACATGTGTCTCTTCTGTGGGCACGGCAAGGCGAGGCCAGCAACTTCTGACTTGTGTCACAGACCCAAGACCAAGCTCAGGGGCCGGCGCTGGGTCAGTGCTGGGCAGATGTAGAACTGAACTGAATTTGACCTGGTTCATTTGGCAGACAGATGAGAGAGAGAAGAGATTCTTTTTAAAGTTTTCGGCATCACGTCATTTTTAAGAACAAAAGTACATATCACTGTTATAGAATTTCATTATATTCAAGCATCGTTAAAGGATTTTGTGTATTCAAGTAGAGGCTTAAAAAAAAAAGTCTGTGTTGTTATTTTTCCTGCTCTTGTTTGGATAAGAATCTTTCTGAAAATTCCATTGTGTCTCCTCTGGGTTACTTGGGGTGGAGGGGAGGGATCTCAACCTCAGGCGTAGCTTTGCTGGGGGTAAAATTAAGGGGCTGCTGGCAGCTTTTGCTTCTGAGCCCTTGAAACACTTTGGACTTAGTTTATCTAAGGAGTGATTTTCTTATAATATCAGCATCTGCTTCTCTGCCCATTGGAAGGCAGAAAGGGCTCTGGGGTCCCCGGCAGGCTGATCCTTCCCACAATATTAAATTCAGCCCTGTCAAGGCTAGGTTGCCAGTGCCGGTCCCAGCACCTGAGGGTGTCTGTCATCCTGAAGAAACAACACAATCTTCTGACAGCCCAGAGCAATTATTTTGAAAGTATTTCCCTCTGGGCTGGGACATGGGTAGGTAGATAAGGCAAGAGCAGACGTCCCTTGATTTGGAGAGGGAATATGACCTTGAAAGGCATCACTGTGGTGTGGTGACATGTGTGGTCTGGCGTCAAGATGATCTCATATTGAAGTCTGGACTCCACCACATACTTGCTCTGTGACCCTGGGTAAGTCACTTCACCCCTCTGGGCTGGCATAGCTCATTTGTAGATTACTTAGCTGGGAGAGTCATTAGGATTAAACAAGCTAATACGTATGAAAGTCTTAAAATGTTGCCCAACACATAGTACATCAGCATAAATGTTATTAGTGTCCCCATGATTCTAGCCATCATTAAGACCCAGTGGGGTCTCTTCTGCCTTTTCTGGATTTATATCCCCACGACACTTACTGGAGATCTGTGTGCCAAGCACTGTGACAGTGGCACACGTTATATTTTTTCAACCTCAGAGGAGGAAAGCAGAGAAGGTCACTGTCAGATGAACATGAGCTGGCTTCTGGGGCGGACTGGTGGTTTGGGCTGCCAGGCTGGTGACAGAAGGGTAAGTTCTGAGGGGGGCACAGCTCAGCCCCGAGCGGCTGCACGACAGAGTGCCAGGGAGTGACGCGTGCAGGCTGAGGCAGGCCGGGCTGGGGTGCGAGGTCTGCATTTGCTGAGCAGCGAGGCCAGCGTGTGGGGGAAGGCCAGGTGGGGGTGGCGGGGGTTGCTCTCCAGCATGATGCTGTCGGGTGCAGAGCTGTCAGAGGGGTGGAGTGTCCGATCCGGCCACAGGGCTTAGAACCGACGTGGCAGCTGTGGCCGGAACGGTGGCTCCCAAACCTGGCTGCTTCTCAGAATCTCCTGGCAGCCGGTCAAAATGTTATAATCTTTGACTATAAGCGACTAACATATTTTCTCAGTCCTTGACTATAATAAGCTGTGTGACAATCAGAGCAATTAAAGCATTTAGTTAAAGCCTGTACCTATGACCTTTAGACTCTAAACCTGAACGTGTTTACGGTTTCTGCATCGGCCATGTCCAAGGCCCCTCGCCCTAGGACGGAGCAGCCGCAATCCCGTATGCCCTCTACTCCGCCCTCGCCAGACTCCGTCCCGGCTTCTGCACGACGGGCTCGGTGACCTGGGAGCTGCCTCGGCCAGAACATGCTGCTGGGCATCGGGAGCGTCAGAGAATTTCAGCAGGACCGAACCCTAACGATAAATATAATTCCAGCTCCTCCTCTTTAATCTCTCTCTTCCCACTGTGGGGATGATCCTTTCACAGTCTCTCAGTAGTTGAAACCTCCACTTTGCTTCAAGGTTCACTTTAAATGGTGATCTCAGAGGTTGCCAAAAAATTTTTTATGGCTATCAGTTTTGAGTTTAAGACAATTCGATTCAGTTAAACACATACTTATAGAAACAGTCACTGAGTCTCGTGCTGGAAAATGTAAAGGAAAAATTAGGACAAGGTCCCAGGTCTTAGCTCAGTGCAGGGAAAGAAAAACGCAGGTAAACAAATGTTTAACATGCCAGGTGCTATGATGAGAGTAAATTCTAGTTTTCAAAAAGGACCCACATTATAGTTATTTCTGTGCATGTTTCATCTCCTCTACCTACGTTTTATAGATGGCTAGGTCATTTTCGTAGCCCCATCCTCTGGAACAGTGGGTAGAACATATTGGTATCCAATAAGTATTCATTTTTTGTGGTTTGAATTGAATTCTACAAAACAATATATTTTAAATAAATGTTATTTTATTTGATTTAAAAGATGTTTGGGAATATATCATATGATGTCAGGCTATTGGAAAGATAGATTTAGAAGAGTTTGAGTTGGATTTCATTTTATTTCTGGCAGTGTCTGCGTTTTTAATAAACACACTGACTGCGAGGAGTAAAGATAAAATATAGTTTGAACATTTTTAGACAACCCTAAATTAGAAGAGTTTGCCAGCACTTTGAAAGGACAAAATGTGACACAAAGTTATTTGGACCAATTAGAGGACTGATAAAGTTGAATGGAATAATTTTCATTAGAGCCAGGTGTCATCCTAGAAAGAAGTACTTTCACATGCCAAGTGAGCGAGGAATGGCCAGAGACTGTTTTGAAAAAGAACAGAGATTTGAGACAGACAGCAGGACAGCAAGAACGAAAATGCCAGATGAAAGGCAAGTTGTCAGGTTCTGCTCTTCCGTTCCCTGCCGAGGTCTTAAACTGGACTGATTTGTCCTTGACGTGGTCTAAATGAAAAAGCTTTGGGCAGGGTTGAGCCAAAATATAGGTCTCCAGTAGACTAAATTGTGACCTTGGGCAGTTTAACCTCGCCCAGTGTAAGTTTTCTCACCTGTGAATGGAGAGCATGGTACATTCTGCGCAGGGCCGCTGTGAGTGATAAACACAAAGGGCCTGGGAGGCTATCTTGCACATAGTGCGTTCTCAATAAATGGTCACTCCCTTTAGAGGTCCCCTTCCCTGAGATAACTGTGGGGCGCTTGGTGGCAGTTCAGAAATCGGAACTGGTTCTCATAAACGTTATCGAATTATTCTTTTTGATGATTCTTGGAGCAGGGCTGTTGGCTCCCTCAGGAATCGAGCTTGGAGATGTGGATACGGCACGGATCATGTGCTGGATGTTGGCAGCTGTGGTCTCTGGTGAAGGGGACAGAAATGGCACCGAGATGTGGGGAACAAGTTGAGGCTTTTCTGGAATGGTGCCTCGTTATGGTTGGCATCCTTCCCCTCCCCCCACCCCCCGCCCCCTAGCCCGTGGCCAGATCAGTGATTGGCAGGATTCTTTGCCACCTGCAATTCGCTGAACTGGGAGCCTTTGCAGCTCCTCTCTGGAGCCTGATTAAGGATCCTGGTGTGGGACACGCATAATATCTGGGGCTTATGGGATTGTTTAGAGCAAAGAAAATACCTGGATTCAGGGCCAACCCCACATAAGCCTGGATATAGTTCCTGCTGGAGGCAGCCATGGACCGTTTCCTGAAAAATGAAGAAATCAGATTTTTTTAAAAAGCACTATTGGGTCCAACGCAGGATGGCTATGTATTTTAATCATCCGAAGCAGGACACTTTTGAGAATGAGCGGAGGCATCATAAAAATTGCTCCAGGATGACAGATGTAACTGACTTTGCCCTGGGCAAAGCAGGCATCTGGTCACTCCAGTCAGGCAGCCTGGGTGTCAGCGCCTTATTTTCATTGTGCTTGCAAGGACTTGGACACATAGCTGAATATCCATCTTGATTAGGTGATTTCCTTTAGCTGCAATTAAAAGTTTAATTCTCTGGAGATTTTGTTATGAGAAAGAACCACTTGGACTTGTGAGGAATAATATAAACACTCTCATTGGCATAACGATTTACAGTTTACAGAGCATTTTCACATGCATCATGTCACCAGTCTGGACCTCCTCCCTAAACTTCATACCTCCAAACTGCCAGGCTACTGCCTCGGAGATGTAATGTGGCCCACACCGAGCTCTGCAGTGTCCGCTTATTCCATTACTGCCTCTCTTCCTCTAGGAAGCCCTCCCTGATATCTGCTCAGATAACAGTTGTGCCTTCTCAGTAACTGGTCCACTTGCCTGCCCTGCTTACTGGAAAGCGAGTCCTTGCAGGAGGAACTGTGACTCATCTCCTGTGTGTCCCGAGGGCCAACTCAGAGCAGGAACTTAGAGGGTGTTTGCTAAATGAGTGAATCTGGCTAGAACTGTGCTTCTCAACTTTAATATACACCAGTCACTCGTCAACAAGAAGATTCTCACATCATGGGTCTGGGAGGGGCCTGAAATTCTGCATGTCTACTAAGCAGCTAGGTGCTTATGATGCAGCCGGTCCTTGGATCGCACTTTGAGTGACAGGGTGCTCAAGCACTAGTACTTCCCCTTGACTGTATCTCGGAGTCACCTGGGGAGTTTTTATATCTGCCCAGGTCTGGACCATGGCTACGCAGCTTTCAAAATGAAGGGCGTGGTTCCCTATAGAACTAGGAAGAAGAATATTTATGGTACCTCACATTTCTAGAGTTCACAAAGGACATTAAGATCATAACCATTATTTCATTAATTCTTTACAATCTGTGAGGAAGGCATTTTTCACAGGAGGAGCAGACTCAGCAAGGTGATCCTTCTAGAGCAGAGACATGAATCAGGCTTTTTTTTTTTTTAATTCCAAATTTAATTTTTTTCTGAAGTTGATGGAGAAAGTGCAGGGTTGTTGGTCATATCCCAGCCCTGACAGCCGAGCTGGATGTCACTTGACTTGGACCTCACATTTCTTCTATGTCCTATGTCCCTGCTCCCTCCCCCATGCACACCAGGCTCAGGCCCCCCCCCCCCAGCAATCTGTCCTGCCACCTCCTCTGTGTCATCGCTAGGTCCTAGGTCGATGGACGAACACACCCCTCGGCCCCCTCTTCTCCAGCAGTCAGACTCCCACTCTGCTTCCAGACCAGGCTCGGCTGTCGCTGCTTCCCCGGGGCAAGTTTAATCCCTCCCACGTCTCTCTCTCTGGTTGTCACCAGTGTCTCTTTCTTCATTTGTTTCTTTTAGCCTGCGAGCAGCTCAAATTCATGAACCATGTCTTATTTCCTTGTATTCCCTGCACATGTTACAGTGTCTGATAACAAGATGTGCTCGGTAAATATGTTGTGTAAAAAAGGATGATAAAATAAGACGTTTTAAGATTGGAAGGATTTGGAAGATAAAAAATAATTCTTCGCAAAGTTAAACACAAGATACTCAATGCATGACATCATTAATATCGATATTATTGTTATTTATTTTATTTTAACCTTTTAAGTTGCAAAACCGCTGATGCATTTTGTGGCTGAAATTCTTTTGAGTAACAGGTATTCTTGCTGTTTTAGCAATTTATGAATTACGATGAGAAAAAGAGTCATTTAAAATTAATTAGAAGGTAGGGAATAAAAGAAAAAAGAAGGGAGAAGCAAGAAGTTATCCATAATCTCATTGCCCAAATATAAACGGGTAAATTTTTGATATATTTCTTTCTAGTCTATTTTATGCATGTCATGTTTTTTAAAACAGTTGTAGCGATGCTGTTTTTGTATTCTTTTATGCCTTACTTTTTCATTTAAAATGATAGCATACTCATTCTCTCATACTATTACTTTTTGCAAGTATCTTTTTTAATGGCTGTGTAATATTGTTTCAAGTGTATACACCACAGTTTACATATGTATTACCAGCTGTTGGACTTTTAGATTGTATTCAGGTTTTGTCTATGTTGAATGAGGCTGCAGCGATGACTTGCAACCAAGACTTTTTTTTCCGGAATTTAGGATTATCTCTTTGGGGTCAAGTTCAGAGGAGTAATCCCCAAATTTATGTTTTTTATTCTACCACCAGTGAGGTACGGGTATGACCATTCCATTGTTCTGTTTGCAGAATTGGTTATTATAAAACTTTAAATTGTGGTTAATTCAATAGATGAAAAATGTTCTTTATATTAATTTACATCTCTTTGGTTACTAGGGAGTTTGGACAAGTAGTAATGTTTAACATAGTCTTAGAGATTCTTTTGAGCTATAAAGGATTTTCTCTGACATAAATTTCCCAGACAACTATTATTTGCCTTTTCCTACTTTAAGATCCATAGATGCTCAAAATTTTTTTCTACCATATGTATTTAAATTTTTTTAATGATATAAATGTTACAATTAATTGGGTAAACAGAGAAATGGCTACAGAATCATATTTTGTATAGTTGGAGTCATGTTATACACCTAATTTTACTGTCTGTTTCTAAGTTACTTATTACTTGGTGATATTTCCAAAGATTATTTCAAAGTGTTCCATGGAATAGATATGCAATGTTTTAACTTTATTCTCTTATTACTAGCATTTATACTGATTCAGATTTTGATTATTTTGGTGCATGTGGCTTTATTACTTTTTCAAGATTATTTTCTTAAACTCACAGAAGTGAGTTTACTGGATCAAATAGGAAAAACATTTATACGTCACACACCTAACATTTTTCTAAAAAGTCTTGCAAATTTGCGATTTCACCAGTAATAGGAGTTTACCAGTTTGAACAATTTCATGGAAATTGTGAGCTAAAATTTTAAAGTTCTTACAGATTTAATAGGCAGAAACTTCTAACTTATGTTTTAAGTTTACACTTATTTTAATAACTGAGTAGGCTGAACATTAAAAAAAATTGTTTCCTAATTATATTGCTTTTGTGAATTAGCTTTTCAACTTTGTTTGTTTGTTTGGTTTATTTATCTAACTAGTATCTTAATCCCCCTATGATTTTTTTTCTTAAAAAAAACAAAATGAAACACTTTTACCCATTCTGCCCACTCACCATCCCTCTGCCTCTGGCAACCACAAATCTGGTTTCTGCATCTATGAGTTCTTTTTTTTTTTTAAGATCTCCACATATAACAGATCATACATTACTTGTCTATAAATATACACGTACCACGTTTTCTTTATCTGTTCATCTGTTGATGGACACTTAGATAGTTTCCATGTCTTGGTTATTGAAAATACTGCTTCGGTGAACATGGGGATACAGATTTTTTCAAGATAGTTGTTTTATTGACTTTGGATAAATCCCCCAAAGTGGAATTGCTGGATCATATGGTAGCTCTATTTTTAATTTCTTGAGGACACGCCTTTCTCCATAGCAGCTGCTTCAAAAGGACACAGTAGTTCCCTTGTCTTTACCTCCTCGTGGACACTCGTTATCCCTTGTTTTCTTGATGGCAGCCATTCTAACAAGTGAGGTGATAGCTCATTGTAGTTTTGATTTGCATTTCCCTGATGATTAGTGACATCGAGAATCTTTTCATGTACCTGTTGGCTCTTTTTATGTCTTCTTTGGAAAAATGTCTATTCAGATCCTCTGCACATTTTTCAATCAAATTGTTTGTTTTCTATTGAGTTGTATAAGTTCTTTATGTATTTTGGACATTGACTCCTCAGATATATAATTTGCGGACATTTCCTTCCATTCCGTAGGTTGCCTTTTCACTTCGTTGATGGTTTTGTTTTGCTGTACTGAAGCATTTTAGTTTGATGTACTTCGCTTGTCTATTTTTGCTTTTGTTGCCTTTGCTTTTGGTGTCAAATCTAACAAAAACATGTCAAGGAGCTTACTGCCTATGTTTTCTTGTAAAGGAGTTTTATGGTTTCGGGTCGTAGGTTCAAGTCTTTAATCCGTTTTGAGCTGATTTTGTGTGTGGTGCAAAATAGGGATCCACTTTCATTCTTTAGAATGTGGCTGTCCGGTTTTCCTGACACCATTTCTTGATGAGACTATCCCCCCCAATCCCGGCTAGTTTTGTGATTTTCTTCTGTCAATACTCCTAGTGGTCATTGACAATAATAAGGGAAGGATTCAAAGTAAAGTAATTAAAAAAAATTTTTTTTTTCACAAATCCTACTTGAATTAAGAGGGAAATATCATCAAGTCATCTTGAAAAACAGTGTTTTACTTAAAACAAAACTGTCCCCCATTTACTAGTGTACATTGTCTTGGCACTTTTGGTAGATGGGTCCATTAAGTTATGTTTGCATTTTAAATTGGTCTTTTATGGATGAGAATCCAGTCTCTCCAATTAAGAAGACTCTTTTCTTACAAATGGACATAAGCTTCAATGATACCACTACATGACAGGGACAAAAGGCAAGAATTGATGAAATTTCGGGGGTAAAGTTTCTTTTTCTTTTTTGTTTTGTTTTGTTTATTTTTTCCTCATTCTGGGCGGAGGGGAGAGATATTATTTGTTTTCTTAACAATGTTTTCAGAGTGGCGATGTGTACCAACACCTCAGTCCCAAACCTTTCTTCAGAACAATGATAAATCAGTCTGGACAAAAATAAATATTTTCCCCTACGGATTGACCGATTATATTCTGATGGAAATCGAGAATGGGAGGGAGGCCAGGAGGAGGGTAAAGAGGGAGGAGGCTAGAAAACCAATCTTAAAATTCATCCAAATTTGAATACCAGGATGAGATAGCCACTTAGTAATCCATGTAGAGAAAACAAAGCAAAAGAAAATGTAGCAAAATGTATTTAAACACTTCCCTATTGTTGGGTATGTGGGTGAATTGCTGTTTTTAGCTCTAAACATAAAAGAAACTCTTGTATGGTGAAATTATGTGTAGTATAGCTTTTTTCCCTTTATACTTTCCAAGTTTTTTTTTTTTATAATTAGCCTATCTTACTTTAATTATCAAGTAAAATTGTTATGTGAAAGCTATTAATACTAGTGCTCCTTTTTTCCCCCAGTTGATGTTTTAACAAAGCATTGTAGCTCAATAAATTTATTTCTACACTTTTATTTATCTAGTTCGTAAACTTCCCAAAAGATACGAATATAATGTCTAAGGTGCCTTCTAGTTCTATAGTCTGTGATTTTATGATATATGTATATATTTGTCATAAAAAGAAATTATGTCAATAACAAGTCATACTATGTACAAAACAGCACTTAAATGTCATTCAATCTAGTAGTTCAGCACATCAAGGTAAAAAACATATTTTTTAAAAAAGAAGGAAGTCTAGTATCTTACGGAATTACAGTGAGACATCAACGGCACTATTCTGTGAACACAGATGCTGTTAATTGAAATCTGTATTTTAATAATCTTAAAGAATTTTAGGCACTTATTAGTCACAAAATTGATGTTTCTCAAGTTAATTTGTTTTACATAAGGAATCAGTTTCTAATTACGTACAATTTTGTTTTATTTAAAATACATGTGTTCTTTTGAAAGATATAACATTTCATGGGCAAGGTTATTATTATTATTATTAATTTGAATTTGCTAGGATTAAAAAAAATTGACTGACTATCTAAAATCATGTCATACCAAATTTTAGATCTATGTTTATAGAATAACTAGGACATTGATTTGACAGGAGACAAGGAGATAAACTAACGGCCTTCCAAAAGTCTTTTCTGTTTTTATTTTAGGTATTATAGAATTTAGAATTAAAAAAAATAGAAATACATCACCTAAAGCCTATGAAGTTTTAGCCTATGGAATTTGAGGATTTCTGTAATGATCAAATGATAGTATATCTAGAGTACATTTGTGTGTGTGTGTGTGTGTGTGTGTGTGTGTGTGTGTGTGTAAAAATGGACGTTTATTTAGCAAATTTTACATTTGATTTTCCTAGTGCTAAAATAGCCACCTTTCCCTACAGATCATTCTAGAGGAAGTTCTAGAGGAAGAATTCTTGATTATCTGAACACTGAAAGCATTGCCAAGTTCAAGGAAATAAACTTGAAATGATAAGTGATGGTGTATTTTCTGCAAATGAAGCAGGCTATTATCAATTTCTTCAAAAGTGCATGAAAACTGTTACTGTGAAATAGAAGAAAAGTCTTGATATGAAATACTTCTGTTAGATTCCTTTTAAAAATCAAGAAATAATGGGAAATTAAAGAGGCTAATGGAATGTGTTATGAATATAAAACTTCTTTCCATTGGTTGAAGGTATTATATTGCAAGCCAGAGTTTATATAGCGTATCCTCAGGGAAGGAGGGCTCAATGTGTTAAATTAATTTTTTAACAACATTCTCCTTGGTAGTGTTAAATGTATTCTCTCTCTGAACTGTTGTGAATTTAATGGGGCATTCTATGTGTTGGCAGGAGATAGTAGCATGGGGATTATAATGGAACATTTCAATCTGTATCTTTTTAGTTAGAGAGATGAAAATAGCTTATTTCCCCTCAATTATGATGCCCCAAGATATACCTGTGAGAAATTTAAACCTCTGAAAATTAGCAATTTTATTCTGCTCTGGGATAGGTGTAGTAGGATAGTCCCTAACTAAAACACACACTCGACACAGTATATTGTTAATAAAATGATTAACATCCACAACTGACATGTAAATTCAACCCAAATGTATGGTGTTTAGAAGGATCTTTAATTATTTCAGCTACTCGTGTGGCTGTGGCTATAGTTTCACTTCTATCTATCCAGAGAATATTCTGGATGATTGTGTGTTTAATGTCAGAAACTGGGTTTAGATCATCAGTAGTCTTGAATTTCTAAGTGTGCTTTGCCCTATGATACGTGAACTCGCTAATTTCCACACAATATTTCAGAATTAATAATACAATTCTTAACTGCATTTGATTTTTTAAAATATTTAAGTGGTCTCCAATTGAAGTATAAGGGACTCAGGAGTTCAAAATGGCAGCCCTTCGTAGACCATCCATTCACGTAACAAACCGTCATTGTCCGCCTTTATTCCACATTCTGCTAGTGTCTGGACATGCAAACGAACAATTACAGTTCCAAGTCCTTCGGTACAGGTATGTAAAAAGACTGCCATCCTCGGTGGATTTCTGAACTGAAACCGTAATCGTTTCCATAAGCTCAGAGAGAAGCAGTTTATCCTTCTGATATACCCTTTCAGTTTTTCCTCCTACTTTAATGTCACTAGAAGCTCTCCTTTCCCTCCCCGCTATTTTTGCAGTGGTGGGGCATATTTCTAATGCTCCAGTTCTCTCTTGATACCCCACTTCTTTCAGTCTGGTCCAAATATTTTGAAAAATTTTGACCTGCTCTTGAAGTTGCCCCCTTTTTTGCCCCACTTACAGGGGTTTTTTTCTTTATCATGTGTGCGCCTGATAGTGTTTCCTGGATATCTCTTCTTTTTCTTCTGTTTACTCTTTTGATTATAGGACCAAATCTATTTTCAAAACCATGTTTATTTCTCCTGTTTCTGATGTTCCAACAGTAGTTTTCACAAAGATACTAAACCTGAAGCCTTCCCAGCCTCTCACTTTAGTTTACCTCTGTCTCTGACGAAGCCGATTCTTTGAATCGTAATATTCCAGACATGGGGCGTTTGATTTCACGCTGATGTCTTCATTTACAATAGTCTCATGAAGTTCTTCCACCATCGTAGCTCTCAAAGGATGACATATCTCTAATATTATAGGGGCCTCGCTCATCTGTGATCTACTCGTTTGTAAAAATCTCCCCACCACTGTGAGTCAACTCACAGTCACTAGGTCATCCAGCCACTTGGATGGAGGGGCAGGAAAAGAAAATCTATATCCACTCACAGCCTTTTGTGTGGTGTCCGTGTCTAACCAGTGCTCTGAATGGAAACTCATCAATTCAGTGATCGAGTCAACTCCTTTCGGGATGAGAGATGGGGCTGGGGTGGGGGGCGTGGAGAAGAGTACAGGGAGCAAGACAGAGTTAGTGCTGGCCTAGAAATGGAACGAGGGTCTGACTTGTAATCCAGTTCCCTAGAGATGCACTCTGCCTCTAAAAAGATGTACTCCTAGGGACTCGCACATTCTACCTCAGCTCACTTATTTTCCAATTCAGTCAGTGGTCTCCAGCAAACAAACACCCTTGAATGTATCCATTGGGTTTACTGCTGACTTGATAGTTTTCCTTATTTCAACCCCAGATTGTCTAGTCTATTGGCTGAAGTGCAAAGGCCTTACCACGAAGGAATAGTAAGCCATGGAGAACTGCCAAGGTCCCCGAGGGAGGTCATGACCCAGAAGGAGGTCATGAACAGAGCTACTCTGGGAAGAGCAGGAGGCAGGGGCCAGGTTAGGATGTGGAGTCAGGGGTCAAACTAGAGAGAAAATGATGAGTGGAAGAAAGCCGGGCACATACATACAGTAGGGCTTGGGCAGTGGGCCGTGAGCAGCTGGCTAGACCCTGAGCTTCTCGGGCATGTTGGGTCTGCCTCATTAAAGAACCATGGGTGGCATATGCCCTTGGAGGCACCACAGATATGATGAACTGTTCACATTCAGTGAATCATCGATGTCGATGCTAGGAGGTGTCGCAACCTATTAGTGTTGTGTTGCCAGGAGCACTCGGAAGTCATCGTAGGCCAGGGGACTGAATTCTGCTTCCAAAACTTCCTGAGAAGGGACTTGCAGTGCCTCCTTCACTGTCTGAGTTCCTTCCTTCCAGTCTCCCTTATCACAAACCTGCAGTGGTTTCTTGTGCTCCCTCCCCTGAGACAGAGAAAGTTGAGCACTATTCTCTATAGAGAGAATTTGAGAGCCATTAATTCTCTCCTTCAAACTTTTATTTTCTCTGCAAAATAATTCAAATGTTTTTAACTTTTCTTTGTTGATTATATTTCTTCATTGATAAAATGTTCTTATTTTCATTTGCTGGGCTGGATTCTTCACGGGACTTTTCAATCTGGAGACGCATGTCCTTCATTTATGGGAACATTTTCTGCATTATTTCTTTGATAATTTCTTTCTTTCTTTCTTTACTCTTTCACTTAGATTAGGTGTGAAATGTATTAGGTTATGTCTTGGATTGATTATCTAATTTTCTTATCTTCCTTTCTTTTCCTTTTATATTTGCTTTCCAGAAGATTTCCTCAAATTTATCTTTCAACATTTTTATTGAATTAAAACTTTTAGCTATTAAGTATTAAATTTCAAGAGGCATTTTTCTTATTTTCTGGATTTTACCTTTCTATAGCATCACGTTCTTATCCACAGGATGTGTTATCTTCTCTTATGTTTTTGAAGATATTAATCATGTTAAAAATAGTTTTAATTCCTTGCTGCTTCTATGTTTTATTAGTCTCTGTCTTTCACATTAGAGGCCATTTTCACACATTTAGTGATTTTTTTTCTCCCCTGCCTATTCACATTTAAGATTAAAATAATTAAGAATTAAATGATTAAAAGCCCACTCTGGACCTCTGGGTGGGCGTCACTCTGTCTACCTGTAGGGTGGTTTGGTGTCACGTGTCCCTTTTGTTGGGAAAGCCCCAAGGGTCGGTACTCGGAGGTCTTCTCCCGGGGCCCTCAGGTTCCTGCCCACAGCAATCCCTCGCTTGCGGGTGGCGCATGTGCCAGGCTGCTGGCGTTTCAGGAGCAGGGCAGGACAAGAGGGCTGGGCGGGGGCCGCCTCTTACTGCTTCTGTTATCAGCCCTTGTGCTTCATCTTTGCCTTACTTCTGTGTTGTCTCCAGATGTGGAGTCTTCATGGTTAAATTTCTTCAGAAGATAAATTTCAAACCTCCTCTTGCGGGTTGTGTGGAATGCGGTGGTTTTTGCCTGGATGCTCAGAGGGGAGAAGAGTACCTGGGGCCTGACCAGGAGTCTTCCAGCAGCTTTCCACGTTTACGTCTGTGAGCCTCGCTCTTGCGGACGCTGGTGCCCGTTCGTCCGAATGACTGCCTGTCCTCAGCCTTCTCCTCTGCAGTGTTACCGGCTTTCTTCACTCTGCTAAGGCAGTTCCCACTGCTCCATCTGCTTTGTGCCTCCCAGTACCTGAAGTATTTTATGTCGCTATCTCCTTTCCCATTCAGCTTTCCCATGTAGGTCTATAGCCTTTTTGTGACTTCACTCTCATCGAACGGGATTTCCAGAGGGACAAGAGGGAGGGTGATCCCGTTATCTGCAGGGTTTTATATTTAGATAAGGGAGACCCACACTTAGTGCAGGGTTTTATATATAGATAAGGGAGACCCACACTTAGCTCCTGAGGTTTTCTCTAGCTTTCTCCCCAAAGCATCTAAGCCTAGGCCAGGCGTGGCTTCTGACACATCTACACTATGTGCTTGGAGCATCCTTTCCCATTTAAACTTAATTTTGAACTGGTTTAAAATCTAAAAACAGTGAGACATTACCAGGTATTTCCAAAGATAGGAATGAGAAGTCAGGTTATGGTTAATAGATTAGGGATCTATGTTACTTGGTCTGATACGGACTGGTAGCAGAGAAAACAAAAGCATTTGGAGTCATAAGGACCTGCTTGTGAATCCCAGCTCTGCCACCTCTTGCTGTGTAATTTGAAGAAAGTTGCTTAACCTTTCTGAGCCTCTATCTCCTTTTCTATTAAGTACTAAGAACACCTCCTCTGCAAAGATATTGTGAAGATTTAAGGTGATGACAGTAGAAAGTGATGCTTGATCAATTGTAGCTTTTCTACTCCTGTTGAAGTATTTGCCTCGAGCACCATCGAATAGAAAGTTTCTAGAGCTACTGAAGCACCAGGGCCCCAGCAAACAATGGCTTTTTAAAGAAAAACCTCCTTTAAATACTTGAGCAGAGCTGTCTCCTTCTCTTTCCCATAGAACTCCTTCTTCGCTTCTCATGCAGAAATGAGTTCCAGGCCGGAGACAGCAACCCCCGGGCGATATTTTACAGCGTTATTGCGCTTTTATCCAAACATGCCCCGAGGATTTTATAAGCAAAAATGAAATTTCTTCATGTCCCTGTGGCGTAAGCATTTCATTACTAAGTTTATAGACAGGTAAACAGTGACTCACAAAAGTGAAAACTTTCTCCCCTAACCTTGGTATGACTAATGGAGTTGGGCAGAAAATAGCTCTCTGCACACCTCCATGCACCTCGTCTTCCAGGTCCGACTCGCCCACCGTGTACCCCGAGCGTCTTGTGAAAAGTCAGAGGAAAGAGCCTGCTCATAAAAACACACGGTGTTATTTTGGGGCTGGGGTGGGTGGAGGGGGGTGGGGAAGGAGACTGGAGCGGGCGTCTCTGAAGTGCAGCGTCGCAAACACTGGGTTTTACTGGAGCACAAAGGCAAAGGGATAAACAGGAGGGAGTGAGTCTAACGGACCGCGGACAGCGAGGGCCTCCAGAGACCTGATTCTTCTGATTACTAGCTGTGGTCCCCGTCACGCCATTCAATGTAACAACTGTTAGTTGTCTACCTACTGTGTGCCAGCCACCTACAAAGCCAGCACTATCCTGATTGTTTTCTTTCTACGGAGAAAAACAATCTCAGTGCTTTTAACATTTTTTTTTTAATAGTTCTAGTATGTGCAAAGAAAAAATTCTTTGAGGTGAGTTAGTCTCCACTAATGTGAAATTTGATTGAATCCAGTAAATATTGATTAATTATTAATTATACATGCGAAGCTTCACTGGGCAGAATCAGTGAGGGTTTCAAAGATAAATAGAGACACAATTCTCACCCCTCCCCGACAAAGCCCACACTCCAAGGGAGAAGGTAGACATCAGCAGAATGAGCTGGAATGCAAGTCATACGATCATACACGCTCTGCAAGAGGTTCACAAAAGTCTGTAGACTCGAGAGGTGAAGAAGGAAGCATTCTGCCTTGGAAGCTTTCCTCCGGACTGGAGGATGAAGGAGAAGATAGAGTTTTGATAAGAGGAGAGGAGAAGGAAAAGAGTTCTAGGCGGAGGGATTAACAGAAGCAAAGACATAGAGGCGTGGCAGAGCATGGACATCAGCAGAAACAGGGAGCGGGAGTCAGTGTGTCTGGTAGCGGATTAGTGGGAGATGCTCAAAGAGAACCGCTCTGCAGAAAAGAGGGAACATAGAAGCGTTCACACCAAGGCCTCCTCAAACTCTGCAGCTTCATGTTTTTGATAAACTAGGAGTAGGCCAACTTAAGAAAACGCCTGGTGAAGAATTGGAGAGGGCCAGGTGGGTACCATGAAAGGAGAACATCGCATAAGTAGACACGGAAGAAGCTCTGATTGAGAGAAATGTAACCTTATTTCTTATTTTATTTAAAAATTCCAAGGGAAGGACCCTAATTGTTTCTGCTCGGGTCAGGTGCCCTTGATCTTCAGACCAAGGGCTACGGCATGGAATGTGAGGTTTCTAAGAGGACGGCTACTTTCATTTGAACCCTGGATTATGATGGGGACAAGAGGCAAAGCCAGGATAAAGGAGTGGATAAGTGGGGTGCTGTTCAGGCCAGAAAAACTATAATTTATCTACTATGGTAACTTGCTCCAAATTCCATGGCTAGTAAGCCATAAAGCTAGAATTTGAATGCCAGTGTGTCTTGCTGCTTCTTAAATGATATAATGTATGTGAAATTCAGATGTTTCTAAACTACGTTACTGATATGTATTTTTTAGTTATAGAATTCCCATTGGGCTCTCTATTATTATTTTTCCTTCTCTATTGAGATTCTTTGTTCAATAATTGTATGTACATTTTTAAAAATTCCTTATATATATATAAAGTTGCAGTTTTGAAATCTTATCTAAGTTCAACACATCTTTCATCTTTAGATCATCTTCCTCCCTCCCTCCCTCCCTCCTTCCCTCCTTC
>NW_011888809.1:9157557-9164857 GCF_000151845.1 Pteropus vampyrus
TGATGGGGACAAGAGGCAAAGCCAGGATAAAGGAGTGGATAAGTGGGGTGCTGTTCAGGCCAGAAAAACTATAATTTATCTACTATGGTAACTTGCTCCAAATTCCATGACTAGTAAGCCGTAAAGCTAGAATTTGAATGCCAGTGTGTCTTGCTGCTTCTTAAATGATATAATGTATGTAAAATTCAGATGTTTCTAAACTACGTTACTGATACTGTATTTTTTAGTTATAGAATTCCCATTGGGCTCTCTATTATTATTTTTCCTTCTCTACTGAGATTCTTTGTTCAATAATTGTATGTACATTTTTAAAAATTCCTTATATATATATATAAAGTTGCAGTTTTGAAATCTTATCTAAGTTCAACACATCTTTCATCTTTAGATCATCTTCCTCCCTCCCTCCCTCCCTCCCTCCTTCCCTCCTTCTTTCTTCCTTCCTTCCTTCCGTCCTTCTTTATGTTTTCCATTCTTTCTTCCTCCTCTTCCTCCTCCTTCCCCTTCTCTTCTTCCTTCTTCTGCTTTTGGTTATGGGTAACATTTTTTTTGCTCATTTGCATGTCTAATTCTTTTTTATTGTATGCTGAACATGGTGAATATTACGGAGTTGAAAGTCTGGATATTATTGTCTTCTTTTAAAGTTTGTTGAGCTTCATTTAGCATATTCATTGGAAAGTCAACTCGACCCTTTTGATGTTTGATTTTTAGTTTTGTTGTGGGGGTATCTTAGTTCCCAAGGACTGATTTAACAAATTACAACAAACTTTATGAAAGTTTGTTGAAACTTTGTATGAAACTTTATGAAAACAACAGAAATTTACTGTCTTACAATTCCGGAGGCCAGAGTCTGAAGTCACATTGTTGGCAGAGTTACACTTCTTGGAAGATGCTAGGGGAGAATACTTTCTTGCCTCTTCCAGCTTCTGGTGGCTCCGTGGATCCTTGGCTTGTGGATATGTAGCTCCAACCTCTGTTCTCATCTTCTCTTGGGCTTCTCTGTTAGTGTCTTTTGTTTCTTATAAGAGCTTTTGCAGCTGAATTTAGGACTCACCTAGATATTCCAGGATAATCTCGTCTCAAGATCTTAAACTTAATTACATTTGCAAAAAATCTTTTTCCAAAAAAGTCACACTCACAGATTCTAACGGTTAAGACGTAGACACACATTTTTGGAGCGCACTCAGCAACCCACTACATGTGGGTCTAGATAGGGAAGGTCTAACTCTAGAGATAGAGTAGTTCTGCTCCTAAGGTGTGGACTTCCTGGCATCTCAGTTGAATTCCTGGAATTTTCAGCAAGCTCTAACTACTCAGGTCAGTAGCAGCATCTGTATCTCTCAGAACTATTCTCAGCAAACCCTGTTGAGTCTTGCCCTGCACATGCCCAGCTCAACATTCAGCCAAACACTTAAGGAAACCTCTAATGCAGACTTAGGGAGCTCCTCTGTGCCGATCCTTCCTGTGTGGTACCCTGGCCTGTGATCTCTGTGGTACCCAAACTCTGGTCTTTGCATCCTCAGCTCAAACAGAACACTCTGCTCTGCTTGGGCTTCCTCTCTCTGCACTGCAGTCTGAAAAGTGCTTCGGGCAGAAAGCTAGGACAAGCAGGAGGCTCAACCTGTGTTCCAGTTACCATTTATGGCTTCTTAGTCCAAATATGCCCCCTTAATTGCTAGAACCCTTACTGGTACACCTCCTGTTTTTCCTTCTCTCAAGGATCACAGTGCAGTGATGTCTATTGTTCAGTGTCTTAAAAGAATCTTGAATATATTTTGGTTTCTAGTTTTATGGTTGTTTACAGTGGGAGGCCTCGTCCAGTAGCAGTTACTCCATTATTGTCAGAAGGGATGCTCCTTCATAAACTTCATAAACCGCACATACATTTAGGTGGCTGCCAAGTAGGAGCCTGGGATTGAAAAATCAGCTTTCTTATAGATCCTTTTTTCCCTACCAGTCATGATGGAACAAGGGCTGGCCCAGAGATATCAAGGCAGTTTCTCTCTGGCAGCTAGAAGGTAATCCATCTTGTAACACCAATTATCCATGTGCGTTGGACTTAGGCTTCAGGCCAGAGAAAGTTGGTGGTGCCTAAGGTATTCAGGGATGGTGTTGTGCCAGCGAGATGTGCATCGATCCGAGATTCTTTGTGAGTGCCTCACTTTATCAGTCACCTGGATAAATGAGGCCATGCTCGTAGGATGAAGAACAGGGTGGCAAATATACTGAAAGCCACACGTTATAAAGAAAGCTTTAAGGTACTGAGGATGTGACATGAAAACCATCTTCAGTTTTTAAAAAACGGTCGCGTGGAAGAAGGACTAAATTCACTCTAAGTGAACCAAGTGATAGGAGTAGGTCATTGTGTATTATAGGAAGGAATAATTTGTTGGTTGGAAAAAATCTTTTTCTACTAACCGGAGATCCTGAAAGATAGAAGAGGCTGCCTCTGGAGATCATGACCTCATGTCTTCGGAGGGACATTAGTTTTCTATTGCTGCTGACCCCCATGAATCACCACAAATTTAGTAGTTTAAAACAATACCCATTTATTACCTCAGCCATGTTAGTCAGAAGTCCAGGCAGGTTTAGCAGATTACTCTGCTTAGAGTCTCTCATGGCCACAAAGTTGTTGACTGGCCCGGGCTCTTGGCTGGAGACTCTGGGGGAGGATCTGCTTTCAGGCTCATTTTGCTTGTTGGCTGTTAGAAATCATTTCTACGAGGTCGTAGGACTGAGGTCTTCAATCTTTGCAGGCTGGCAGCCAGGGGTCGTCCTTAGCTTTGGTGGACCACCTGCTCTCCTTGGCTTGTTGACCCCTCCATCTTCAAAGCCAGTAATGCAGTGTGGAGTCCTTCTCGTGCTTTGAATCTCTTTGACTCTTCCTTTTGCTACCAGTTGGAGAAAGTTCTCTGCTTTTAAGGGCTCCTGTGATTAGATTAGATCCATCCATCCAGTCTTCTCTGTTTAAGGTCAATTGTGTTATATAAGACGACTCAATTATGGGAGTAATACCTCCTTACATTTGCAGGATTAGGAGATTAAGGGTGTTGGAATCTTGGAGGTTATTTTTCAGCTTATGACCACTTCACAGGGATGCTGCCCAGGCTTCTCAAACACAGAATGGGCCCCTGGACTTGATGGGCTTTAAGGTCCTTTTTAGTCCTAATATTTTATGAATATTTTATTTAAACGGGATTCATAAAACATTTTACGGAATCAGGGACTGCAAATAGGGACTCGCTGGGGGAAACTGTTGACCTGGAATAGTAGATTTAATTCATTGCTTTTCTAACATGGGCCCATCAGCTCACAGCGTGGCAGGTGCTCTTGATCACAGTGCTAGGTTCACAGTACTGTTCTTATTTCCCCCACCAGCAGATTCGTTTCCTCTGGCCCACCCCGCGACAGCTCCTTCCCCTCTGCACCGAAGGGTCCTGCTGGCCACCAGCTCTGCCTTTCTCTGCATCGAGGGTTCTTATGGACGCTGCAGCTTTCATTCATTCATTGGATTTTTTTTTTTTAGCTCTTTGTATGTGACAAATTCTTTCCTAGGTAATTCAAAGGGGTCCAGAGATATGGTAGAAATGATGTCTTCTTTTAAGAAGCAAAATGTGCACTAGGGGAAATAAGATGTGTGCAAATAACTGTTGTTTAAAATCAAATGTGGCTTTCTAAAAACAAATTGGTCATGAGAGTGTATGGATTAAATCTTGCAGAAATTAAAAGGAGGGAGGATTCTAAGAAATATTCTGGGGGAGAGTTGGCTCTTGATCTGGGTCTTTAAGAATGGGAAGGGTTTCGGTACACAGACATGGGGGGCGGGGGTTGGCATTTTAGGCAGAGGGGCTGTAGGGACAAAGCTGGAGAAATAGGCTGGAGTCTTTTTGTAGGGTCTTGAGAGGCTTAAGAATTTAGCTTCATTCTGGAGGCAATAGAAAGTATTCTGCTAACTAGGCCTAATGATGATGGTCACCTCCTCCCAACCAGCTTTACCGAGACAAAGCAATTCAAATATTCACAAAGAGCACACGCACAGGATTCTAATGACACACAGCAAACGTTAACAAGTTATAAACTAAAAATATTCCTAGGGAAGAATGAGCCAGCTTTATCCTGTTTGTTCATTTTCCTTTGCCTTTGATTCTCATTGTTCCTGTTTTGTGGTTTGAAGCTTCTTTTTGTGTGTGTCAGTGAAGCTCATGTGATGCTTTGAAAGCCCTGGATACACTTTAAATTCTACTTTTTTTCTCAGATGCTTTACCTACATCCGTCAACAGCATATTTTAAATCAGCTGAATGCGTACATTTAAAGCCAGTTTTAAATTCTCTTTTTAAAATAAAAGCAATGTTATTTCTTAAAGTATTCCCAGGTTGTCATTCCTTTGATTATCGAGGCTTATTTTATGTAAGAATTTTATATGTCATGATTCAAAAGCAGCCACATAGATTTCAGGTGTATGTGGTGCAGCCCAGCTTTACTTTTTGGGACTAGGTGTCTTATCACTAGGTGACCATTTCATGACCTCTAGGAAGGTTCTAGCCCATCCTCAGTCTTCACGTGGAGACTCAAGAGTCACTGATGCTTCTGAAATTTCCACCTCAGGGCTCAAGATGCATTACAGCTAAGACGTTTATATTGGTTTTGGCCGCTGACCATCAGAGTGACCAGAACGCCTGAGAGTGAGGTGTAAGAGTTCCATGAGGGTACCAGAAGTGCAGAGTGAGCCCAGCAAAGGGTGCGAGGAAAGATGCCATCGTGGGAAAGTGGCCCAAGGACACGCTGCCCTTTCCCCATGATGCCTCCGATGGTTGGAGCCAAGTTATTTGCAATTGTCATTGTCAGGCGTTACTCCTGTTTTCAGTACCACTTGGTGACTCAGTGTATGACAGCCCTGGAGACAGCCAAGGGCTTAGATGACAGAGTGGTCTTTTCCTTCAGCCTCTCATCAACTTGGGTGACTAGAAATAGAAGCCCCCCCTCTGCCGTCCTACCCCTCCTCAGTTCTCTGTCTCTCTCTTCCTTGAGGGTTCCTTGCAGATGTTTACTTTGAGAGACAGCAGTGCCTTTAAAATTATAGACACCGGGATTTACATCTGGTTCCCCAGCTTACTGCCTGTGCGACCTTAGGAAGTCATCTAGCTTCTTCTAGCCTGCAGGATAAATGAGATATCACACGTGAAAATATTCCGTCTGTATTAGATATCCACTACCTTTTGGATTCCTTTTATTTGTATGGTGAGTGAATTTTGATTTTAGAAACCTGTTTTTTTTTTTTTTTGTCTGCCTTCTTTAACAGAGCATAGCCTTTGACAAACATCGATTGACTTTTTTTTTAAAGTATAGATCTCTGTGTTAGGCAGTGTGAGAATCATGGGATTGAAATACACATGTCTCTATGCTTCTTTAGATGCTTTATCGCAAGCATCATAATGAGCACTGGTGATCGTCATGTCTGGCCAATGGAGATGCAAGAGCCATAAGGATGGACACTTAGCTTGTCACAGGGAGAGTTGAGTCAGTAGAACCTTGGTATTGGAGGACGATTCATGACACACGTGATTCCCGTGACCTGTGTGTAGTCATGGATAATCTGGATGAGAGGCAGCTATGAATTTCATGAGCCCGTGAAGTGGTGATGAACCGTGGCTGGCGGCTCGGTGACCACATCTCAGTGTGCCATTTCCGGCTCGTTGTCAGCAAGCAGTCAAGTTTGTGACAGAGCGGAACGTTGTTTGCGCGTGCGCCAGAATGAAGGCCAGAATGAAGGCGGTGGGAGAAGAAAAGAGAACACGACAGGATTCAGGAAAGCAGCGGCTCTGTGGCAGTTTTGGATCAATAAAGCGATCGCATCTGGCGACAGCTTCGGCCTGTTATGTGAGTTGACCAAATTTCATGTAGAAATAAGAAAACAATTCGAGAAATTGATTCACAAGAGCTAAAATCTGTGGTCGTGAGAGAAACAAAAATATCTTAAACCCGCATTGTTGGCAGTGATGAGAGAACGGGGGGGCGGGGCTCCGTGGTCTTTCTGCCGTGACTCTTTTTCTAGAGATTCACTTTTTCATGGACCTTTGTACCGGTTACTGTCACCACCCTGCTGGCCCTCAGGAGGCCTCGTTCCCTTTTAAACGCTGATACTGAAAGGGGCCACAGGGCTCGTTTCAATACCCTGTTGCACAGCGAGATCGAAGCCGATGAGGTTTTATCAAGGGTTTGATGATAACAAACCGGAAATGAGTGGCACCTGGCTCTGTATTTGGTCTCACAAGGTACATGTAGTTGACTTGTCTTCAAGTTTGGAGCCTCTTAGTGGAGGTCTTCTTACCTGTCTCCCAGGAAACGTTCCCTTGGCCCGGTTAATCTTCCCACGTTCACTTGGAATGCTCCCAGGAGGGTGGTTTCCTCAAACCCAGGCCCGAGAGCCTGAGGTCCAGAGAGGCTTTCTGCTCTTGCCGGCCTGAGTTTTCTGTTCTAGCACTAGTCCCTTCCTTGATGTTTTAAGCCGGTCATACCTGTTCCTTTCAGAGGAGACCCTTGTCTCTGCTCCAGGAATAGGGCTTTATTGCTGGGACACATTTCATTACAACGTTGTAATTTTAACATAGAAGTGTTTTTTTTTTTTTCCCCCGATGGTAGCAAACTTATTTTATTATTTTTGTTATGACCCAGTGCCACTTGTCACCGGTCTTTGGAGCCTGCACCTGTACCAGCTGCTTCACACAGTGTCAACCTGTCAACATGGTCTGTTTCACATTTCCCTTAAAGACTAGATACTCAGAGAAACCTTAGTGATCGATTTAGTTTTTATGGGCAAGACACAGGAGTGAGTTGAAGTCAGAATTCCCCAGCAAAATGTAAACCTATCCCTTAGTCATTTCTGTTTCTCAGAGATCCTTCTCGAAGGGACGGGACGAAGTGAGGGTGGGGTTTTCTTTGCTCCCTTTTCAGCCAGTGGTCAGCCTAGCTCCTTCCTTTACAATTTCTCATCCCTTTATTATGAAAAACAGCGTTAGCATACCCAAACCGACCAAAGGTGTTCGTTTGCAAAGCAGGTGAGCCTGTTGGCTCCACCATTCTTAGAAAGCAGTGGGCAGTTAAAAAATAGAATTTGGGAGAAGAGTTTGTTGTTATATGATAATGATATGAGCTCCAGCTTCTCCGAAGCTTACTGCTTCTTAAGTACTGTGAAGTGCTATTCGTGGAGAATTTATTTTTTTTCGTTCATTGCTCACAAACATGCTGGATGCTTTTATTCTTTCCACCTTGTTGATGAAGATAGAGCGCTTAACTTGTCCAGAT
>NW_011888809.1:9165132-9178129 GCF_000151845.1 Pteropus vampyrus
ATCTGCTTCAGTAGGGGCCCGAATTAACTGGTTTTTAGAACGTTGATGTTAAGGGGTCGCTCCAGATGCTTCTTTTCTTTGGGTGAGTCAGAGATCGTCCTGGTGTGTGTCTGTGGCTCCCGTGGTACCAGGAGGCCTCCTGCGGCCTTCACTGTCCCAGCGCCCTTGGCCCCTCCCCAACCTTGACTTTCCTTTTCCCCTGAGCCTTTATTGCTAGGGCTCATTTTGAGTTAATTTTTCTACATGGTCCAGGGAGCTATGGATTGAATTTTATCTTTTTTACTTATGCATGGATTCCAATTTTCCCAGCACCATTTTTGATAGGACTGTCTTTTTTCCGTTGATTTTTTTTAAACAGCTTTATTGAGATGTTATCACCCATTTAAAGTCTACAGTTCAACCGCTTTAGTACATTGACAGAGTTATACAATTATCACTACATTTTTAGAACATTTTTGTCATCACCAAAATAAACACCCTACTCGTTAGGCAGTCACTAGGCGAACGCTAATCTGCTTTCTGTTTCTATAGACAGAGTCACACAATACTGGATATTCTGTGACTGGTTTCTTTCGTTTAGCATAATGCGTTTAAGCTTCATCCATGTAGTACCATGTATCAGTACTTCACTCCTTGCTAAAGCCACGTGGTATTCCGTCGTATTGGATGGACCACGTTTGATTTACCCACTCATCGGTTCATGGACGTTTGCATGGCTTCCCCTCTTTTTTGGCTATTTTGAATAACGCTCTGTGAACATTTTGGTGCAAGATTTTGTGTGGATGTATATTTTCATTTTTCTTGCATATATACCTCGTGGTGAAATTACGGAGCCATATGTAACTTGTACGTTCAGACGATTTGAGGAACTGCCAAACCGCTTTCGGCATTTTACGTTCCCGTCAGCAACGTATGAGGGTTGCAGGTTCTCCTCATCCTTGCCAAGACTTATTATTTTGATTATTATTTTGGTTATACCATCTTAGAGGGCGCGAGGTCATATCTCACTGTGGTTTTGACTTGCATTTCCCTAACTAAACATGTGAGCATCTTTTTATGTGTTTATTTGCCATTCATGATCTTCTTTGGAGAAATGTCTATTCAGATCTTTTCCACACACTCTGGACCTCAGTTTTCTCTTTTACAATGGGGATAATCGTAATGCCTATCTCATACGATTATTGTGAGAATTAAATGAGTTAATCCACGGAGGGTGTTTAGTACAGTGCCTGGTGCACAGTAAGCACCACATAAATGTTAGCTATTGTTATTCATTGAGTGAACATGTCTAAATTGAGGGCTAATCATGTCTCACAAACTAGGCTGGAGATAAATACATAGTCCCAGGCCATAAAGCGTTTGGGCCTTCTGTGGGAGGCCAAGAAGTAGATAGCAATGAGACATCCTGGGATAAAGGCCGTGCCAGGCCTCTGCACAGAGCATCATGAGGATGCAGATGGGCCTTCTCAGTGAGTCCTTGGATTAACAAAAGCAGGTCATTCCCTTTCCCCCAAATCTCTCACACTTGCAGGAGTGTTCTATATAGCAGACAATGGCAAAAACATCATTCCTGATCGTTTTCAAGTCTATCCAGTCCTCTAAGTAGTGTAAGACAAAAGAAAACATTATTTTTAAAACACTGACCTTAGGGCTGTCAATAAGGTAGAATTTTCAGGTCCATAAAGGAAAATGTAGAGAATCAAACTGAAAAAGCAGTTTATGGAACTTTTTTTTTCCCGCTAAGAGAAATGGTAGAAATTCCAGTGTGAACATATAATTATTTTGGTAAAAATCAAAGGTAACAGAAATGTTAACTGCCTGGGGAAATTGGAAAAAGTTTCTCAGGGAAGGTCGTATTTGAACAGCATCTAGAAGAGTAAGTTAAAATATGTCAGATGAGAAAGGCCACTCCAGAAAAAGGAACAAGCGTGCACCACGGCCCAGTCGTGAGAGGTCGAGGAGTCCTGAGGGAATTCCGAATAGTTCAGCTCGGCCAGTTTAGGGATCGTGACGGCAGGTAGTTCACAGTGTTTGGAAATGGAGGGGTGAAGAAGACAGGTTGGGAAGGGCCCTGTGTGCCTTTGTCAGGAGCCTGAGATGTAATCTAGAAAGACAGGAAGGGACATAAGAAGGGGAGAGGCTCGATCACGCGTGCAGTTTGGAAAGATTGCTTTGGTGGGTAATGGGTTGAAATCGCGAAACGGAAGGCAGTCGCAATGGCCAGAGTAAAGCTCGTGAGGTCTCGAGAAGGGCAGGCGCCGTGGGGACGGGGGCCCGAGGCCCGGAGCGTGAATCAGATGGTTCTCTGCTGCATTGAGACGCCGTGGGTTATACAGCGCAGCCGGTTTACTGGCGCCTTGCAGACCTTACCTGCCGCTGCGGAAGGTCTGTTAGAGCAGATAGGTATCACACCTCAGTTTTCAGATGAAGGAGCAGTTTCTTTAGGTGAAGTGATTTGTTCAAGGTCACGGAGCCAACTGGTGGTGGTGGAGCAAGGACAAAAACAGGGGTCTGGAGCCCCACCCGAGCGCCCTCTGCCATCCCTTCCTTCCTCATCCTGAAAGGCATGGACCTGAATCCTAAACTTGGATCACCCACACCTGTTCGTGTTGCTTCGCCTTCCCTCCTGTCCCCTGCCAGCCCCCGTGTCCCATCCTTTCTGATCCCCTTATAAGCCTTGGGATGTACCTTTCAGTGTCTAGGGTTGCAGGGCCTCTGGTTTGTGATTGTGGAACCCCTAAATTTTCTGACGTAGTGAAACTCCACTATATCCTCGATATGGAGTCCCATCTTTATTTTTAAGGACAAGGCACGCAGCCTATGTATTCCTTTAATTACTTTTCAAAGCCATTCTCTATGTCTCATCGATCCTCCTTTCTACACTTGTCTACTTTGTCAAAAGCCAAGCCCTATAAAAGTGTTAAATTAATAACCACCTTTAAGAGTAATTAAAGGTGGAAGATTTATGACGTGCATCCATATTTCATCGCTCCTCAAAGATTCTTTCCTCTTTCAGGTCTGCGGCCCTCGTTTTTCACTCCTGCGATGTAAATATCAGGGAATGAATGATAAATTTGCTCCATTATTGCCACGTAGGCCCCCTTCTGTAGTGATGCTGCGCAGCTGGCTTGCGGGAGCCCCCCGTCTGTGAGCGGATCAGCTCTGACGCCCCCAGTACTTGCAGTGTCTCTGCTGATTTAGTTGTCAAATGTCGAAAGGAAAGTTAGCTGTCATTAAATCTAGCTCTTTACAGATGAGTAAACAAAGGCTCCAAGAGCAAAAGTGACCCTCCAAGGACCCACGCGCAGTTGGTTGTAGGAGAGAACTAGAGCCCAGGTCTCCTGCCCTCTGTTGCTTTTCCCACTGTTTCAACCCGCCTTCTGTCTCTGCAAAGAAAACATTCAGTTAAATTAAATTTGAACGTAGGGGAATCGCAAGAAGTAGAAGGTACAGTTTCTGCCTTTACAGCCTGGTTGGGTGACAAATTTAAAGCACATGGCACAGTTTCTGTCTTTACAGCCTGGCTGGGTGACAGATTTACAGCACACTGCAAGTTGAAGGACAAGGCAAACCCGCCAAGTGCGAGGACTTGTTGAAGACGCAGAGAATAGACTCAGGTGCGCAAGTGAGATTGAGTCAGAAGAGGCCGGTCACCGACTCCAGAATCAGCAGGACGTGGGTTTAGGTCTGAATCTACTGCTGACCGAGTGAGTGAACTTGGCATGACCCCTCATATCAGTGATCTTCACAGTGTAGACGATGTAGACATTCTGGGACCTAGCAGGCACTCAGTAAATGGCAGCTGGACGGGCCCTGGTGGGAAGGATGGGGTAGGTGTGGGGGCTGAGTCGTATGTAGTTACGAGGGAAAGATCACCAGGCAGGGCTAAGGGCTAGAACCAAGGGGCCGAGAAGGTGCGGGCATGGTGAGGGATCAGGGAGGAGCCCAGCCTGATTGAAAGGGTTGAAGGGGAGTCATGGGCATGGCTAGAACGGTGAGTCGGAATGGGATTGGGGAAGGATTGGAACTTTCCCCAAGAAGATCTTGAAATCTGATCCATCAATTCATGTGTTAGAATTGCAGGTGTCCCAGAGATAAGAGACAGCCTAGTATCCTATTATACGGACGGTACGGACAGCTCCTCAGAATAAGTTTGATTTGTTAAAAAAAAAAAAAAAAAAAATAGAGGACAACCTAATACCCTGGTCCCTAGATTGTGCTTTGTGTCATACGGGAGTTTGATGCAAAGTTAATAGGTGTTCCTTGGGCAAATATGCTGGGTAAATTCTAGGTTAAATGAAGCAAAACAGGTTCTTTCCTTGGAACTTCTTGTGAAAGCTAATGTCTGTTGTAAATTGTCAAGAAAGAAAGAAGGACATTTCATTTCCCAAACTTTTTTAATCTCAAAGTTATTTTCTTAAAGGAAACAGCAGTAAATTCTTGTGTGCTGTTCAGAGAAACACGCCCGTGCCTCTGAGCAACCCCTCTCTCCGCAGCCGGCCAGCTGGTCTGAGCTGCCTGGCCGGTTCGTTCAGCCACAGTCGCTCAGAGAGGAAGGCACGCCTGTCCCTTACAGATCTCAGAAATTTCATCTTGGGCCCCTGCTTTTTGCATTGTCTCCATCCCTTATTGTAGTAGTGTGCTAGGGCTGCTGTCACCAAGTGCCACACACTGGGTGGCTTAGAGAACAGAAACTGCTCGCCTCACAGTTCTGGAGGGTCAAAGTCCGGATAAAGATAAAGATGTTGGCAGGGTTGGCTCTCCTGGGGTGGGATTTGTGCTAGGCCTCTCTCCTTGGCATGGAGATGTCTCTCTCCTCTGCGTCACTTTACATTGCCTTCCTCTTTTGCACATCTGTGTCCACATTTCCCCGTTACAAGGACACCAGTCATATTGGATGAGGACCCACCCTAACTGCCTCGCTTTGACTTAATTCCCTCTGCAAGGACCCTCTCTCCAGATCAGGTCACGTTCTGATGGACTGAGTGTTAGAACGTCAGTAGATGAATTTGAGGAAAACACAATTCAACCCCTGACGTGTCAGGACGTCACTCCCCACGGAGGGACAAGGGTGCTTCCAGGGAGAGAAACGCACCTTGGGGTGCCACGGCAGACAGGTGGTCGGCCAGACAGGTGGTCGGCACCCCGCTTACAGGTGACGATGCCCACTCTTCCTCCGATGCATGGTGCGCTCACTTGTACCTGTACCCCGCAGCCCATGCCATTCCCATGGCACACATGAGTGCACATGCGCGTGCCCGCACACGTCCGCTTTCCACAGGGCAAGGCCTGCATCCATTCACTGTAGCTCATTCTAGTAAAACACCTGGCACATGGCATTTCCACCCTTAATATTCCATTGGCTTGTTAAGAAGCTCTTTTTAAAGTGCTTACAGATTCACGAAATAATTTCTGTCTTTATATCAATCAACACGAGGTTTACACACAAAGCACTTTGACATTTTTTGGGCCATTTCTGCTTCCTCTGGCAATTTTAGGAATGGAGCTGAGTAGGGATTGTGGTCCCATTTTATGGCTGGGGATCTGAGGTTTGAGGAAGCACAGTATCCTGCCCTAGCATCTGAGCACGGACCCCCAGGCACCCCTTCATGTGAAGTGGACCCCCAGGCACCCCTCCACGTGCACCCATCGTGGCATCAACTGCTTTCCAGAAAACGTCACCTCTCATGCTTATGAGGCATCTGCCTTTCTAGAATCTGCACCGCTCTATCTTCCCCTGCTCCCTCTGCCTACTGCCACCATCTTCAGCCAAATGTGCTCCTCGTCCCAGCTCAGTCTAGCAAGTCCGTGCTGGGGGGCTGCTTCAGTGCTCTGTGCCCCTCCCCTCGTTCCTCACAGGGCTTGTTTTAGGCAGGTGGAAAGCCCGGACGCATCACAGGATGGAGCCCTTGGGAGCCTGGCCTCAGCGGTGGGTGGGTGTTCTTCTGGTTCTCTGTACCTGGGGAGGCAGGCAGGGTAGCCAGAGTCTCCACCAAAGGTGGCGATGGCCGAAAGCAGACACTCCACCCGCTGCTCTGTGGGACCACTCAGCTGAGTCAGGCAGCCCCATCATCAGCAGAGCCCACGGAGCCCACGGGAGAGCTCTCCTTTTCAGTGGAGACTCCTGCTGAAGTGCTTGTTCATATATGGTTCTTAAGGTAGTTCTTGCATCTTTCACTTAAATGAATGTCGCTCCCTTCCCTATGTCTGCGGTGTCTTCCTGATGCCCCTACCTTCAATCACGTGTTTCCACCTGGTGCCTGCTCCTACTCCCCACTCTTACTGCCTTAGTGCTGACTCTCATCTTTCTCCCTTGGGCAAAGTCACCTCGCTTTGGTCCAAAGGGCCTAGCTGTCTCTGGGCCTGCTCCGTCCCTCCAGTTTTTTTCGTCCTCACCGCAGCTGGTTGAATAAACATGTCCTGTCCCTTGCCCCAGCTTTATCTCGCAGCTCAGGCTGCGCTGAACAGGGCCAGCCACTGACTGAGACAGGCTGTCTCTTGCTTCAAGCATCTGCTTATGCTATTTCTTCTGCCCAGAACATTCTTCCCTGCTCATTGCCTTCCTCTTTTGCTGCATTTTTCTGGTTAACTGCTACCTCTCCATCATGATACAGCTTAAATACTGCGTCTGGGCAGCCACTCTGACACCCTCCGGACGGGGTGAGTCTCCTGAGTGCACGCACTGGGACACTCGCTGCACCCAGTAGCCTCTTTGCTTGTCTGTTTTCCTCTCGAGCAGGGAAGCACTGCTCTACTCCACACGCCCAGAGCCCGGCTTGTTGCTGGGACCCCATCACTGGAGTCAGTGAACCCTGTGTCAGGTTCTCTGCTGGACGCAGGGTGTTTCTGATCTTGAAAATGCTCACTGCTGGAAAGATTATCTTAAAACAGGACTGACCAGGTCATTTCTCTGCTTAAAAGCATGCACTACTGCCATCACAGAGACAAGTGTGGCATGCGAAATGCCCCCAGCCTGATAGGCCAAATGAGCTGGCTCCTCTGCGTGCCCAGAGCCCTTCGCGCAGGCCCCACCCTGCCCCGCTCCCCCCGGCTCTTACACCATTAGCCTCGGCTTTCCTCTTTCCTGTTCTTTCTCTGACAAGACTCCATTTACCCCCGGGTTCCTCTTGCTTAGCACAGGGCCTGGAACTGAGTGGGCGCTAAACAAATGTTGGCATGATTAAATTTTCAAAAACCCATAGGGAAAGAAACATCTATGTTCTCCTGTTATGGATTGAATGTTTGTCCCCTCCCCCCGGATTTATATGTTGAAACCGCTCCCCCCACTGTGAGGTGGTGTTAGGAGGCGAGATTTGGGGAGGTGATTAGGATTAGATGAGGCCATGAGAGTAGAGCCCCATGAAGAGATCAGTGCCCCGGTAAGTGTCACTAGAGAGCTTGCTTCTCGTCCCTGCAGTTCACCCTGTGAGGACACCATGAGTGGAGGGCAGAATGCAGCCTGAGAAAGGGTTCTCGCCAGCATCCGACCGTGCTGGCACCCTGATCTCAGACCTCCGGCCTCCAGGCCTGGCTCAGGGTCCCTTGCATTTGGCCGATGTGATCCTTAAAGTGCATGACATTTGCAACTTCACGCTGACAGCAAGTTCAGGTTTTCTCTATAGGTGTAACTCAGAAATGGGCGAACGAATCCATCATGACTCGCTAAGGATGTGCAGCAGATAAATTGCTCCAACCACAAAGTCCGAGGAGGCTGGTGATGGTCGGGAATAGTAGAACAGGCTTTGGTTGTGCCAAGTGGGGAGGGATTAGAGAATGAGGTCTGGTTTCTGCCATTTCCGGATCACTCCCTGCCCCGTTCGAATAGCTCTGTCTTACTCTAAGGCCCAACAGGAAACGTTTCTGTATCCGTTTCCTGTCTCTCCTCACTGTTGGGAGGGAACTGGAGGATAAAACTCAAGCTCCCCAATGGATACAGAATGGTACAAAGCCGTGTCTGAAGTGGAGCTGAAGTAAAGATAGTGACTTGCAGAGTGTGAACAAAGCACCCTTTCTTAGCTCGATTGAGGGTTAGGCCTTCAGGCTACAGAGGACACTAGTTAAAAATAAACGTCCTTTCCCCAAGCCCTTGGGGACCTCATGCAGGAGGATGGAAAAGGAGCTGCTGCTTCAAATACGACAGAGACAAAGCTTCTGAAATTCTCCATGTTTAGTAAACTTCATGACAGCTCCGAGACATTGTATTATAGAACTGTGTCTGGATATTCACCAGGATACTAATTAAAGGAGCAATGTATATTTTTTTCCTTTCTTTTTCATGGAGGAAACCCAATGTAGGTGTCGCCTCTCTAAGATCTTCCCTGATCCTGTGTCCCTCACCCTGTACACCCAGCCTCAGCTAGGTGAACCTCGCTGTATTCTAAATAGCACCCTACCCCTGCTCACCTCCATCTTAGAACCTGCCATGCCATGCTGTAATTACCTGTTACCTGCCACACTCCTACTAGAGTAAGAGTTCTCCCATACAGAGCGAGGTTTCAGTCTTCTTCAGTAGCTTCATAAATAATCAACCCATATATCTGAAAGTCACCCAGACCTGAGTTCAAGTCCCAGCTTTGTCAGTGACTAGCGGTGAGATCTCGTGCGTGTCCCTTACTGCATAGAACCCAGTCCTGGCCATGGTCCAGTGGAGAAAATTGTACTGGGCTTGCAGAGTTGGGGTGAGAATTCGATGAGATGCTGTAACTGAAGAACGTGCACTGTCCCCAGCTCAAAGCCAGGGGTCGGAAGCTTGTATTGGTTGAATGAATGGATAATTCACCCTCACAGCTGCCTTGAGAAATAGGGGCTCTGTATAGGAGCAAGTCTGCCTCCTCGGTACTTGGAAAGGCACCTACAGCCTGTTTACTGTGCTGCGAAGGAGTAAGCATGGTCTTTTCTTAAACTGTGTTTGAAAATAGTTCACATCCAGTTATAAAATAAATAAATTCTGGGATCTAATGGATAGCATGGCGACTGTAGTTCTTGATACTGTATTATATATGTGAAAGTTGCTAAGAGAGTAAATCTTAAAAGTTCTTCACACACACACACACACACACACACACACACACACACACACATGGTAGCTATGTGAGGTGATGGATATGTTAACCTCGTTGTGGTAATTATTTTGCTACATATACGGTCATCAAGTCATCACATTGCACATCGTACACTTTCACAATGTTATGTGTCAGTTATATCTCAATAGAGCTGGGAAAGTTTTTAAAAAGTAGTTTATTTTGAAGTTACTCTTGGAATATTTGAAAAATTAATTTTAAAAAAAGAGATTGTTTGACAGACATCATAAGAAAAGTGGATTCCTAAGAATCTGAACACCTACTTTTAAATTCCAGCTCTGACACTGTGTGAGTTTGGGTAAATCACACCTCATAGCTGAGAGCCAATTTCCTCCGATGTCAAATGGGGTCGAAGGTCTTTAAGTAATTATCACATGAAGATATCTTGAGCATTTGCCATGTGCAAGGAACCGTGCCGATTACTAGGGGATGTGAGGATGTATTAATAAATCTCGATCACTCTGAATATTCTATTCCAAATGTTAGATTAGATGTGTGAATTCTCTAGGAGGACATTGTAACGGAATCACGTAGCTTTTAGGAACTATAGTCAATAGTTAGTTTTGTTGGCAGCTACACTCATTATTTGCCACTAAAGAATGTTTCTAACCTCTGGGATAAAGTTAGGCTCCAACGTGGAAATATACATGAAGTTGCTAAGAAATGGTATTGTTAGTGGCCCTGTTGACTCTGCTCCTGGGTGGAATTGGGGGAATAAAGTTGCTCTTTGATGCGGGCATGGGAAGGTGTGTCTGGCAGCCCTGTGTCCTGAGGGTTCAGGGGAACCAGTGAGAGTCTCTGACTGGGGACTTGACCAGAAGATCTGCTTTCAGAGCATTTCATTTGATAACTTATGCGAGTACTTCCAGGTTTGCGGGGATAGCCTGATGAATATGCAAATAGCCTCACGCCAGGAATGAGCAAAGAGGAACAGTAGTGCTCATTAGCCACAATCCAACCTTGAGGAGAGTGACCTTCGTGACCCTTTGCTGAGGATGGCGTATCCACGGATGGCAGCTCTGCTGAGAGGTCCCTGGCTCTGCGTGTTTGCAGTTGTAGAATCTAGGTCTTAACGTTCTTCTTGGGGCTTGAGATTCCAAAGCAAAGGCCACATCGATAACTACACTTTCAGCATCAATGGAAATCATTTTCCCCTTCGGATTCGGACTCAGTGGCCATGCGTTGAGCTGCTGCTGTGTTGTTAAGCCGGGCCAGACCAGACTGTGTTGTCTCTTCCTCTCTCTGGTCCTCGGTTTCTCCATGTGTAGAGGGTTTGAACTCCAGCTCTGACAGTGCACATTTCCCCATGGGAAGTGGGACTTAAGGTCCCTCAAAGGCAGCTGTCAGAAAAAAACACTGGAAAAAAACAGTCCTAAGTGAGGCAGCAAAACCCTCTGGGCTTCAGGTTCAGCAGTCTGGGAAACTTGGAAAAATCAGCTCTTTCTGGGCCTCAGTTTCCATATGATAAAGCGAGGTGTTTGGAAAACTATTTCTTGAACCACCGTGTCCCAATTTCATAGTCAATGGTTTGGGGTCTGGAATATTTTAGAAGCTACTGGAAAGGTTCCCAACTAGCCTGAGAGAAAGAGCAAATCTGCCAATTGGATAAAAAAAGGAACTGCCATTGCATTGTATCTTCAAACCAGTAGAGCATCTTCGCTCTTTCCTCTGTGGCTTTTATGTTCTCACATTGAAAAGTAACTAGAGAAAGCAGAGGCCCGAATAAACAAGAATGCGACAAGGGACTGGGGATGCCACAGCCACACTCTGATCAAACAATCTGCAGTAGAAAACAGAAGACCAATTCCGAAGACAAAATCAGCAGAAAACCCTGACAATCAGATCATCTGTCGCTATGACAATTGAGTTTAGTCTCCTAATTGAGCATAGTCCTCCATGGGAGCTGATGTCACTCAGCAGCAGCCTGAGCAGCAATCATCCTGCTTTCTGTGCTCCAGGAAGTATTTTGAGTCCGTCAGCAAACTATCCATCTGCTCTGCCTTCCTCCTTCCTGAAAAGAGCATCTGCTAGAAAGCCCAGGGCGGGAGGGCAGGAGGGGTGTGCTCAGAGCACCCAGGTTCCTTTGCACCCAAGAGGGTCAGCGATTTCTAAAAAGAGCTGCCTGTGTTTCCTGGGTGTAGCCAGGCGAGAAGGAACATGAACTTGCAGAGGTCCACCTGTGGATGTTCTGCCGGAATGAGCTGTCTCTGCACCCTCCCGGCATTGCTCTGGGTCTGAGAGGAGGCTTGTCCTCCAAGAGCCCTCTGAGGCATTCATGCAGACACAGCCCATCTGGAATTTCCATAGGTGCATAGATATCATGGGGAGTGTGGCCCCCCACTGAGTGAGTTATGTATCTTTTCTACCTTTCACTGGGCCATTTACTCCCTTCGTTCATGAATGTTGTACTAGGTGCTTACTATGTGACAGTTACCACCCTTCCCCTCCTCACTCCCTTCCCTTTGAAAATGTAAATTCCAGGAGAGCCAATATTTTGCCACTTTTGTTCACAGATCAATAGCAAGTCTCTATAAAAATGCCTGGCACATAGTAGACCATTACACATATTTAGAAGGATGGGGCTAGGGGCTGGAGACATTAAAATAAATAGAGGATTTATTCCTCTCTTGAGGAGCTTGCAGTATAGTGAGAGAGTCGCCGTATAGGCAGATATTTATTGCAGTGTGGTAAGTTGCGGAATGGAGGTATATGTGTGGAAGAAGCGAGAATTCTGGTCTTTCCAGGGATCTTTAGAACCAGGGACGATTGCTGGAAGCATTAGGAGAGCACAGGTGAGAACTTTCTAGCAAGCACCTCTAAGGTAGTCAGGTCCTTTTTACTGGAGGCTCCAGTAGCTCGTGCTGGTTCTGTGGGATGCTGCCCAGCTGCTGAGGGGAAACCAGAGGCTGCAGGGTAGGGCCATGCCCCAGCTGGTGTTAGGGTTTAGCGACAGTTCATTCGAGCCCAAGATTCTTCTGATTTCTTTTTAATTACTGAGCCCAATACCTGCTAGCTTCCTTCCAAATCCATTATCCACAATAACGCTGACTTTAAACCAGACCACGCTGTAGCATTTCGCATTGGATTGTAGCATGTTAGGGCTGAGGGAGACCTTTGACATAATCTCTGAAAGTGATGCTTCACCATTTGGGCATCTTTGACTTATTTTTAAATGTCATGGCTCTTTCCCAGGAAAATGTGCATCTATCCTTACAACAAAATTCTGTGTGCAAGAAAGTTCTGAGAGTGTTCATTGTCCCTAAAGCCCACCGAAGAGTCGTTCAGCCATCTGTGAAGCGAGGGGTAACTCACATTCCCTAGTTTCGTTTCACCCTAAACCTTGCAGATGGGGAAGTAGAGACCAGGAAGCAGCCCTAGGGGAGGAAAGGCCACAGCACCTAGAGTCAGAAGGTCTTTATTCAAGTCTTGCTTCTGCCTTTCGTAAACACGTTCTTGAGTGTTTGGAATACTGAAGAAGAGTTTTATACAGTACGCAATGAGAGAAGTAGTAAAATATTACGAGTGCCTTTTCAAGTCTTCCTGAAACAGAGGAAAAGATAAGATGTGAAACAGGCGACAGAAGCAGAGATGTGGGAACTGGACAGCTGAGAAGCTGGAAAGGGGAGTAGAAGCTCCGTGTACAGAACAGAAACCCAGCCGTCAGGGCCCAGCAGCTTACAGCAGAACCGTGAGTTCATGGCCAAGCCGGGGCAGCATGGCAGAGCCCTGGCCTGAAGTCACCCAACTAACTGGTGCACCCAGCCCTGCCAGGCCTTATGGACTTGCACCCTCACGTTATAATGGGATGGTCTGTGCCCGCGCTGGGGAAGTGAAACTGCCTACTCCATAGGGGACAGCGGAATTAGGGCCGTTGTGAGCCACACCTGCCATCAACAGTGGGAGGCAAGACCTGGCAG
>NW_011888809.1:9178179-9179512 GCF_000151845.1 Pteropus vampyrus
TAAACACGTTCTTGAGTGTTTGGAATACTGAAGAAGAGTTTTATACAGTACGCAATGAGAGAAGTAGTAAAATATTACGAGTGCCTTTTCAAGTCTTCCTGAAACAGAGGAAAAGATAAGATGTGAAACAGGCGACAGAAGCAGAGTTGTGGGAACTGGACAGCTGAGAAGCTGGAAAGGGGAGTAGAAGCTCCGTGTACAGAACAGAAACCCAGCCGTCAGGGCCCAGCAGCTGACAGCAGAACCGTGAGTTCATGGCCAAGCCGGGGCAGCATGGCAGAGCCCTGGCCTGAAGTCACCCAACTAACTGGTGCACCCAGCCCTGCCAGGCCTTATGGACTTGCACCCTCACGTTATAATGGGATGGTCTGTGCCCGCGCTGGGGAAGTGAAACTGCCTACTCCATAGGGGACAGCGGAATTAGGGCCGTTGTGAGCCACACCTGCCATCAACAGTGGGAGGCAAGACCTGGCAGGTTTGTACAACATAAAAGGCTGCTCTGGGTTGAGTTTCCGCTCTGCGTCCTTGGTTATGCCCAGCTGAGAGGCTTCTATTGAAAAACAGTTTTTTTTTTTTAATGCCAGTTTATTTTTTTTATTTTATTTGTTATTTTCCCCCTCCCCCTTTCCCTCTGGTAACCACTAGTCCATTGTCCATGTCCATGAGTCTCTGTTTGTTTGTCCTGTTCATTTGTTGCTTTTAGGTTTATATCCCACATATATGAAATCATGTGATTTTTCAACCTTTTCTGTCTGGCTTATTTCACTTAATATGATTATTTCAAGGTCCATCATGTTGTCGCAAATGGCAGTATTTCATCTCTTCTTATGGCTAAGTAATATTCCATTGCATATATGTGCCACAGCTTCTTTAGCCAGTCATCTATCATAGGACACTTCGGTTGCTTCCATGTCCTGGCCATTGTGAATAATGCTGCTGTGAACATCGCTGTGCAAATATCTTTTCGGATCTGAGTTTTCAAGCCTTTGGGGTAAATACCCAGTAGAGGGATTGCTGGGTCATATGGTAGAGCGAGTCTTAGTTTTTTGAGGACCCTCCGTACTGTTTTCCATAGTGGCTGCACCAATTTGCAGTCCCACCAGCAGTGTATGAGGGTTCCTTTTACTCCGCGTCCTCTCCAACACTTGTTATTAATTGTCCTGTTGATTATAGCTGTTCTAACAGGTGAGAGATGGTATCTCATTGTGGTTTTGATTTGCATTCCCCTAAAAGCTAGCAATGTTGAGCATCTTTGCATGTATTTGTTGGCCATTAGTATGTCCTCTAGGGAGAAGTATCTGTTCAGGTCTTTTGCCCATTTTTTGATTGGATC
>NW_011888809.1:9180467-9180872 GCF_000151845.1 Pteropus vampyrus
AATGTTGAGCATCTTTGCATGTATTTGTTGGCCATTAGTATGTCCTCTAGGGAGAAGTATCTGTTCAGGTCTTTTGCCCATTTTTTGATTGGATCATTTGTTTTTTTTGTTATTGAGTCATATGAGTTCTTTGTATATTTTGCATATTAGGCCCTTGTCGCAGGCATTGCTTGCAAATATATTTTCCCATTCAGATGGTTGTCTCTTTACCTTGTTGACGATTTCTTTCGCTGAGCAGAGCTTTTTAGTTTGATGTAATCTCATTTATTTATTTTTGCTCTTACTTCCCTTGCCTTTGAGGTCAAATTCGTAAAATCCTCTTTAAGCCCAGGTCCTTGAGTTTAGTTCCTATGTTTTCGTCTATGCATTTTATTGTTTCAGGTCTTATATTCAGGTCCTTAATCC
>NW_011888809.1:9180922-9181283 GCF_000151845.1 Pteropus vampyrus
TAAAATCCTCTTTAAGCCCAGGTCCTTGAGTTTAGTTCCTATGTTTTCGTCTATGCATTTTATTGTTTCAGGTCTTATATTCAGGTCCTTAATCCATTTTGAGTTAATTTTGGTGTGTGGTGATAGACAATAGTCTAGCTTCATTCTTTTGCAGGTGGCTTTCCAGTTTCCCTAGCACCACTTATTGAAGAGGCTTTCCTTTCTCCACTGTATATTTTTGGCGTTTTTGTCGAAATTATTTGCCCTTATAAGTATGGGTTTATTTCTGGACTCTCGATTCTGTTCCACTGGTCCATGTGTCTGTTTTTCCGCCAATACCATGCCGTTTTGATTACTGTCACTTTGTAGTATAATTTGAAGT
>NW_011888809.1:9181333-9184116 GCF_000151845.1 Pteropus vampyrus
TTTTGATTACTGTCACTTTGTAGTATAATTTGAAGTCAGGCAGACTGATGCCTCCAGCCTCATTCTTTTTTCTCAGAATGGCTTTGGCAATTCGGAGTCTTTTGTGCCTCCATACAAATCTGATGATTTTTTGTTCTATTTCTTTAAAAAATGCTGATGGCATTTTGATGGGCATTGCATTAAATCTGTATAATGCTTTAGATAATATGGTCATTTTAACTATGTTGATTCTTCTAATCCAAGAACACGGAATATCATTCCATTTCTTTGTATATTCTTCGATTTCTTTTAATAGGGTCTTATGATTTTCATTATATAGGTCCTTCATGTTTCATTAAATTTATTCCTAGGTATTTTATTCTTTTTGTTGCAGAAAAACAATTTCTTAATCTCTCTGTATCACTTCAAAGGCCGCAAGAGTGATGATTGCCTGGAAGAGGGTCTCAGAGTTAATAGGGTGGCACTGTTAAATATCATGGACCTTAATTTCTTTGTTTATATAATACAGGCAATCGCAGCTGAATTGCTTATGGTCATACTGAAATGCTAAAGAACAACATTAGGGCACAACTGTTTTGTAGATGACTGGGGCTTAACCTATTATAATGGGCATTTGAACATGGTGCCACTTGAAAGGAGAGGATTATCAGCCTAACAGACTTCCATAACTGCTGAGGAAAGCCACAACGATGCCCGTCGGGTCCATACTGTCCTTCATTGACAAATATAATTGGAAAACTAAGAATTATGAGATTTGAGGCAGACCCAACAGCATGAAAAAGGACCAAGATGAACAAGGTGCACAAGACACTTGAAAACAAAACAAAACAAAAACACAACTATTATCTTTAAATTTGAGAGCATATTGTATCAATATAATACAAAAAGGTCAGTATAAAAAAGTGGTTAGTCAGCAAATAAGAACTAGACATGGAAATTTAAAAAATAGGATGCCGATAGCAAAATGTCGAAGTTTAAATAGACATCATCATAACTAGCTGATGAAGTATAGGGCGCAGGGTAAACAGACAGGTGGAAAACGGGAGAAGCAAATTAAATATGAGGATAGATCCGGGGGTTCAACGTCTGTTAAACTGCAATTCTAGAAGGAGAGAACAAAACTAATGTAGGAAATAAAATAAAGAAAAAATGGAAGATCATTTTCTGAGCTGAGAAGTCGAATCTTTATAAGGAGAGGCTGAGCTGGATTAATCAAAAAAGATTTATCCTGGATTAATGAAAAAGAAATATTTCAGAAATCCTAGGATAGAAGGAAAATCTTCTAGGCTCTAAGAGAGAAAAATACATGTTATTTACAAAGAAATAAACAATACCAACTTAGATTGTTTTCATTAGCAGCTTTGGGGCAATAGATGTAGAGTCTTGTCTTTAAAATTCTGAGAGAGAATGGCTTGAATCTAAAATTCTATATCCAGATAAGCCATCAACCAAGTTAAAGCCAAAATAAAACACTTCTAGACATATGTGATGTTAGAGCTTACCTCTAAGATATCCAATACAAAAAAAAAATATTACTTTAGGAGATGTTTTAGTGGAATGAAAAAGGAATCCACGAAAGAAGATGGCACAGGATATAAAAAAGAGAGCTTACTCGATGGCCTGAGGGAGTGAAGAAAGCTACAAAGAAATGAAAAGAGGTTTCATTAGATTTTGTTGCTTGAAAATTCTCTTGTATAACATGGGGCTTTTTTTTTTTAATGGGTCCAATCATATTACTTGGTTCTTTGTAGTGTTGAATTAACCTGTAGACTCAGTATAGAAGTCCTCCAGAGGTTACAGAAGAGGATTTAAATGTTATAAACCTTGCTAAAGTATCAATAATATTTAACTAGTGTTACTGTTTTTACACAAGGAGGCTGTTAAACCGAGGTAGCTCTAATGCCTTGGGAACTTCCATAAGCAAACCAAAACCCGAGCCAGAGTCTGTGCACTTGAACCTGAGGAAGTAAAATCTAAGGACAACCAATCACAAACAGCCAACTAGGCTTTCCCAAATAAGGCAACTGCAAAAGCGATAGCCAATCAGGTAATTGCTTTGCTTAGCTTCTGGGTCTTCCCTAGAAAAACTCGCCCCAGTTTCTATCGGCGGAGTGCTTCTAACCACTTCTGGTTTGGTGCTGCCCAATTTGAATGGACGTTTGCTCAAATAAACACTTCAAAAACATTGGTGTGCCTCAGTTTATCTTTTGACACTAGTAAAAGATGAAGGGGCAGGGGAGATGTTGAAGTTTGTATATATGTTCTGATTTTCTCCTGGTTTTATAGTGGAAATTCAAAAGGTTCAATCTAAAATAGACAAAGCAAAAAAGAGAGGTTTAATAACATCCAACCTCACAGGAAGAATTTGAAGACAAACTATTAGTGGTAGGTCCTTTGGGCAGTGGGACCGGGTGTCGAGAAAATGGGGTCGATTTTACTTCTCATAATACTCTGATAATATAAACATTATTCTGATACCAAACAATTCAGCCTTTCCTTTCAAAAAACCTCAGGCTGGTGAGGTCTGCTAGATCCTGGGGTTTAGATTTCCCGGGGTACCTCATTATTTATCATCAAAGTGCTTTATATGTCTCTCTCATACTTGTACTCTACAGAAACCAATCTGTTTTTTTTTTTTTTTTTTTCCCGATGAAGAGAAAAATCCAAAAGTTAGATTTCACTTTAGAATGGCTTATCTTCCATGTGGGTACATGTGAATATTATACAAACAAAGCTTTTCAAAATGGAATGCTTTTATTTCTAGTAGCTAAAATTCAAGATGA
>NW_011888809.1:9186061-9187969 GCF_000151845.1 Pteropus vampyrus
AGCTGTGCGTCTCAACATCCGCATCCGTGAAACGGGTTAGGTGACAGCAGAACAATGGTTTTAAGAAAAGTTTACCAAACCCCGCTGCTTTTGGAGCTCTAATAAAGGAAGCAGATGGCAGGGGAGCTGCTGGAAGTGGATCATTTGTGGGGGACCCTGGACTTCCGCCTGTCGTTTTTGTTCCTTTTTGGCCCCTACCAGTCTCTCTCGATTCCTTTCAGGGGAGTCAGGAGCAGCGTGAAACCTCAGTTGGAAAGGCTCTTCGATGCCAGCCCCAGGCGGCGTTGATGGGAGGGGCTGAAACAGGAGGAAGGGCTAGCCTCCAAGTAGCGTGACCCAGAAGGCCCTCAGGTATAGCCGGGGTGGCATGAGGGACCCCGGTTCTTTTGACTTCTCTCCGTCAGGCTCCTGCAGACAGAAAGTAAAGTGACTGTGCTGTGGGGTGATCCATGTGATCTTAAAATGACATAAAACTGTGCACTGCAAAACATGGTCAGCTCACTCAAACTTGTTACCACACCACCAGGAAAAAACAATAACAATCATAATAAAAATGCTGGCCCAGCACAAAAGCAAAAACAGAAATTAGGTTTAATTTCTTAACGGATCAGGAAATATGACAGCAAATACAGAATTCTGCCATTTAAAAAGGCGGAAACACCTGGTGGAGCGGGTGTAAGGAAGAGTCTGGGCTGCCTTTTGGGAGACAAGAACAAAATGCTCGTGGATCGGGGGCAGGCGTGCTCACAGCTTTTGCACCACAGACCACGTGGCCAAACCGCACCTAGAGGGCGTAGCGCCGAGGGTTGGGTTTTCTGTGGCTTACTGCACAGCTGCGGAGTGTATATTGTGTTTAACAGCTGTATTTTTTTGCAGCCTAAGACATCGCCATGCTGGGAAAAATTGCTGTGAATTGTGACTTCTGCACTGTTTTGACATCATTCCCAATTTTCCAATTGCACGCGGGTAAATTTGCGTCCCACAATCGTGTGCTGTAGCAGAAACCCCTGTTCCGCGGTGTACCTCTGTATCCTCTAGGGCCTCCCCAGAACTGATGCTAGGAAAGGGATGAGAGGGCTGTCCATCTCCTTCTGGTCCTTTAGGGACAGCAACCCCAGCCACATGCCATTCTCTTGCAATTTTTGAAAAAGACACTGCAAACCCCAAGAGTTTCTTGGACAACGAATGGCTCAAGACCATGCCCAGCGTGTGTTTCCCTGGCTCCCGCAGCTGGCTGGCATCTCCCGGATCCAGGCTCCTGACTCTCCGTCCTACTTCGCTTGCACCTCTGGTTACCTGGGATTTACGAGGTTAGGGAATGGGAAATCCTCGTTCCCTAATGTTCTCGTTAGTATTCATTCATTCATTCATTCATCCATTCATTCTCTTCTTCTTCTGGCCCGTTGGTATCAGCTCCCCAAGCACCATCGCCCTGGATTAATTGATCCCCGCACCAGCCACTGGCCTCACAGAAACCTCATTCTACAGCTGAGTCAGCTTTCTTCTTGCTCGCTATTGGAAAGGGATAAATATTCAGTTAGCAACGGAGCTTGGGAGACTTAGAGAGAAAATTATATAGCTTTATCTCCCTGCGCCTTGTCCTGGTTTCTCCAGCTGCTATTTTGTGATAATAATAATAAAAAAAGTTGCGATGTTTACACATAGGGCCAGGATTAGAAAAGCAATTCTTCTGCAGGCGATTGGTCAACAACGCGATCCGTTGCTCTTTGGAATCTGTCTGTCAAGTCTCCGGTGTCAAAGCCCGGCCAGATGTCCTATGCTGACAACACAGAAAACAGTCAGGCTTATTGTCCATTCAGGAGTCATTGGCAAGAACCACACATGTACCTTGGGCGACAACAGGGTTTTAACTGGTTTATTGAGCAGGGGAGACGCAAGAGGGTGCAA
>NW_011888809.1:9191409-9194034 GCF_000151845.1 Pteropus vampyrus
TCTCTCTCTCTCTCTCTCTCTCTCTCTCTCTCTCTCTCTCTCATAAACTGGAGGTATAAGATGGGGGTGAGAGCTGTGGAAATGATTTTGCTGCCTCTTAGCAAGGCCTACAGGGATATCCCAGAGCTTTTCTTTAAAATATGTGGGTATTTGTCATCTGATTTTAGAACTTTGGAACTGCAGCAGAAACTCAAAACCAAAGGACGGTCCCCTTTAATGTCTGTTATACGAAGAATTGGGAAAAAATAAAACAAAACCAAACCCGACATCTCATTTTAATATTCAATCCTTGTCATCACGGGGAAAATTGCTGACCATGAGAATGTCAATCAACACTTAGGTGTGTAATTCTGACACGTGTTGATAGATCTAGATCTGGGCCAGTGGATCTTAGCGTGCGTGAGAATCGCTGAGAGAGCTGGTTGCGTGGATCCTCTTCCGAGCCATCCTCAGGTATTCTGATTCAGTGGGTGTGGGGTGGGACCCAGGGATCTGCATGCTAAGTAAACGACCCCTCTCTCTCTCGATTCTGGAGTAGCTTTCTCTGGACCACAACTGTGAAAAACAGCACTGCAGGCAATTCTGCTTCTCTCTCGTTTACGTGTTTATGCCGGAGGCAGAGGTCAGATTGGTCTAATCCCATACTGAGGACAGAAAAGCAGACCCGTGAAAGGACTTCCTGGTTCAGACTGGACCCTTGTAAAGTTCTCTTCCCAGGAACAGGCTCTGCCAGGTCTCTGTTGTGCTCTAAATCCTTAAGGTCACGTGGAGCTTGGTTACAGATGAGTGACAGCGCAGTCTCGAGCCTGGGGACGAGCACTCTGACCTTGCGCCGAGTCCCTGTGCTCTGAGAAGCTGGTGATGATGGGCAAGGAGGCACCAGGGCCTGGTTGTCGCTGGGGCTTCAGACCCGGCCCTCCCAGTCCAGGACCCCTGGCGTTTCTGGCAGAGGCTACTGTTCCTTCCGGCCCTTTCCAACTGCCATAGGATTTCTAAAATGTTATGATTTGGATTGCAGCAATTAATGTCACAGTAAAATACATTGGTTTTTTTTTCCTGTTGTTTTTTATTTCAATTAGTTTCAAGTAGAAAGTACATGGGTTAGACATTTATATAGTTTTTAAAACGATCCCCCTAATTGCTCCTTCTCTCCTCTGGTTTCCTTCCTTCCTCCCTCCCTCCCTCCCTCCCTTCCTTCTCTCTTTCTTTCTCTTTCTTTCTTTCCTTTCTTTTTTAAGCAACCCGGCTAACTCCTTAAACCTAACTAAATTTCTTTTCAGGTAAAAATCAGTAAAGAAATATTTGTGTGCCAAAAATATGATGCATAAAAATAATTGCTTATCATATTTACTAGAATGAGCAGTATGCTAATATTTTATAGAAACTATATATTTATTTTATTATATAACCATATCTTATATAAAAAAGCTTTTGTTTTCTTTTCGACCTAAACCACTCACCGAGCGTGACATAAGCTTATAACAGATAAAAGTATATTTAGCACTTATACTTTCGCTCTTTCTGTTGTGAAGAGCGTTTTGCTTGCCTCCTATGTGCTATGAGAAGAGATACACTTAGAAATAAAAACCATGGGATCCCGGTCGTTATGCATTCACAAGACTTGCATTTGGAATCAAAGGCAGAGGCTGTACATTAGGTCTTCACGACAGGACACTAGAGAGATTCTCAAATCAGAAGAAGAAAATAGGAATTACTCAGAGGGAAAACAACACTCCTCTGTATGTTTCTGATGTAACAAAATATTAATAGGAAGATGCTAATCACCTGCAAAACTAATAAGTAGCAAACTAACACATCTTGAAAAACTAACAAGACAAAGAGAGAAAAAAAGTGGAAAACAGTAAATATGAAAAGATAAAGAAAGGAGTAATTCTTAGACAAATTTCCCTGCAGAATAAATTGTAGCATATTACCTCTTGTTAGTAATATGCTTCCTTCTACAACTCCTATACTTAAGCAGCAACAACAACAAAAACTAATTTAAAAAATGGCAGAGGACTTGAGTAGACATTTCTCCAAAGAAGATATTCAAATGTCCAATAAGCACATGAAAAGATGCTCAATGTCACCATTCACTAGGGAAATTCAGATCAAAACCATGGTGTGGGAATACATCATACTCTCTCGGATGGCTACTGTAAAACAAGGTTTGCTGAGGATGTGGAAGAAAGGGAACTTTGTTTGCTGGTAGGAATGTGAAATTGTGCAGCCTCTGTGGAAAATGATATTGTGATTTCTCAAAAAATTAAACACAGAATGACCATATGGTTCATCCATTCTACTTCTGGGTGTCTACCACAAAGAAGGGAAAGAAGGGTCTCAAACAGATATTTCTATACCTATGTTCATAGCAGCATTATTCACAATAGCCAAAAGATGGAAAAAACCCAAGTGTCCTTTGATAGATGAATAGATTAACAAAATGTGGTACCTGCATACAGTGGGATATTTATTCAGCTGGTGATGCCAGGTGCATGACAAGGAAGAAATGCCGTCGCCTGCTACGACGTGGGTGAACCTTGAAGACATTGTGCTGAATAAAATTAACCAGTCACAAAAGAACAAATACTGTATGATTCCACTTAGTATTAGGGTTCTCCTGAG
>NW_011888809.1:9194539-9202888 GCF_000151845.1 Pteropus vampyrus
CTGACATATAAAATTAACCACACGCTTATAGGAGGTTCTTAGAATAGAGACAGAAAGTAAATGATAGTTTCCGGGGGGAGGGGGGCACGGAATGGAGAGTTAGCATTTAATGGGTACAGAGCTTCACAGGGAAAGATGAAGACGTTCTGGGTAGGAGGTTGGTGGTACTGGCTGCATAACGGAGTGAATATACTTAATGCCACATTTAAAATTGGTTAAAATGGTAAACTTTATGTTACGCATATTTTACCACATTTGTATTCACAAAAAATGAACAATAAGCTCTTATCGAGCACCTGCTATATATATCAGTAACTATTATATGCATTTTCTCTTATACACACAACTACCAGCTGGAATAGTGTTATTGTCCCTAATTTCCATACTCCATCCAGGACAGAGCCGGTGTCAACATGAGTCATCGGTGGAGTATGTGTTGGAACTGGCCATTCTCCCTTCACTCAGAGCTCTTTTTTGTTCACCCTGTTGGTGCTGAGAAGCCTTGTCGGGTGCATATTCTGGGGAAGCCTAGACCAAGGTCGGTGTTTGCTGGGTGAGGAGCTGTGGGAGCAACAGGCCTCCCGAGCCTCATTAGGACCAGGCGTGAGCTCTCTCTTCTCACCAGGATCATATTTTCCCAAGTGCGATCCTATGACCCTGTGCACCAGGACTACTGAGCAATTAATTTAAAATGTTGACTTCTGGCCCCATCACAACTTCCCAGAAATAGGAATTTATTGATCCCTGGGGTATGTTTAGGCACGCTGAAGTCTCAGAATCACTGTGCTAGGAGGCAGTGCAGGCATTTCAGAAAAGACGTGGCTAGGAGAAGCGGTAATCAAACAGGCCACAGGATGAGTGGCCACTTCAAAGCGGTCCCTCTGTCCCCACCGACTTCTGTTGAAAACCCAGGGGTATAGTCCCATGGGGAAAATGATCCAAAGGGTGAGTTGAAAATTTTGGTGGACAAATTTCATTTCTTTTCATCATATTTTATTCCACTAAATGCATGAGCCAAAATGCAGGGTGGGTCTCAACCCACGAAGTGCTTTGGGTCACTTTTTAACTTGTTAAATAAAAATAAACTACAGTTATGAGCATATTTTATAGATTAAAAAATGAGGCTAAGTTAGATGATTTTATTAATAATTGGCAAAGGAGGAGTTGGTAGCCTGGTTTCGTCATGGCAAACGCCATGAAGAGATCTGAGATCTTGGAGAACTGAGGTCTAGGGTTTGTGGATATTTCTAGTTGAGAAGTTGCTAGAAAAATACCTCTCGGATGTGGGGGAAAGCGCTGGTGACATCGCCAGCAGGTCTTTTTGGAGAAGCGCCCATGAGATCATCTTTGAGAGAACTCTGTATATTGAAAAGCAGAGTGAAAATATGAGTGATTATTCCCAGTACATAATTAACGATAAACCATGTGAGTGCCATCATGATGTCCCCTGATCTGTGCGGGCCAGTGTCCCGGGCTCTGAATTTGAAAATCGATTTGTGTAAAAACTCTTCTGGGAACACACCTCTCAATACACGAAGCCATGGGAAAGTAGAAGTCCCTAGAGAAATTTGCTTTCCCTTTTTTGAATCTCATGCTTGTCTTTCTAATTTAAACTGTCAGCCCCTGAGCAGGCAGCTCTCAGTCAGGTGCTAGAGAATTATAGATTAAGAATAATTCAGATTGATGCAGGAGCAGCCGAAAGACCGGGATCTCCTGTAGGAGGTGTTTATGTTTTAAGAGGATCACACATGAATCTAAATGAGACTTTCATTGGAGAAATAATTGTATAGGGGGAAGGAATGCTTTGGGAAAAGAAATCTCTCAACTTCTCTGAGCTATGGATAAATGCGGTGAGTATTTGGCACCTTTCCCTGAAAGGTCCCATCACCGCTGGAGTTACTCTGTCTTTATATAAGAAAACGAAAACTGAAGTTCGCAGAAGGTCATTTTTCTGGTCAAGAGGAAATCTCTAAGCGTTGGCCTTTCCAGATAACTAGGGGGCATTATTACATATGAAATCACAGGGAGCCCGAGGGAACACCACTGGAGAATCTCAGCTCTGCTGGGGACAGCGTTTTTGGATTTCTCTTAAATTTGCTCAGTGTTTAATGTCACGTGCATGCTCGGAAGCCTTTTGCATGCATCCGGAGCCAGGCCTGTGGCTCCATGGTTCAGCCGTGAGGCACTCGCAGTGAAAGGAATATCAGGAAACTTCTTCTTGGTGATTTATTTCGGAGCAGAATTTCATATGAGCACCAAGTCGCCCACTGCGTATTCCTGACTATAATTTGGGGCGTGTCAAAATCTCTTCCATCTTCTCGGTGGCAGCAATCTGCGTTTAGCGCTGTGCGAAACTTCCAAAGAAGACTTGGAAAAATTTCATTCGATTGTACTGTTTTTGGATTGGTGTTAGTTCATATAGTTCAAAATCTCTTTCCCCTTAAGTTTCAAACTTGTTTCACCGTCCACACTTCTGCGTGGAATCTTGGGGACATCAAAAGGAAGCTAGTTGGTCCTTTCCGGAGTGCTGTCTGATTGTGGCACGTGAAGATGATTGCATATGCAGGAAAAGGTCCAGACAAGGGACATAAAGTAGACTGAAGAGGCTCTGGTAGCATCTCTCCCAACATCCACCTTCTTAAATGATTGCATAACTTCTCTGCTTCCAGTCTTCAAGCTAGTCTCCACTTGGCTAGCTGCAGGAAAGATTTTTCCAAAAAGTGCACATCTAATTAGGAGACCCCTCCCCTAGCTTAGAGAGCTCTGCTGCCTTCCCCTCGGGGCTGGTGGTCCCCAGCGGGGTGGGGCAGCCGCCTCCTCCCCTACATCATCCCTTCTCACTCTTCTAATGCATGTCATGCCAGGGGGACAGGTTTCTAAACATCCGCATCTCTTTTACATCATGTGCCTTGACCTTTGCCATTTCTTCTGCCCTTGAAGGCCGTTCTTCTCTTGTTCAACAGGTAAATGTCTACTTTTTTTTCTTTTAGGCCTCTATATAAGCTTTCCCGCTGCAGCATAAGGACCTTGTTTGGCTGTTTCACCCTGGGACTGCTGAGGGCTGGATTAGTATTCTTTCTAGAGCAAATGCTATAGAAATATGTGTTTGGATGAACGAAGTGTCACCACTTCTGGCAGGCCCACCTGTCACAGTTAGCCCTCTCTGCTTCCACTGCACTTCGTATAAACTCCATTGGCACTTAACCACTCCCCGTTGCGGTGGTCTGTTTGAAGCTCTGCACTCCATGGATTGCAAGCTCCTGCAAGGGACCGGCACATGTATCTGTTTCAGGCTGTAATGCCTGTAAGATGGCCCCGGGGTAGAGCAAGGTTGGCCTGTGTTCCAGAGAGGGCAGCGTTCCGGAGAGGGCAGCCCTCACTCCCCGACTCCATGGCTGCTTCTCTAAGGCCGAGCGCTGGAAGTGAGAGCATGTTCGCAAAGACCGTGGCACTGTCCCCCTTCCCAGAGGAAGAGGCTGGACCTTGAGTGCCACAAGTCGTAGAAAGAGCTCTCGTTTCGAGGCCTAGCCTATGTTTTGCTCACACATCTGATTTATTTGGAAGATACTGTGTCTGAGGGGTCGTGGGGCGGTGGGGGTTGGAGGTGGGGAGGAAGAATTTGAGTGCCTTCACTTGGAATGTGAGCTTTCCAGATCGTCACAGGCCCCTCCTCTTCCCATCTCCCTGGGCACGTGCACTTTGGGCTGAGGGCACTGTGTAATGCTTTTGTGCAAAATAGCATAAGTCTATTGCAAAAGGGCATTCCTTATCCTGGGCGGTCACAGTGCTGCTTCGAGGCATGTGGCTGGGGGTGGGGTGTCCAGGCCTCCTCATCCTCGCTGCCTAACCAGGCGTGGCAGCCCAGTTTGGACTTTCGTCACAGCGGGCGGTCTGAGATGTCCCCAGATGATCTCTGCCTCCTGTGTAATGCCCTCCCCTTGACCTGCTTCTAACTAACAGCACGGCGAAGGTGATGGGCTGGCACTTCTGCCACTAGCATGCTGAAGATGGCAGCCTCCATCTCGTTCGTAGACGTTCTCACTTCTGGCTGGGATGAAGCAAGCTGCCATGTTGGCGAGGCCCATCTGGCAAGGAAATGAGGGTGGCCTCGGGCCAACAGCCAGCAAGAAACTAAGGCCCTCAGTCCAAACACTCTTGAAAAACTGAATCTACCCACCATCTTCGGAGTAATCGTGGCAGCAGATCCGTCTCTAATCAGAACTTCAGATAAGACCCCAGCCACGGCCGACACTGTGATTGCAACTTCGTGACGTATTGTGAAGCAGCGGAACCAGCTAAGTCATGTCCGATTTCTGATCCACGGCAACTGAAATAATAAGCGTGTTGTTATAAGCTGCTGAGTTTGAAGTGATTTGTGATGCAGCGATAGATAACTAACATATTCCCTTAACATTTTCTGACTCTTTCTATGTAGGTCAGATCCATGGGCCTTTTTGCCCTTGGTCCAGCCAACACATGACTTGTTTCCAGCAGGAACATGAAAAAGCACATGTGTTCTTTCCGCTTTACAAAGTTACTCATGGATGACAAAGAAGGAAGATGTTACAATCTGGCCCTCCTTATGGACGGGGAGTTGAGAACGGGCCTGGGCACAGAATGTAAACACTGTGCGTGTGATGCACTGTCTGCCGTGCTGGGACAACTGGAAAGAAAATCACCTCAGACTCCCAGGCTGTGGGCTCAAGCATATCTGAATACACGAGGCATCTGCTGAGACAACATGGAATTGCCGATAAATGATCAAACGAGGCTCAGCGGCTAAGCGTCACCCAGCGGTCCATCTGCTAGGCAAGATTTCTGTGGCACGTTACTGTAGTTACAGTGAGAGAAATCACTCTTTGGACTTGATATATACTATCCTTTCTATATTTTCTTACTGGAAGTAATCCAGGCATGATATTTAGCCACGCTACAAAACAGACTTTCAGCGGGATATGACTTCGATGCGATAGGCTTTAATTTGCTACTGACGAGTAGCTCTCTGATATTTTTTTAAGGGAAAAAATGAAGAAAACAATGAAAATTTCCTGTATAGCTGCAGTACACTTATTAAATTCCCCGAATGTTTTCACCTTGTCCTATCCTTTGCTCTCATAGAATGTAAATGGTAGAATGGGACTTAGAGATCCTCTGATGGAAACGTAACATGTTATAGGTGGGATCTAATGTCAGAGACGGGTCTGGCTTTTCTCTGTATTATAAAGCAGGTTAATGCAGAGAGGAGACAAATAGCCACCTATGCATACTATAAAGCATCTCGATTTAATCCATTTGACAGCCTATTAGGTACCATAATCATTATCCCTGTTATACAGATGGAGAAAGCACATCTCAGGGAGGTTAAGTAACTTATGTCAGGTCACACAGCTCATAAGAGAGGATCAGAGCCTAGATTCCAATGCAATCTTTCCTGTCCCCAGAGCCTCAGCCTTTAACCCCTTAACCATACTACCTTTTATTAAATACTCCTTCCAAAAATCCCAGTTGATATCAAGATAATTTTTCTAACCAAAAACCTTTGGCAATTTGCTGGAGTATATAGAAAAATAGGAAGCAAGGAAATTAAATTCATCACCTACATCTGCTTCGTCTCCGTTATTGCCCCTCCATGGCCAGTCCTGTCATTTACTGGCAACTTCGCTCTCATCTTACTTTCCAACCTGCATGTATCAGTTGGCTTTGGCTGCATAACAAATAGCTCCAAACTTAGTGGCTTAAACCACTTAAAACCATTGAATAGGGAGTATGTTAAGGGAAAGAATCCCAGAAGGTGAAGAGTGAAACTCTCCTGACCGTCCAGATATCTACACATGATGATTTATTAGGTGTCCCGACCTTGACCCTCAGACCCTTACTCCATCTCTTCTGCTCAACATGCCCAACGCGAACACCTGAGCTCTTCAGAGTAGGCACCTTCTGAGTCAATCCTTCATCTCTAGAAAGTGGTCCATCTCCCACCCATCCCTCAGAGTCAGAAATCCTAGAAACATCTGGATTCCTCTCTCACATTCACTTCTATATCTCTCCAGCAACAGGCTTTGGGATGACACCTAAAATTAAGACTCAGTATGATGTGTTGCCTTGACATTTGGTGAAATCAGGAGGGCATCCAATGGCTTAACCACAATTCCCCCTCCCACTTCTGCTCCTGCTGATAAGGCTCCCTAGCTAAACAATGCTCCTTATCAAAGGATCAGGCACAGTTCCTGCTTATCCCTGAGCAGCAGGTTTCATTGCCCTGCTGGCCCATGGAATTTTTCAGACAAGCCAATCACATCCTCCCACAGAAACCTCACCCTACTGATGCTACAAAACCTGCCCCACAGCCCCTGGGGATGCAGTCTGTTCCCAAGCGCAACCTCTACGTGGCCCTGTATGGTGTGTGGTGTCCTCCTCCCCTGGCTTGTGAGCCTGTGTGACTAATAAACCGCTGTCCGTCTCATCTGTCCAGTGTTGGGTGCTGCGTGTTTGGTTATTCCTATGAAACCTCAGGCAGAAACCCCTCCCTCACTGGTGGGGTGTATACAGGCGCTTAAAACGCAGGCCTTTGGTGGAGTCTCTCGTCTAAATATCCCTCGTATCTGCACCTTCTTCTCTAGTCACATGATCACTGCCTCTTTCTGGCCCTTAGCACTTTTTACTGGATCATTCAGTAGCTTCCTAACTGGTCCTCCTTCCCCTGCCTGATGTCCTTCACCGTCCACACTGCCGCCAGGTTATTGTTTTAAAACACAAACCAAACACATCGTTCCTTTGTTTAAAGTGCGTCCATGTCTCCCTACAGCTCTCGGGGTAGAAATGAGGACACTTAGTTCAGTTTCCACAGCTCTTCCTGGTCTGGTCTCGGCCTTTCTCTCTCGCTTCGTCTCCTCAAAATTTGTTGCCTACACCTTTACCCCCGCTTTCTCTCCTGACCTTTGGGTCTCTGATTTCAGGTATGATCTCCTCCTTGTGATCAAGGTCCTTTCCTTCTCTACCTCCCACTAGTCTTTAATGACTCACATTTTGGGATGCACCTCCAGGAAGCCTTCCCTGATTACCTCTCAGTGATTAGGGGCATCCAGCTCTGAGCTCTAACCGCACTCCAAGCTAAAACCTCTACCACAGCACAGGCCTGTATCCTACTTATCTCTTTATTTGTCTTTCTTTCTGACAGACTATGAACTCCAACGCTGATGGCGGCCTCTGCAATATAGAAGGCATTCAAAACTATCTGTAAATTAATGAGTGAATGAAAGTTAAATACATTCCAGTGCCCAAGAGTAGCTTATTTTAATTTTCACGACTGAGATGCAGCCTCTTATAAATGGGTTTTGTAAAAGGTTTAATGTTCTTTTTTTCAAGTTTTTTCACCCACATCATTTTATGTTCACATTAACCTGATTTCAGAAGCAACCGTTTAGCACAATTCTATTTTAAGAACATAAATTCGTAGGGGCAGGAAATGAGAAATTGCTCTTTGAAATGCTCTTGGGAAATTTCAGTCTATGCCTCGTGTTGTTTAAAATAAAATAGCCGCAGACCAGGATATAGAATAGGAGGCAAAATGAAACCTCGGCCTACAACATTATTTCTGATAAAAATCCCCTTGGGACAAATGCACACCATAGGCCCCCTAAATTGACGTGTTAAAGGGATTTCTATTTTTAGATAACTACGCAGTGAGAAATTTCCTAAGTTACCTGGGGAAACTCGGACTGGCAGAGGCTGGGTTCCCGGTTTCTGCAGTGACTAAGCACGCGAAGGGAGGGATTTGGTCTAGAAAAGCAAGGAGGGAGCTGTCACGTGCAAACGTGCCCTAACTTTCCCTTCCTGAGCCGCTGGGTCATTTGGCAGGATGCTGACTTGACGAACGTTTTCTTTTTGCGTTTGTTCTTTTCCGTGTGTGTGTGTGTGTGTGTGTGTGTGTAGGTAGGAGGCGGACTTTCCTGAGTGGAAGAGTTAGCCCTCTGGAAGTGAGGCGATGAAGGGTCAGAGTTAGGGTTGGCCTTTCCTGTGATTAATTTCATTCCCTAGCACAGCTTGAGTAAAGAAAAGATTTGAGTTAATTCTTGTTAAAGTGGTTTGATAAATAGTAATTACTATGGATAGGCCCCTTTCTGAGACTTTTTCCAAATTGTTTACTCATTTAATCCTCCTGATGATCTTACGAACTATAATTTTCCCTATTTTACAGATGGGGAGGTTGAGACTCAGGTTAAGTAAGCTGTCCAAGGCTACACAGGTGAGAAGCGACACAGGGTACTTATAGAGCCAGACAGACTGGCTCTAGGGTCTGAGTACTCAATTGCCTCTTAAGGGAAGGAAACTGTTGAATTCTAACTCAGT
>NW_011888809.1:9203718-9208381 GCF_000151845.1 Pteropus vampyrus
GTTTGTTGGCTTCATTCTGACATGCAATCATCCACTTCGAAAGTCAGCCGCCAGCATTCCCAACCACGACGCTCAAAACGAAATTAAAGCTCTGGTATAGTTGTTCAGTCGCACAGGCCATTGTCAGCCCCTCAACCCCCACCCCACTCCCCAGCATTATCTACTCTCTCAGCTACGCCTCTGTCCTTGGCTCAGAGTCAGAATATCCAGGCTTGGACCTGCTGAGAAATGTTGGTTCTGAGAAAGCAAAATAGATTCCGACGGAAGGGAAAACACTGCATTCTTCCACAGCAAGACGGACCTGCGTTCTGGATGCAGAACGGAAGATGAGTACAGCGTCGGCGCCTCGTTGTGTGAGAGGTCGAGGGTCAGAACAGGGAAGAGCAGCGTGGTCGTGAAGCGGAAGCACAGGAGGGCTGGACCTGGTGCTGGCTCACTGTCCCTCAGGGGAGTGACTCTGAGCAGTGACTCTTTTACTGTCTCAGTCTTCACGTCTTTAAGATGGAGATTAACGCAAGATTTAAAGGGGATAGTGTCCAATAGTGTGTGTGTGTGTGTGTGTGTGTGTGTGTAATTTTAAACTATACAAGGTCAGATGGAGACATGTGGCAAGCCTGGAACCAGAATTCAGAGCTGCTGGCTTTCTAACCACTTTAAAGCAGTCGTGTTCATCCTTGGCTCCTCCTTGCCTTTGTAGCAAGCTATTTAATCAAGCCATTTTCTCTCTTGGAGAATAGCTAAGCTCAGATAATCTTTCTGTTCTTTTTATGAACCTCAGGTGAAACCCAAGTTCTCATATGCAAATGAAGCTAGAACTCTCTTCCCCTAAACTGATTGCCTGTGGAGTTGGGAGTCTCCAGGGCAACCGGGCTCAAGAAAGTTCCCAGCACCATTCTCAGGCAAATGCACCTGTTTTTAATTAGCAGGAACAAAAACAATCCTGCCAGCAACAGGCAAAGCCTGAGAGCATGAATTTTGGAATAAGTTAACCCTCTAGTGCTCCTCACCCCAAAACCTGGGGAGGAAGCAAGCTCGATGGGGTGTCCTCCACCGCCTTTGCACCCTGCACCTCCGCCTGAAGCCACCGTGTGGGCAGTCTCGTCCCCACCCCCACGGTGGGTGAGAAAGTGGAAACTTCCCTCATTCTCTCCAGCTTACTCCCCAACCCGGAACGTCATCACTCACACAGCGCTGTTCGTATCGTTACTTCATTTCTTGTCACAACGGCGTGTGAGAAGATGGAACCAGCCTGGTTCCCGCAGCCAAGGACACCTGGCTTCCAAAGGCCACGGGATTCGGGTTGGTTCCGAGAGCCAGGAAATGGCAGAGGCAGGATTTGCGCTCACAGGTGGATTCTGATTCCAAGTCCAGTCCTCACTCACTCACGATCCTGTTCCCTGCAGCCTCCCATTTTACAGCAGGGGTCAGTGGTTGATGTGCACGAGAATGACGTGCTTTTGTGCCAGGACAGACACAACTGTTTGGGGCAGACACTCCTGTGGGCTCCGTGGTCCTCAGTTCTAGACGTGCCTCAGAGTCACTATGGGACTTATGAAAAATATGGGTCATCCCCTATTTGAGACCAGTTATGTAGGCATCTCGGTGAGTGGGGTCTGGCTCTGGCACTTTCTAAACTTCCCTAAGTCACCTTAATACATAGCCAGGGCCCAGACGAACTCTGCGGACACTTCCAATGCTGGGAAGCCATGATTTTTGAGGTAGGGGAGGGGCGCTGGCACTGGATGTTGGGAGGGACAGAGGTCTGGGACTCATTTCATCCTCAGAGCAGCTGGCAGCCTGTCTACATACTATTCCGTTTTGGTCTTCCTGTTGGCACATCGCCCCGGTCCCTTAGCTTGTGTTCATCTAATCAGTCAGCATGGAAATCAAGTGTATTTATATTAATGGTCACGTCCTTTTTCTTTCTGATAAGATTCATGGCATTTTATATCAAGAAGGAACTGCAGGGCATGTCTTCTACAGGGATGTCCACCTCTTCGTAAGGTTGTGAAACCTTTGAGGATACAGTGAAAGTTAAGCAAAGTCTCTCCAGGAGAAGTACATGCAAGGATATATATCATACATACGCACACAGAGTTTGCATATATCTTTGGGGGTTTTCAGAAGCTCCGAGGACAGTGTTTCTCAGCCTTCAACAAACAGGCATCAGAATGGAGGGCTGAGTAAAACACATATTACTAAGACCCGCCCCCCGAGTTTCTGCTTCTGTAGGTCTAGGGCGGGCCTGAGGATTTGCATTTCTAAATTCCCAGGTGATGCTGGTGTGGATTTGGGGGGATACTTTCAGAAGTGCTGACCTCAGACAAAAGTCTCTTTCGTAGTTTTACCCTCTGATATTGCAGGTAAGTGAGTTCAGGTGCAGGGAGAGGGGATGCAGCAGGCTCAGGGCAGAGCAGGTAACGAACGTCAAGTGCCAGCCTTTTGCATCCAGTCCAGCTTCGTTCACCTGACCCGAGGGAGGGAGGGAGGGAGGGAACTGGGACAATGCGCCCGCCCTTGACCTGAAGATCCATGAATAATAATAACTAAAGTCAGAATGTGATCACTTGTCAAAAGAGAGAAAGGGTGTCACGGAACCGCGTTTGTACTTTGGGCCGGGTGGGGGAGGCTCTCCCGAAGAGCTTGGGAGAGGGGCTGCCCTTGGGCTCCGTCTGGAAGGAAGCTCAGAGGTTAGGGAAAGAAATGCTGGCCGTGAACTTCTAACGTGTGTCCGTGCAGTGCCCGCTGCTGCTGCGTGTTCATTTTGCTTTTTAGCTTTATCGACTTCTCACGACAGTGGGTGATTGGTACCAAGTCTGCACGAGAGGAAATGAGATGCTGTGTTGCTTTCAGTGTTGTGCTGTACGTAGGAAAATAGTCCTTCATTATTTCGTTCTGGCTTTGCGTTTATGTGCCTCCTTCACAGGGGCAGCGAAGAACCTTCATGTGTGTTTTCCCAGAGCCCCGACCTTCCAAACAGAAGGCATCATTCCCTTAGGTGTGTCTCTACGGCGGGAGTGGGGGATTAGTGGGGGAGGTGACAGCCTGGGACGGCAACTGCAGGAGGCTGGGCCACCTGGAGACCCTGCCTTCTTGCTAGATGCCAGCAGAGGGAACAAATCCTGTCTGCCCCAGAGCAGGGTTTTAGTTAGTGAAGGGACACAGGAAGCAAATGCATTCGTTACAAGGCTGACGTTTTAATCTTGTTGAACGGGAAGCTGGGGACAGGCATGGAAAGCCACCTCTCAGGAGGTGTAACAAGCATGGCCACTATTTCAGGGACTCAAGCCAAGATCGCTGACAGTGGGCGTGCTGGAGAGTAGACAGGAGGCCACCGGAAGACGGGCGATAGGCCAAGCAGACGAGGCTTTCCTCCTGTTGGGATTAAACAACGGGCGTCCTTGGCTCTGTCACCTTGGATTTGGCAGAGGAAATGATTTTGTTAGGGTTTTTTTTTTCCCTATCTCAACATTAGAAAAACTGAGGAATAATGGAGAAAGTTCCTGACCCCCAGACTCAGGACACCAGGCTGCTTGTTTTATTTGTCCCAGAGCCCCCGAGTGACTTTGGGCAGGCCATGCCACCTCCAAGGCTTCGGTCTCAATTGAGCTTATCTCTGAGGGCCTTAAAACTCCCAAATTCCACAGTCCTCTAAGGCAGAGCGAGGCAGCTGGCGTCGGAGCAATGGAAAGCGAAGGCGAGGCTCCAGGAAGCGGCGTGCGCCTTGACTTCGGGCTAACGTTGCAGGCGGCAGCAGCATTTCTGTGCCGCTTGCAGCCGAACTGGTTCATTCTCTCGATTAGAAAGGGAACAGACTCGTGCCAGTGAGACGTGAGTGTGAATCCTGACTCTGTGACCTGCAAGCGAGTTATCTGATCTCCCTTACCATTTTTTTTTTCGTCTGTAAGAGGAAAAGCCTGTAAAATTGGGATAATGAGCACCTACTGTTGAGAGTTGCTTTTAGGATTAGATGAAACAGGTGGACACAAACTGTGCCCAGCGCCTGACAGAATAGCACATGTTCAACTAAGGGAAGTTACTGCTGCGGCTGCCGCTGCTTCTCCTCTTACTGCCTGTGCTACTCCGACTCCTGGGGTGCCTACCACGTTGGAGAAGTCAAATCAGGGAGCATGAAGAACAGGACAAGTTAGAAAAACTCCCTGCTCTCAGGGAGCTCACATCTGACAGCGCAGCACAAACACGCATGCTCATCAGTGTGCAGAGACGCTGTGACTTAGGCTATCGATACGGAGCCCAGAAAACGCCCTGGGAGTTGAGAGATGAGAGGTGCTTCTGCCCGGGGTGTCAGACAAGCCTCCTTGGAGAGGTCGCCTGTGGGCCCGGTGGGCTCGAACTTGAGTGATAAAGGTGGTCCATCTGCTCCCCAGTCACCACCTACTCACACCCTCCGGGACACACTTGGATTGTGTGTAGTCTGCATGGCTTTCATTAGGATGGATCTCATTTGAATCTTCCAACACTTCAGCCAGGTTATATTTTCCACGTGGCATTTGGTTCGAGACACACAGAGGAGGTAGATAAACAGGTTGGTGGGCATTACACAGATCTTGTTTACTTCTTGGCTGGCCAGGCTATTTGGTTAGTTAAATATTCCCTAAGGAGGAGCCTGCAGAGTAAGGCAGGGTCACCAAAGAAAATTGGG
>NW_011888809.1:9208431-9215384 GCF_000151845.1 Pteropus vampyrus
GGTTTTAGTTAGTGAAGGGACACAGGAAGCAAATGCATTCGTTACAAGGCTGACGTTTTAATCTTGTTGAACGGGAAGCTGGGGACAGGCATGGAAAGCCACCTCTCAGGAGGTGTAACAAGCATGGCCACTATTTCAGGGACTCAAGCCAAGATCGCTGACAGTGGGTGTGCTGGAGAGTAGACAGGAGGCCACCGGAAGACGGGCGATAGGCCAAGCAGACGAGGCTTTCCTCCTGTTGGGATTAAACAACGGGCGTCCTTGGCTCTGTCACCTTGGATTTGGCAGAGGAAATGATTTTGTTAGGGTTTTTTTTTTCCCTATCTCAACATTAGAAAAACTGAGGAATAATGGAGAAAGTTCCTGACCCCCAGACTCAGGACACCAGGCTGCTTGTTTTATTTGTCCCAGAGCCCCCGAGTGACTTTGGGCAGGCCATGCCACCTCCAAGGCTTCGGTCTCAATTGAGCTTATCTCTGAGGGCCTTAAAACTCCCAAATTCCACAGTCCTCTAAGGCAGAGCGAGGCAGCTGGCGTCGGAGCAATGGAAAGCGAAGGCGAGGCTCCAGGAAGCGGCGTGCGCCTTGACTTCGGGCTAACGTTGCAGGCGGCAGCAGCATTTCTGTGCCGCTTGCAGCCGAACTGGTTCATTCTCTCGATTAGAAAGGGAACAGACTCGTGCCAGTGAGACGTGAGTGTGAATCCTGACTCTGTGACCTGCAAGCGAGTTATCTGATCTCCCTTACCATTTTTTTTTTCGTCTGTAAGAGGAAAAGCCTGTAAAATTGGGATAATGAGCACCTACTGTTGAGAGTTGCTTTTAGGATTAGATGAAACAGGTGGACACAAACTGTGCCCAGCGCCTGACAGAATAGCACATGTTCAACTAAGGGAAGTTACTGCTGCGGCTGCCGCTGCTTCTCCTCTTACTGCCTGTGCTACTCCGACTCCTGGGGTGCCTACCACGTTGGAGAAGTCAAATCAGGGAGCATGAAGAACAGGACAAGTTAGAAAAACTCCCTGCTCTCAGGGAGCTCACATCTGACAGCGCAGCACAAACACGCATGCTCATCAGTGTGCAGAGACGCTGTGACTTAGGCTATCGATACGGAGCCCAGAAAACGCCCTGGGAGTTGAGAGATGAGAGGTGCTTCTGCCCGGGGTGTCAGACAAGCCTCCTTGGAGAGGTCGCCTGTGGGCCCGGTGGGCTCGAACTTGAGTGATAAAGGTGGTCCATCTGCTCCCCAGTCACCACCTACTCACACCCTCCGGGACACACTTGGATTGTGTGTAGTCTGCATGGCTTTCATTAGGATGGATCTCATTTGAATCTTCCAACACTTCAGCCAGGTTATATTTTCCACGTGGCATTTGGTTCGAGACACACAGAGGAGGTAGATAAACAGGTTGGTGGGCATTACACAGATCTTGTTTACTTCTTGGCTGGCCAGGCTATTTGGTTAGTTAAATATTCCCTAAGGAGGAGCCTGCAGAGTAAGGCAGGGTCACCAAAGAAAATTGGGTTGTTGGCTCAGCTCTCCAGCAGCCGCTGGTGGACACAGGTGGGTGCCGAGTGGCGCGGGAGGAGCAGGCACCTTCTCGGGTACAGATTCTCGGCTCCGCTTTCATCGTTCTGTCTCCGGGGCCTTTGACAGTCTGCCTTCGAAGTCTTCATTTAGTTCACGTGCCCATTTGTTCATTCAACAAACATTATCGAGTGTGACGACAGAGTCACACCACTTAATGAGAGGCAGTCCTCATCCTCGCAGGGCTCATGAGCTGGAGAAAAAAGAAAATTACACATAATTATAAAGCAACTTGAAAGCAGAGGCTCAGAAATGCCCATGTTTTCCTCAGTGTCCGGGAGGGGGCGCCGAACCCGGCCAGATAGGGCAGCGGATGGAGGGGGAGGCTCAGAGGAGGTCTGGTAGGGGGTCTGGCAGGTGGTAACTTCACCTGGATCTCTTCTTGTTTTTAAAATTGATTTTTTAAAAATGTTGTTAAATGTATCGGGGTGACATTGGTTAGTAAAATTATATAGATTTCAAGTGTATAATTCTATAACACATCATCTGTATATTGCGTTGTGCGTTCGCCACCCAAAGTCAAATCTCTTTCTGTCACTATGTATTAGACCCCCTTCGCCCTTATCTCCCTTCCCCCAAACCCCCTTTCCCTGGATTGTCTGTGTCTATGAGTTTTGCTTTGTTTTTCTTGTTCATTTGTTGCTTTCAGTTTTATATCCACATATGAGTGAAATCACATGGTTCTCAACTTTTTCTGTCTGACCTATTTCACTTAGCGTGATAATTTCAGGATCTATATATGATGTTGCAAATGGCAGTATTTCATCTTTTCTTATGGCCGAGTAATATTTCACTGTATTTATGGACCACACCTTCTTTATCCAGTCATCTGTTGAAGGACACTTCGGTTGTTTCCGTGTCTTGGCCACCGTGAATAACGAAGCAATGAACATGGGGTACATATATCTTTACAAATAAATGTTTTCAAATTTTTTCAGGTAGAAACCCCAAAGAGAGATTGTTGGGTCATATGGTAACTACAGTCTTAATTTTTTGAGGAACCTCCATACTCTTTTCCATAGTGGCTTATAGGACTTGGGCTTAGGATTTTATGAATTTGACCTCAAAGGCAAGGGAAATAAAAGCAAAAATAAATGAATGGGACTACAGCAAACTGAAAATCTTCTGCACAGCAAAAGAAACCATCAGCAAAACAAAAAGGGAACCAACTGCATGGTAGAAGATATTTACAAATAGAACACCTGCGATAAGGGGCTAATATCCAAAATATATAAAAAGCTCCTACAACTCAACAACAAAAACCCAAACAATTCAATTAAAAAATGGGCTGAGGACTAAACAGACCCTTTTCCCAAGAAGACATGCAAAGAGCCAACAGGTATATGAAAAAATGCTCAGCTTCACTAGCGATTAGGGGAACGGGTCTCGTCTGGTAACTTCTCTCTCGCTGCCTTTCTGGGCTCGTGCTCCATGCTCCTGGGTTAAGTGACATTGTGTCCAACAGCCCACCCGATGTGGCCGTCATCATGAGGCTGTTTTTCCTCTTCTCCGAACCTCGATTTTCTCAGTAGTAAAAAGTCAACGGTGAGCTCCAATATTGATGTCCCCCCCGCCCGCCAATTTCTTGGAAACCGTGATTTTGGTTATTATTTTGCTCTTATGAAGAGAGATGCATGATTTTTATACGAATGTGACCTTTCTCTCTCAAAATGTCTCTTTTCCATTCTAGTGAGAAGCTGGCCCAGGGGACGGTGATATTGACAGTGCGGTTATAAGATTTCCTCCCTGGATTATTTTCTTTCCTGGATTTCAACTAAATGCCAGCGATATGTGCTCCTTCATGTGGTAAGTGGCACCGTGGAGCAGCTTTTCCTGCAGCGGTGGAGGTCCATTTTCTTACCTGGGGCTTGTCTTCTGAACACACCAGGCTCTCGCCAACCTTTTGGGAGAATACTTTGTACAAATTTTTTCATTTGCCTTTGTTTACCAGTTTGTGACTTGTGCTCTCAATATATTTTTGTAAAACTCATTTTGCAAACTAAAAAAAAAAAAAAAGCTTAGAGGAGGATTTTAGATTCTGTGACATATTTAGAACATGCCTATATGAACTGAGTTTGTGGGCAGAGAGAATTGCTCGTACCCTCGGAAGGCCTGGCTGACACTAGCAAGGGCCTCACACAATATGGTGACTGGCCATTATCTCCTGGGACACCCAAGATACCGAAGCACTGTGTAGACGGCCTCGGTTTGCTCTTACTCATTTACCGAGGGCCTTCTTGACACAAACTGTTGTCCACTGGGATTGATCTTGGTCACTGGTTCAAACTGTGGCTTCCTCGCTGCTCCTCGTTTCCCCTACCTTTTAGTTGGTGTCGTAAGCACGTGACTGCTTATTCCTTTGGTTCTCTGACATAACATTTCTACCTATGTCTTTTTTCTGGAACAGCTGATTAGCTCCAATAGGAACTCTGTTGGTTGATTTTTGTTGGGCCTTTTCCCCCTCAGGCTTTCTGGCTTTGAGAGGATACTAGTTTGATTAAGCACCTACCAATCCCACCTGGCTTACCCTCCTTATAACCTCCTGGTGTTCTGATTCCTTTCGTCCTCACCTTTCCTCAACTTCCCAGAAGTGACCTTGATTCTCTTGTTGGTGGTCATCATTTTAATCAGTGAGTAGGGCTCAGTGTTTGGGGAGATGAAATTCTCAGGTTGATGGTTATGCCAGTAAGCAATGCTTCAGAATATTTTCCAAGGTCTACATAGATATTATCCTGCAAACAGTCTCCCATACATACTTTCTCTCTTCACCTCCTCGTCCCCGCCCCCTCCCCTTCTCCTCCCACTCCCTCTTCTGGAAAATTTCATAGAAAATGTGAAGAAAGTGAGGGTTAGAAGGGAAAAAGGAATTATTACTGCACCAATTAAACATTCGCCGAGTCTATAGCAGGAAGAAAAAAACAGATTCAGAAAGATGGGAGAATTTGAGTGTCTTATAAGAGCTCAGTGACAGCCCTACTTGGGGGAAGGAATTATCACGAGAATACAGCCCACCCCCTCCGGGATTTCCCTGCATGCCACTGCTACCTCCAGTATCCACTGTCTTTGGCATTGTGCCCCAGGGGTCACACCCGTGTGCAGAGCGTCCTGATGCACATTTACTGTTTCCCAAGGGTCAATGTCTTCAGAAGTTGTAGCTAAAGAAGGAGAGATCTGATTTGATTCCTGGTGGAAACACATTGTAAAGGCTGTGAGCTGTCTCTTTAAAAATGATGAATTATGGGGCATTCTTTGTCTTTCTAAAAGACACTTTTAATAAAACTATTAAACCTCAAAAAAATGATGATTTAAATTTAATGACTTTTTCCTCTCTAGATTTCTATCCCTCTTAAGTATTTTGCAAGATTTTTATTACTTGCTAAAAGTCTAAGTTAGTTCCTTTCATTTTTCTTGCAAAGGAGTTCAGTATTTCAGCTATTTTCATTAATTGTTAATTTTTTTCATACTCATTTATCAGAAGACCCATTTTTCCTCTGTAGTTTATCTATTTCTCCCTTAAAGTGTTTATAAAAATCCTCTCAAGCTCTTTTACCACTTAAACAATTTACCCATCTTTTTTTATTACCTGAAACTTTTTGGTTTGGCCGTTTGCTGAGGAATAATCAAGTTCTCTTTTATTCTGATCCTTTTTCAATACTAAACTTCTTTAAACTTATAATTTTTAACTACTAAGGCTAGAATGACATTTTCTATTTTTACTTTGGATGGGATGGAGCTGCACTTCTATTTAATTTAGTGGCATCAACGTTTTTTGAGTACGTATTAACTGATGTATATGAAGTGACAGTACTAGGCACGTAGTAAGCATTCAGCACATGCCTATAATATGGTTCTTATTATTTCTGGCACTTCACTCGTTGACCCTAGGTTACAAAGATGGAGCAAAAATGATCCACGTCCCTGTTTAACACCTGGCAGGGACTTTCCATCCCCTCCACGGGAGGTTCAAGTCCTTGAGATGTAACCTAAGGCCGTATGTGCTCTGATCCCCATCTTCCTCTTGACCTCTGGAATCGGGTACCATCTCCACAGCTCTGCGGAATCACAGACTTGGCCTGGGGTTCAGATCTTCACGACTTTGCGTGTGATTGGTGTGGACGTGTGAAACGCTTTCTCAGTTCCTCAGGCTTCCACTCCCTCCTCTCAACGTCTTTTCCTGAAGTTTATTTTTCCTGTGCTCCTTTCTGTAACACATGCATGCTTTCGTTCTTACCATACTGTACTGTGACTGTTTACGAGTTTCTGTCTCTTTACTAGATTTTGAGCTCTTTGAGAATCAGACTTTACCTTATGCAGATTTGTAATCCTCAGTTCCCAGTGTGCCACTCAAAACATTTTGTTGAATTAATGATAATACTGGACATAATTAGAATCATTATTTTAGAAGGGATGCTGTATAAATGCAGAGATTTGAGAAGATTTCCTGGAAGACATGGCATTTACAACCAAACCGTGAATAGTAAGTAGAGTTTCAGTTGTGAAACATACCAGGGATGAAACATACCAGATAGAGGGACTGCCTGGACGAAAGAAGGCAAACATGGTAAAAAAGTCTGTTTTTTTTTTTTTTTTTTGGACCACTGTAAATTTTTTAGTAAGGCCGAAGCAGGCGTGTTTAATGGGGAAAGAGATGGTGTCATTCATACCTTTATTCCTTCCACAAATATTCGTTGGGTGCTCCTATGTATCTTGTAACAGAAGGATAGAAAGGTAGGGTGGATCATGGAGGGCCCCTTGCATATAGGCTAAAAAGACTCAAGGACTGGGGAGAGAAGAAACTGAGCAAATGGGTGGGAAGGTGTCTTTCCTGAAGAATTGGCTGGGTTAAAATAGAATCGAAATTCCTCGTTAACTTGAGTTTGGAGCTGGCTCAGCTTTTGTGGGAGGTGGTGGGGGGAAGGAAAGATACAGCTCTGACTCCCGTGCTCTCTCTACATGTTGGGGCACCCTCTCAGTCTCGTGTCATCTCCCCCTCCCCTTTGCATCCTGCTCTTCTGAAGCATTTAGCAGCAGTCACTGATGTCTTGCTGAGGCTTCTCCCCACTCCGACCTCCTTCTAAACCAGATCCTACTTCACGGAACGAAACACTTTGCTCCGTGAAAGCAATTAGCGAGGCCACAGATCGGTGGGGGTGTCTCTTTTCCCAGGCCCTTGACATCAGAGGCTCTAGCTTGTTTCTTTCTCAAGGTAAACCTCGGCCTGATGCTTAGGGCTGCCGAAAACAGAAAAAAAAAAAAAAAAGGTCTTGCCTTTTAAAGGAGCCTGGAAGAAAAAGCAGAAGTAGTTTGAAAACAGCAACCACACATCTATTTCTAAGTTAAAATGGTTATGATCACATCAAGGCATCT
>NW_011888809.1:9216114-9223623 GCF_000151845.1 Pteropus vampyrus
TAGACTCATGAGAAGAAGAATATGCTTGGTGTTCTAAACTGCCAGGTTTTAGGGTGGTTTATTATGCAGCAATAGAAAAGCGAAACAGCTTCCCCACACAGAAACCTTCTCGTCCGCTTTGTGCTTCTTAATGGTTTTATTGGCATAACTTCATTCATGGGTCCATTTCCTAAGGGCCACCCATGGGAGGCCGGTTTCTTTGCATCTTCTTAGTTTTATGGGGAAAAACTACCTTGTGCTTCCTTAGAGACACTAACAGGGTTTTTACCCCTTCTTAAGGACGAAAGAGACTCCATTTCTTAAGGCTCTGTAGGCCTATGTTGGCATTTCATGTGAATTATCTGTTTGAATTCTACAGCATCAGTGGACGGATAGTCTTCATCAACAGTTTATAACATGGAGAACTGAGCCAAAGTTAATTAAATTATCACCGAGTCAGTGGGCAATGGCCTTCGGGCCTCGGTTCTTCTGATTTGAAATCCAGAAAACATATATCAGATCAAAACTGATGTGTGAGACCTTTGAAAAGAAATTGAGAACCTCCCACCCCACTCTGTCGCAAGCAGAAAGTATCCAACATGAAGCCTCGGGATGTGCTATGGTGGGTACGGAACCCCCACTCTTTCCCAGGAGCCGAACCTGCACCCCTTACAATGGAACCTCCAACAATTTCTTCCTCACTCCCAAAGACCAAACTGCTCTTAACCACTGCCATGCTGTCGAACCTTTCATCTCTTGGGAACTGAAAGAAGCCAGCAATTCAAGGTCGTTGCTTCTAATGAGATGTGATGTCCCAGTGGGGATTGTCCCAAACAGGAGCTTATGTGACAGAAGGCTGGTGCACAGCCCCGGTCAATGTAAGAGTTGATCTTTAAAAAAAATATACAAACAGGTTTCTGAATTAGTGCTTCCTCAACAAAAATTATTCTGGAGATGCAGGATCATTAGAACAGGAACAGGGTGGAGATGAGAGAGAAGGTAATCAATATTTCATTGTAATATCTCCAGAGATTTCCAAAGCAATGGATATAGGAGAAAGGAAGCTTTTAAGAAGAAAAATGATGCCTATAAATGACTCCGTAAAATAAGTGTTTTCGCATTTTACTTAGAGAAAAACATAGTGTACGTTCTAGCAGAGAAAAGTGGATATTTAAATAATTTATCAGGCTTCTTTCCTTAGGGAAAATGGAGCAGCAACATCTCCATAGCTCTTTAGAAAAGGATACAGTTTTCGTTTCTATAAGTAGAGAGCACCTAAAATAAGAAAGACAGAAAAAGACAGTGGCGAAAACATTGAACCTGGCATCTGAAGACCTGAGTTCGGTTGCAGCTTTGCCACCTGCTAGTTGATAGTCGATGAGTTTCGTCCTCCTTTCTGGAGGCCTAACGTTTTCCATGTGTCAAATGGTTGATAAAAGGAAAACTGTGCAGTCTTTGGGGGGCTTAGAAGCTGTCTTGTCACCTGCTTCTCTCTTCTGACAGCTGCGGGGGCCCCTGCAACTCGAGGGTCCTCAAAGTAGGACTTAGAACTCTCTGTACTTGAGGTCCTTCCTTTCCTTCACATCCCGTGATCACATCTTATTTTAATAAAAAGTAGAGTATGCATATTAAAAAGCCTATAAATTATCAGCAGACTCATCTTGGTAAATGAACATAGTGGCTGGCTGCGATCCATACTCCAGGTGTTTAAAAATAGCAACTTCATCTTATTAAAGGTCTCGGCACTTCTAGCTGGTCCAGAGGTCTTGGGGTTCTCTGTCTCCTGTATCTTCAGTGAGGTCCTGTGAGATCTGGAAAGAAGCTTCGACAGCTGCAGTACCGATGCACTGTCAGAGCTCCCTGTTTTGTGTGGAGCTAGTGTTGAAACACAAAATTAAATTAAAAATAAAACAACAAGAGAACTTTGCAATGTTTTTCTCAGCAACTGATTGGGTTGTTGGGCTTGGGCTGGGCTTCCCGCTAGAGGCTCTGGAACCCACCCCTTATCACCGAAGGAAGATTGTTGAGTGTGAGTATGGGAGGGAGAATGACTAAAGAGAAAGTTAAATTGCTATGAAAAACAATAAAACTGCTCTTATGTTTTGAGCAGTAAATTATCAAATTTGAAGAATATTTAATAATACATAGACCAGTTTCGTATTCGAATGTAATGAAGCTTGATATTATAAAACAGTGTGTCTCGGCTGAGCTGTAGCAACATCTTTAATATTTTTGAGGAGCAGATAATAGGCTACACCCTCCCGCTACATGTCCTAAAGAGCCTCCTAGGAACCCCCAAATCAGTGGATTGCTGAGATTTAGACAAAGGAATTGATTAATGTAACTCATACTATGGTGTTAATGGCTTCAATTTTCCCAGAATAATTTTATTGTTTTGTTTCTGGTTGCCTGAGTGAGGAAAACCTGAGTGTCTTAGCTTACTGATTTTTCTATTTTAAACATTTAATTTTTTATCAAAGTAATATACTTACAAAGTTTAAAAAGTCGAATAGAATGAGGAGGCTTATAACAATGTTAACAATAAAATGTCATCGCTTTTCTTTTCTCATTTACGCTCCTGGATCCTGCTTATCAGAACTAACCAAGACTAGTATGTGCGCTAGTCTTGGTATTGACCTCTTGATTCCTAAGTAATATGTTTACTATGCCATTTTTGATTTATCAATGTACGTATTGTGAGTTGACATTATATTGGGGAACTAAAGATTTAGTGGCCTTATTTCTCCATGCCTATACTGCCCAGCCTTCCTCCCTCCCAACATGGCAATATCTCAGTTTTTGGTTAAATTATTATTCAGTGTTTATATTATTTTGGCCATATAATTGTTCACAAATGACCCTTATAGTAGTCTATATTTTTTTTTTGTATAATTTTTACTTTTCTTATTTCTTCCATTTGTTTAATTATTTGGTTCTTATCACTAATTTCCCCCCAAACTCTTTAAAATACCTATAAATCTTTTCTCAGTGCAGTCAAACATATATCAATTCCAAACTTCCATATTTTGTTAGAAACATCCTTCTCGTGGCCCCAACGCCCCTGTTCCATCTGGACCGCATCGCTGGCATCTGAGGACTTCTTTCCAGTGATGAAGGAAGTCTCTTGGTCTTCTCCCTATTAGATCCTCTGTTTTCCTTCTTTCTTGGTTTTCTTTGTCATCTTGGTGAATCACATCCTCTAGTACTTTACTCTAGGAGACATATGTGAGAGCTACATATTTTTTGAGTCACTGCCTTTCTGAAGTTTACTTTAAAAAGATGATACAGAGTCTTAACTTTAGCAGATGAAGAAATCTCTCCTAAGTAATATCTGGAAACTGGATAAAAGAAAAAAATAATTTTAATTAATCAATTATTTAGAGAACAATGAATCCTTTGTACTAGTCAGAGTTCCGGCAGGAAACAGAACTCCATTCAGATAGTTCGACTGTAGAGATTTTAGTAAAGTGATTTTTAAAAAAGCTTTCAGGAAAGTTGAAAGAATCAAGGAAGGCTGGGCCACCCAAATACTAGCAAAATGGGCAGCTGTTCTCATCCCTAGGCTCGAAGAGACAAAGTGAGGAAATAATGTTAGATTCCTGCGTGAGCTGATGCTCTGGGCAGGGGGTGGGGCTCTGCCTGGGAGGACTGTAGTTCCTGCTGCTGAAAGAGCTGCTGGGATGGAACAGCGAGGGAGTAGAGTAGAACTTTCCTTTCTTCCTTCTCTGATTTCCTGTTGATGTCTCCCACTGGCCAAACCCGACTGAACTCTATCCAGCGAGAGAACCTGGATACAGCCCACTGGGGTAGGGCTCCAGGAGCACAGAGTAGAACAGAGAAAGGTAGAAAATGAAGCTTTTGAAGACAAATGGAGAAAACCAGCCGATGCTTCCTGACAAAATTATGCGTCATGGCTAAAGCTGAACTCAAAGGAAAATTTATAGCCTTCGACATGTTCGTTTTAAAGAAAAAAGACATAAATACAGGAATTATTGCCCATCTTTAAAATTGGAAACTATAACAGAAGAAACTGGAAGGATGAAAATATTAAAGATAAAAATTAGAATAAATGATATAAAAAGCAAAACAATAGAAAGGATATGTAAATCCAAAAGCAGTTTCCTTGGAAAGGCCAAAAAGTGGATAGGATAAAGTCCTTAGAAATCTGATGAGAGAAAAGAAAGAATAAAAATATTTGAAATTAAAAATGAAAAGACGATAGCCACATATATGGAAGAGAGTAAGAGGGATAATTATATGCGACTATTTGTTTACATATGCGACTTTATTTTCTTACAAAATTCAAAATACCAAAACTGAGCCAAGAAGTAGAAAACTTGAATTTAACTACTGTAAAAAAAAATTAGAAGATTAATGATCAACAATTAAGGGGGAAAAAAACATTAGGAGCAGATGGTTGCACAGCTGAGTTTTATCTAACCTTTAGAGGACAGATGATCCTGATGTTAATTAAATTATCCCAGGCCTTAGAAGAAGATCTCTTCAATTCATTTAAAGAAGTGGCCACAGTCTTAACCCTGATAAGAAAGGACAAAAAAAAAAAAAAAAAAAAAATGGCGGGGAATGTTAGACCAGTGTTAGGAATAAAATAACTAGAAGTCTAAATAAAATGATAAAAGTAGAATCCAAACAGACTATTTAAAGAAAAATGCACTATGACAAGCAGGGGTTAGCCCAAAAATGCCCAGCCATAACATAATTTATTACATACTCAAAATAAAGGAGAAAAAGGATCATCTTGTCAAATCAAGAGCTACTGAAGAGAAATTTGCTAAAATAAGCAGAATGCTCTAATGAAAACTAAGGTAACTAGGATTAGAAGTCTGCATAAATAAAATAACTGCAAAGACAGTATAGCCCGCATATTTCATTGCATGGAAGAAGAAATGGAGTTTAAAGGAAAGGAAGAGATTCAAATGGTAGTGATTTAGGAGCAGAGCAGCGAGAACTCAGGTGTCCTCCCGCATGGTCTTGATCCGCTCTCACTGTGCCAGCCTCCTTCATCCCACCTGTGGGGCCTAGTTTTGTTTATGCTTAAGCCTCAGGCTGCAGTATTTTCTCGGCGTGGCCTTGCAGTGTTTTCTTTATTTCTTTATTTTCACCATCAGAAGAGGTGCGAAGTCTGTGACTCTCTCTGGGTGAGCATGGTGCTGATGGCTGCCTCCTGTCTGCTGGCTCTCTTTCCTGTTTCTTCTCTGTCCCCGTGTGACCATTCTAAGTGCTGCAGGCTTTATCGTGGAAAAAGAGGACAGGAGGACTCAGGACAGTCACGGACTCAGGCATGAGGACCGACTCTCAGCTCTGAGTTCATTTTCTTTAAAAACATAACTGGGTATCTGCTGGGTTGTGTGTGGCATGTCAGGAAGAGCAACCTCACACTAATTAGTCTCTAATTAGCACTGGGAGGAAGCTGTCAGTTCCATTTTACAGAAGAAGAAACTGAGGTTTAAAGAAATGGTGGGTAAAAAAAAAAACACCAACTTTTCCCCCCAAAATTATTGTTGGTTAGTTGTTTTTGGCGGAAAGTAATGGTCGGAGCTGGGATTTGAAGCTACATTACTTGATTCCAAACCCACTGCTTTTCATATGATGCCACAGCTGCCTCTCAGCTCCCTGAGAATTACAGAAGGTTGTAGAACGTGGGGGAGGCAAGGTAGGTAGAGCCCCAGGCTGTCTGGGTTAAAGATGGCACTGTGGTGGTCCGAGGCCTTTCAGAACTAGATTCTGGGACAGAATCCTGGCGTCCTCAGAGTGAAGGGACAGGCGTGGCTGTGGGATCAGTGGGTCCTGGTTTATGGAACTACAGTTCTGCTGTTTACTAGGTGAGAATGTTTGGATTATGCCCTCTGCTCTCTCCCAATCTCATTTCTTAAATGCGGATGACAGCATACATTTCACAGGTAGTTCTGACGATGGAGTAAGATCCTTTAGGTAAAGTGTCTGGCAAAATGCTCGCATTAGTGACTGTCTTCAGTAAATGTTTGTTCCTTCCTTCAGACTAAGACGATCCTCTCTTCCCACAAACATTTGCTGAGGGGCTTTTCTGTGTCAGATCCGGGTTCCCATACACGGAGGGAAATATTAGAAATTAACACGCACTTCCTGTTAATCTAATTTCTTTCAATTTTAGGGGGAATCAAACCGTTTAAAGCATTTTTATCTCTGTATTTTATTTCTGTGATATCAGTTCGGTGGGAAGTATTTTCCCTGTTAGGTCCTTCTGGGGTCGGAATAGGGGCTCCTGCCCTCCACCCCAATCCTATTCTCTGCCCACTGTGTGATATTCCTTTCTTGTGTGTCTCTTCCAGTGGCCATGAAGAATTAACAAAAAATTTAGATGTTACATATTTACGCTACTACAGCTATTTCAGAATCATTCTTTCCCTTTCCTTTCAAATCTCTCAAGAAAGTAGGTGTTAATTTTTACAGAAATTAGTAACTCTAATCTTTTAATTCTAAGAAGATTTGCTACTAATAATCTTTCATTTGCAAATGGATATTTTTGAAGCCGCGGCCTCAGGCATTTTCCATTTTTATTTTAGTGCCTGTATTCTAAGAGAACAGTATTACCAAGTACCATTAATAAGTTTTAACTTCACAATTTTTAGCAAAATAATTTTCGAGTTCTTACAGATAATACATAGGTAATACTCTTATCAGTAAAAAGTGCTTAAGATTGTAAAAAAGTTAAAAATTGTGGAATATGCCATATGCTAAGCGTTGTTTTTGTTGTTTTTTTTTTTCCTAAGACCATTTGCCAGTATTGAGATAGGGTTTTTTTTGTTTGTTTGCTTTTTTTTTGCTGTGTGGAGGATATGGAAATTTATATCTTACATCATAATGCATTCCACTTCCTTGGCTAAAAATCTTTCATTATCTCTTTTGTAAAATGATTTTCTGGGCTTTAGAGAACAAAATTTTTAGAACTATGAATAAAGGATAAATTTTTCTTTTCATAGTCCCCCCAAATGAGGGGAAATGATTCAGGAAAGATAGGTATTAGCATTTGCAAACAATATGCCTTCTAAGGAAAAGAGTCTATAATTTCTTTGGAAGACTGCGTTAAGACTTTGTAAACTATTACATTTCGAGAAAAATGACTTAAGGTAGCTAATTACTTCAAAGCTCATATTTCGGTATGATTTCAGTTTATTTCAATCTTATGTACTCACCCACAAGTACATACATGCATATATTATATTACCATCTTAGAATTTTAAAATATTAGTTCAATTAATTGTAGTATAGGGTTTCCTAAGTGAAATGGCTCAAATCTATTGGCCATGTTCTTTGTCCAGGTGATTTCATGCATGTTTTTCCTTACAACCTGGCTATAAGGTAATTTCTTTGGTCTCCGTTTACAGATTGGAAACCTCTGCAGGGCTGTGTAACAGCCAGACTCACACATCTAGCAATGGAAAGTGTTGCATTTCTAAGCTCACACATATTCCGCTGCTGCTTCCCTGACAAGCTGGGAAATCACATCTGGAAAGGCCTCTTCTCCCAGGC
>NW_011888809.1:9225302-9231681 GCF_000151845.1 Pteropus vampyrus
TACGATTTGGTGACCAGCTAGATGTTGGGAATGAGGCAGAGGGAAGATGGCAAAGCCGCCAGTCTCCCTGTGGGCGACGTTACTGCTATGGACAGGCAAAGTGCTGCTCCTCACACACCATCTTCATGAGCACGGGTGCTCTAGAACATCTCATGCGTAAAACATAGCTTAGTCCCGGTGCTTTATTCAAAAAGATTTTGAAATTTCTTGGGGTTTCTAGGTAAGTCTGGGCTATGACGGATTCGATTCCCTGTCAATCAGCTCGAGAAGGTTAAATTTCCTTTGGGATTATGTTTATCTACCTGGATTTCACTTCAAATAAAACAAAGACCCTGTCCTTAGCTCCTTTTATATTTTATAAGACTCTGCAGTTTTGCAGGAAATGATCTGAATTTGTGTGAAGCAAGAGAAAGGCCCTTAAGTTCCCGAAATTAAAAGTAGCTAATATGAATTCACCGATTCTTGGGGGGCCACTGAGCTTTTATCACGTTCTTCTTTCTTCGTTGAGCACACTTTTTCCATTTTATTTCCCGTGGGCATTGTCTTTTTGAAGAAGGTGGGAGGAGAAAGCAGGGTGTTGGAGTTTGCATAAGCCAGTGTGGACACTGGCTCAGGGCATCATAAGGGTGACATGGAACTGTCTCCTGAAGTTATTTTGATACTATCTGTGGGTACATTTATTCATTTCACATATACCTATGGGCTGTCGGCCTATTAGCAGACACGAGTTACAAAAAAGGGGGAAAGACAGTTCCTGCCTGCAGGAAATCCATGTCAGTGGACAGACACATCCACAGACAAGGGCTCCAGTGGCGTAAGGCGCCAGGTAGATAGGTGGGGAGGCCGAAGCTTTGCTGCAAGCCTCCACAGAACAGATCATTTGAACTGAACCTCAGTTCTTGAGGGTTCACGAGGGAAACGACATTTCTGGCAAAAATGACAGCGTGTATGACAGCATGAAGACTCGAAAGAGAGTGAAGCGATAGGAAAATGATGACTATTATGGTTTGAGTGTTTCGTGGGTGCTTTGGGAGGACAGGAAGACAGGACAAAGGACAGGAGGAGGGGCAGAAATTGAGGGGAGGGGTGGCACTGTTTGAGACCAGGCTGCGAAGTCCTTGACTGCCAGCCTGGCGAGCTCGGAGCTTATGTTGAAGCCATCGAGGGCAATGGAGTGTGACAAAACCAGTGCCGTGACGTGCTGTGTATCTTAGACATCTGACCTGGGCTGGGTTACTCCGTCTCACGTCCCCGTCCTAACACCCCATTCCCTGCTTTTCTCCATTAAGAGACTTCTCGAAAGGTGTTGCTCATTCTCTTTTCTTTACTGCCCATGCCATTACTTTCGTTCCAGTCCGATTTCTGTTTTTGTTAAAGATTGCCGAATGTCATTCTGACGGGCACTCCTCTGTTTTCCTTCCCTCGTACTTCGTGGCAGAATTCCACATGGTTGTCACCTCCCCTCCTGACATACTTTCTTGCCAGCTATTCCGACCGCATGTTATTGCCCTCCTGTCTCCCAGGCTTCTGCTTCTCGGGTTTCTTCGTGTGCTTCTCGTCTCCCTGACGTCCATACGTAAGGACACTCTGGGGCTCCGTCCTGGACTCCCTTCTTCCATACCGAACATCTCTCTCTAAGAGATTTCACCTACGATCTGGGTTTCAAATTCCACGTGTGTGCTGATGAATCCCAAATTGATGTCTCTATTCTTTATATATCCATTAAACTCCAAACTCATCAGTTCTACAGCCTTTGGACATCTTCCTGGGGACGTCCAGTAGACATCAAAACAGAGCTATTGATGCTGCCTCCTCCTCACTCTGCCTTCTACTTCTTCCGGTATCCGGAATCTCAGAAAAGGACATCCTTATCTACCTAATTATGCACTTCCCAAGCCTAGGCGTTGATACGATCCTTCATTTTCTGCCCTTCTCTCACTCTTTATATCCTATACCTCAGGAAATCTTATCATTCTACTTTTTAAAAATGACTTAAAAAATATTTTAGAGCGGTTTTAGGTTCACAGCCAAATGGAGGGAGGTACAGAGATGGCATATATGCTCCCTGCCCCCACCCATGCCTCTCCTGTTATCAGCACCCCCACCAGAGTGGGGCGTGCGTCACGGTCGATGAAGCTGCACTGATGTATCATAACCACCCAGAGTCCATAGTTTATATCACGGTTCACTCCTAGTGCTGCACATGTTATGGGTTTGTACGAAAGTATAATGACAAGTTATTATGTGGTATGATACAGAGTACTTTCACCGCCCTAAAAATGCTCTTTGTTCCACCTATTTATCCCTACCTGCCTCTGGCAATCACGGATCTTTTCACCTTTTTACTGTTTCCGTAGTTTTGTTTTTCCAGAATGTGATATGGTTGGAATCGTAGCCTTTTTTTAGATTGGCTTTTTTTTTTTTTTCCACTTTATAGTATGCAGTTAAGGTTCCTTCATGTCTGTTTATGGCACGATAACGCATTGCTTTCTAGCACTGAATGACATTTCATTGTCTGGACGTTTCACAGCTTATTAACCCATTCACCCACCGAAGGACATCTTGGTTCCTTCCAAGTTTTGGCGATCATGAATAGAGCTGCTATAAATATCTGTGTGCAAGTTTTTGTGCGGACATGTTTTCAACTCTTTGGGCGAATACCAAAGGACGTAATTTCTGCATCGTATGGCAGGAGTACGTTTAGTCTTGTAAGAAGCTGCTGTCTTCCCAAGTGGCTGTGCCATTTTGCACTCGCATCAGCAATGAACAAGAGTTCCTGTGGCTCCACGTTTTCACCAGCATGTGGTGCTGTCGGCGTTCCAGGTTTTGGCCCTGGTTTTATTCCACTGTTTTGATTTGCATTTTCCTAGTGACATTTGATGTGGAGCATATTTTCATAGGCTACTTTGCCATCTGTATATCTTTTTTGCTGAGGTGTCTGTTAAGGTCTTTGGCCCATTTTTATTGGGTTGATTTCTTATTGTTGAATTTTGAGAGTTCTTTTATATTTTGCATAACGGCCCTTTATCAGTTGTGTCTTTTGTAAATGTTTTCTCCCAGTGTTTCTTCTCTTTTTCTTGACATTAGTAAATGTTGGAGCTTTCACAGAGCAGTTTTTAATTTTCATGAAGTCTAGCTTATCAATGATTTCTTTCATGGATTTTTCCTTTGGTGTTGTATCTAAAATGTCATTGCTGTACCCAAGGTCATTTAGGTTTGTTATCTTCTAAGAATGTTACAGTTTTGTGTTTTAAATTTAGGCTTATGATCCAGTTTGAGTTAATTTTTGGGAGGAGTACAAGCTCTGCATCTGGATTCATTTCTTCGCATGCGGATGTCCAGTTGTTCCAGTACCATTTGTTGCAAAGACGATCGTTGCTCCATTGTATTGACTTTGTCAGAGGTCAGTTGACTACACTTAGGTGGGCCTGTTTCTGGGCTCTCTATTCCATCCCATCGATTCGTTGGTCTGTTCTTTGCCAGTACCACACCCTTGATTACTGTATCTTTATAATAAGCCTTGAAGTTGGGTAGTGTTATTCCTCCAATTTTGTTCAGCTATTTCAATATTTTACTGGCTATTTTGAGTCTTTTGCCCTCCATATAAACATTAGCAGCACTTTGTTGATATCCTCAAAATATCTTGCTGGGACTTTGATTGGGATTGCATTGAATCTATAAGTAGGAAGAACTAACATCTTGACAGTATGGTGTCTTACTACCCGTAAATGTGGAATCTCTCTAAATTTATTTAGTTCTTTGATTTTGTTCATCAGAGTTTTGTAGTTTTCTTCATATACCTATTTTGTTAGATTTATACCTTCTTGTACCTATTTTGTTAGATTTATACCTAAGTGTTTCATTTTCTTGGGTGCCAATGCAAATGGTATTATGTTTTTAATTTTGGTTTCTGCTGGTTCATTGCCGATATATAGAAAAATTATTGCCTTTCGTATATTAAACATGTATCCTGCAACCTTTCTTTAAGGTTTAACTTGTTAGTACCAGGAGGGTTTTGTTTGGTCGTTTCTTCCAGAAACATAGATGATCATGTCACCTGCAAACAGACAGTTTCATTTCTTCCTTTTCGATATGTATGCTTTTATTTACTTTTCTTGTCTTATTATATTAGCTATTACTTCCAGGACTTTGTTGGAAAGGAGTGGTGAAACTGGACATCTTTGCCTTGTTCCTGATCTCAGTGGGAAGCTGTGAGTTTTTCATCATTCTGCTTTAAAAATACATCTCGAATCCTTCCATTTTTTTCCATCTCCGTGAGCAGCACTCTAGCAGTGTGCTACCATGTCGTTGGCCTCAACAATTGATTTTCCTGAGCTTCCAGGCTTTCTACTGCCACAATTCCATTCTTCACACAGCAGTAAGAGTTATGTTTTCATATGTAAATCATTTTGTGCAGTTTCTCTCTTTAGTAGTTCATTACTTCTTATCGAACTTGAGTAAAACCCCAAATCAAAGACATGGCCTTCAGGGCCCTATGTAATTTGGACTGAGCCTCCTCCCTGACCTACCCTCTCTTTCTCTCTTCTCATACTCTCCATCCACCAAGGCCTTTCGTTCTTCCTCTTGACTCTTTGCACTTCCTGTCACATCTGTCTGGAACTCTCTTCACTGTGGTGCCTGGATTCTCTTATTCGGTTCAAATGAGGTATCTTCTGAGAGACATTCCCCAATTAAACTTCTGAAAGTGATCTTCCAATTATTTTCCATTATGTCACCCTGTTTCTTTCCCTCATAGCACTTGTTAGTATTCACAATTTTACTTATTTTTCTACTGTAGGCCTCCTCCCATTGGAGTGTAAGCTCCTGAGAAAGAGCCCTGGGCTGTCTTGCTCAGCACATATCCTTAGTACTAGTCAAGGGCATGCACAGAATAGGCACTAAATACACTTTTGTTTGCATAAATGCAAAATGATGTCACATCGCTCAACTCTGTGTGATACATTTTTAAGAGGAACATTGACAGAGAATAAAGTTTCTATCCTTTCCCTGATGCTTCATTCTATCCTTTCTCTCACTGTTTCTGAGATAAATGACCATAGTTCCAAAGTGGTCAGATATCTAAGACTTGTTTTGTAGTGGGTGTGAACATGAAAAGTGCACACAGGAGTGGCTCTCCTTTCTGTTGAAGACTGAGCTTCTCAAAGTCTCTGCTCATCTGCTACCTTGCTCCAACCTCACAGTCAGATGCTGGTGCTGATGTGAGTTAGGTTTAGGGTGAGGGAGTGGCTCCCAGAGTCCTCAGGGCCCTCTGTGTTCCGGCTCTGTTTGCAACACAGTCTGTGTTGAAGTTTGAACACAAGCCTAACTCTAAAAACTGGTCCTTTGATTGATTCTTTGGATGAAGCCTGACATCATGGATAGGATGCCTGGCTGGGCTAAGGCAAATTCAGGCATATTGGGCCCTAAGGGAAAGTGTTTTCTGCTACTAAGAATCTTCTCTGCCTCTGGTTGTATTTAGATTTATTCACTTTCCAGTATATAGCATTTTAGGGAGAGGGTAGAGCCCTTCTGAGAAAATAATCCACTCTTCCATGGATATGTTACCTGGAGTGATAGAGCTGGTGTGAGCTCTATCTTGTTCCTTGACGGAATCTTAGAGACTTTTTGCTTCAACATTCTGTTCATGAACATTTTCTATATGTCAGGAGTCATTTCCTAGGTTTTATTATTTTTTTAAACTATTTTTTAACACTGTTTTAATTTCCAAGTTCAGAGCAACTTCGACTGAAGCATCTATGATGATAAATTTTCTTGTTTATCTTACATGTTCAAAGAAGGCAAGAGAGAGTACAAAGATAAAGCATTTAAACATTTGAAATATATTGTTCAGGTCGAATGAACACAATATAAACTGTAACACTACTAATAACTTTTTGATGCGTGTATTTAATATCATCCTACCCTTGCAGTGTTAGAAATATAATGGAGGGTTTTTTCTGAGAAAATATGGCAAATTTGCAAAAGAAAAGAAAATACTTATCAAGAAATGACGTGTATGCGCCTTGTAGCTTCTTTTCATTTTCTTTATCCCAACTAAGCACAAAAGTACGATTTCTTTCAACAGAATCTTTAATATGTAAATGTGAAGTTAGGCAAATGCTTAAGTTGGCATATTTTGTTCTCATTTGACCAGTTATGTGCATTGTCACTGCTGTGCCTATGCTTGCTATCTCCCCTCGTGAAATCTAATGTTAGGTTTTATGTAGGCAAATATGATCACCAGGAGATGCAGGTTCATGTAAACAATAAAATGACAACAGGGCGATGGGCAGCTGAAGAGAAGCGGGTGACACTGATGTGGCCCTCTCTGGGTGGAGTGCTAGTGCGCATTGTTGCATTCAGGCTCCTGCTATAAGCA
>NW_011888809.1:9233214-9245502 GCF_000151845.1 Pteropus vampyrus
CAAAGCCATTAACATAACTGGGACATGCCTTGAATTTGAATACTTGGGATACAATTTCCCAGGTGCATTGTGGGTCCTTTTAATATGAATATTCAGGTCGTATTTTATTTTGGAAGTTTTTTTTGGATTATAATCTTAAATATCAGTTCCGCTATATTGTTTTCTTTTTTTGAAACTATGTTATACATATGCTGGATCCTCCTTAATTATGTCTGCAAGCTCTTTTCTTCAGTACCTTTTCAGTCTTATTGTTGTTACCTCGGTTGTTTAAATTACTCTCTTCAGTGTCTCAGTATATATTTAGCATAATCTATGTTTCTTTATAACCTTATAGTTTATTCTTTATTTCTGAGATGATTTTGTCTATTTCTTCAGTGTATTTCTTAAGTTTATTTAACATACTTCATATATTCATTTTATCCTGAGTTTTGAATTTCTAATTCATGGTGTTATTTTATCTTTGTCTTTGCTCATTTAATTTACTTCATGCTGGTGTGTCATGTTACAGTTTTCCTCTACTTTGGGTTGCATTCAGAGAGTATTTAATCAACTGAAAATTTTTGGTGCTCACTTCTTATTGTCTGCTTATAATAATTTTATATGGCTTTTGCTAATTTTTCTGCTTGTTTGAAAGGGCCTTGGATTTTCTGGAATAGCAGTAATTAATATGTCTATGAAAAGGTTAGGGGGATTTGGACCGCTACTAGATTTCTTTATTCAAGGGTTCTCTCTTCTGTATAATTTTTTAAAAAACTAATGGCACCTTTCCTTTGGGGTGGTGTTGCCCAGTGGTGTCTTCCAATTCTGTCATGTACTTTTCCTTTCTGTTTACTCTGAGTCTCCAAGGGATCACTCGTCTTCCAGGTCAGTTCCTTCTGCATGAGAACTTTCCCAAGGTCGCTACCTTTACACCTGAGCAATTTTGGGTTGGTTTCAATGGACCGATTTTTCTTCTTGCCATGGATTGATTTTTGCAGATTCATTGAACAGCTGTGATTTTTATTGGATGCCAGACGTTGTGAATTTATGTGTTGAATGCTGGAATTTTTTGGTTTAAAAAAAAATATTTTTGCCTTTTTTTTTTCTCCTGGGACAGACACAATTACATTACATAGAAATAGATTCATTTGAGGGTTTGATTTTCAGTTTTGCTGGTTAGGACTTGAATATTCATTTGTCCAGTGCTAATTTGGCCAGTCGCCAAGGTAACGCCCTTCTCAGGATTCTTCTCAATGCCTATGTGTTTGGAGGCCTCTCCCCTCTAGCTGTCAGGACCTGGACTCTTCTTCTCTGACCCGTGTGGGTCCTGGCGATTGTTCAGCCTCCCCTTTTGGGGCAACCTTTCCCCTGGACTCATTCGTTTCTTCACGCCTGCGCTCTGATCAGCACTCAGCCAACGACTTGAGGCAGTGAGAGGGGCTGCTCAGCCAGTGTCCGGGGCTCCTTCTGTCTGTGTGCAGCTCTGTCCTCTCTGCCCTGTGGGTTCTAGCCCTGTTGTCCTCCCTGAAATCTGACCCCTGTGGCCACCTCGTGGTTTGGCTCCTCACCCCAGACTGTGGACCCTCTCCAGACAGTAAACCAGGAGCATTTGCAGGGGTGTCTTGATTTGTCTCCCTTCTCTCAGGGACCACTCTTATGTCCTGCCTGTTGGCCAAAGTTTGAAAACTCTTACTTTTACATATTTTGTCCAGTTTTTAAGTTTTTTTTTTTTAAGTTGGGAAATTAATTTCGTTCCTGATTCTCTGTCATGGCCAGCAGCAGAAGCTCCATACAACTTTAAGCCATGGCAACCACAACTCAACTTCACTGTGTGCCAGAGCCCCTCAGGTGAGGAAGGAGTCACCGTTCTCTCTGTTATTTGACCTTGACCCTGACCGTCCACAGTGGGCACGGAGAAGAATATATCTGATATCTAGGTAATCACCTGGGGGATCTCTTGCTACTTTTTTTTGCACCATTTTAGTGGAAAGTTCATAAGGGCAGCAGCCACAGCCTGAGAAGGACATGGTGACCAGCAGTGCAGACACCTCAGGCATAAGGAGCAGAGTCACCTGACCCATTACTCCTTCTAGACCAGAAACAGTGCTGGCAGAGATGAGAGGAGGCTAGGATGTAGTTTGTCTGTTAACCAACCCAAATCCTGGAGCTCTCCCCACGTGGGGGAGCGAAGAAGGCGGGGCAGAGTTGGGGTGAAGTCAGCAATGGGTGCACTTAGGAGCTGGACCCCACTGTAAGTAACTGTGGCTCAGTCCTGCTAGACTGTTTGGAATATACCTCAGAATTATCAACTGAGGAATGGGGAAACGAGTGTTTTTCACAGGGTGTCAGCATGTTAAGTGTCTAACACTTCTGGGCAACCTTGTACAAGACTGGGCACCATTTCAGCGGCAGGGGAATGTCCTCAGTGAAGAGGCTGAAGACACAGGTATGAGGTAGGACCTCATCATCATGCTTGGGAGTCAACGGTAGCAGCATTTCACATACTATGTACTTTGCTTATTAATTTCATTTCCTGTCTCCTACCTCTGGCTGTAAAACCCACAAAGGCAGAGACTGGTTCATGACTACCACCTGCCAAAAATCTCTTTATCCCCTAGTCTGTGCGATAAAGCAAGGCATATTTTTAGAGTTTGCAGACTTATCATAACAAAAAGGAATAGTTTTCTAAAGGAAGAAAGATGGAAAAGGTTGTTGGGAAGACAAAGTCATGGCGATCAATTACACGAGACAGTTTAGCAGCGAAGTCCCACTTAATTGGTTAGAGTAAGCTCAGAGAGGGGAGAGGACACATCCGGTGCAGTCTCTGAAGGAATCACAGAGGGCTTCCACGTCCTGGGCTGGAACACGAGACAGTATTCTGTCCACGCCTGCAGCCTCGGCTGTAGAATAATGAGATATGTCTCAGGACAGAAACTGTAGTGAGAAAGGCTTTTCAGGTAATACCATATATCAGTTACATGAATATATTTTTGTAGTTTCCTATGGACTCTTATTTTCAAGTCGTTATTAGTAATTTATGTGCGGGTCTTCTCATAGTGAAATTTTAGTCGTTCTCAACAGATTCTGTTATTGTGTGGTTAAAACCCAAAATTAAAATAACAACTTCAGACATTAGAAAGACAAAATAAACACCCGATCAAGGTGCCCTGAGGTACAAATGCCATCATTACTCTGGATGCCTATCGACTGGGTGAGATGCCTGATGTGCAGATTGCCAGAGCTTTGGGACCAGACCTATGTGGGTTTAGCTTCCAGCTTTGCTATTCTTGAGCTATATTGCCAGGCAAGTTGCTTAACCTCTCTGACCTCCAATGTCCTTAATTGTAAAACAGAGCTAGTAATTGAGATACTTCATGTAATACACCAACAATGCCTGGCATGAAGCAGGCACTTCATCAGAGATGCCTGTTCTCAAGGTCTAGTATGAACAATGTGGAGTGGGAAGTTGTGGGTCTGAATCCCAGCTCGCTTGGTTCATCGCGAACATGCTTTTTCCCCTTTTTTTTTGCCCTTGCTTGGTTTTCTTGTTGTTTGGAAAGGAAACCTTTTTTTATTTCCGGGTTCTTGTTGTTAAAAAATATATAATTTTTTTTTTGTGTTTTTTACACATGTGTGTGCGCATTTTTGAGAAATGTGTAAATGTTGTCCGCATGTTGTTTTTTTTTTATTATCGGAGCTCTAAACACAACTCTCAGAAGACGAAGAGGGACAATGACATTGAACTTTTTAACCCATCATTTGTATGACCTCAGAGTGTTCTGATCAAGGGCAGTGACCACTGCTTACTCTCAGCACTTTTCAGTTACAGAGCGCCTGCTTTCACACGCAAAGCAGTGCCCGCAGGGGCCTGCCGAGCCGTTAGATGGGTTAGATGGAGGGGCCACGGCAAAGCATGGAAAAACATCGTGTTCCAAGCACGGCCCCTTCCACACGAAGATGTTTGCCATTGACTGGGTCCTGAGGTAGAAACATTTCTATATTTCTTCTTCCGGGCCAGTTGCTCAGGTCTCCCCAAGAGACACTCGACTTGATGCCTCCCTGGACTTTTCATATGGTTTGCAAACAATATAATTAATCTACCAATTGGCCCCTCAGCTCCCCTGAGCCATGATGTAGAGACAACTCTGTCGAGAAATGTTTTGGGTTACATTCTATTCAGAAAGCTGCCGTGACTCCTGCAGATTGCATGGACCCCTGGCACGTGGCCAGCAGGCTGCCTTCCAGATCTAGCCACAGACCAGTCTGTAAATGCCATGTAATGATACATCCACTCATTTCATTTACCTGATAGAAGGTTTTATTTTCCACTCTTAAGCTCCTACGGTTTCTTCTGTTTGCTTTTCATTTCTCTGTGTAGCTTAGAAACCATTCAAGTATCTATTTAGCGTAAAATTCTGTGTTGTTTCTATGATCGAACCAGTCACGTGTATATCATTATTATTGCTCATAGTGTCGCAGTTATATCTGTGACGTGTTCGTAGTCTCTTAGCATCAGAGTTGTCCGAAACCATTTCTGAATTGCGTGGATATTTCTGAAATGCTAAGCCAAGGCTCATCTCATGTCATTTTTGTGTGTGTATGTGGTTCAAATGAATATTGACACTAGCTGTTGATTAGTATTAAATGTGCTTAGCAGTATTTTTCAGGCAGATTCTGATATCTCACGAGGAAGTCCTATGCCCACAGTGGTCAATTTTCAGCCACATGACCTCATTTGACTGTTACATTTTAATCTGTACATGATTAGGTGGAATGAGTGAGAAGAATATTTGACTCGGTACATGGAAACATAGATTCATTCCCCTTGCATCCTCGCCACCTCTGAGATAAGATAATGGCAAGTCATTTAATATCTCTGGAATTGGACTCTTGCATTTAAAATCTAAGCAGGGAAAATTCTAGATTAATAGACATGTATAATATTGTTATTGCTCTTGTAATGTATTCTTGGTTTATTTGCTTTAGCAATATATAACAAACCAAACACTTTCAGCCCCACTGCTATAGGAATCAATCGAGAAACAGACGGAAGAGACTAACAGCTGGAGATAAAACTAGTAGTAGTATCACTAGGTTGGAGCTCATGGGTCAGTCTATGTCCAGAGTCAGTCTTTCTATATCGTCCTCTTGGCTAAAGCACTAGGAGCTGGCAGTCACTCCTGCAAGGGCAGAGCGTGCACGGTTAGGCCGACCCATAGATTCCTCATGCCCTTGAACTTCTTTCGCCCAGACCTGCCACCACGCGAGTGCCCCAGCCTCCTTTCCTGCTGCAGTGTGAGTCACTAAGAACACGTGAAAGGGGTACCGATGCAAGGAATGTGTAATTCTGGTATCGTAGAAAGCGAGAGGGGGAAAGCAGTTAGCGTCATCATTGTTCTCCATCCCATCCTCACCTCCTACCATTTTACAGACGGGGAAACTGACGCCCAGGGAGGTGGCAGTGACCTCTAAGCTCCAGTGTAGTAAGAAGCAGCAAAATGGAGGAGTTGGTTTCTGTTCGCTTTTCACACAGAAACCTTGTTGGAGGAAGTTCGCCTACAGAGGTACGAAGAACAGAGATACAAGCTGAGCTGCTCTGATTGAGGAGGTGGGAGACCAAGGGATCCACATGCTATAGGGAGGTCCCTGGGGAGGTTTCCTGAACGGAGGGGTCTCCTTAGAGAGGTAGAATAGAGGGTGTGACTGTAACAATTACAACTGTCACACTACATACTACATATTTACACGCTATTTATAGACTGCTAGTAATAAGAGCTAGCACTTTGAGCCCTTACTACATACTAGGTGCTGCACTGTTGGTTTTTTTTTTTAACTTATCTTATTTAATCTTCCCAACTACCTGAAGATATGGGTGCAATTCTTATCCCCACTGTACAGAATCTTTAACTGAGTCAAGGAGATGTTAAATAAATTGCTCAAGGTCACACAGACAGTAAATAGCAGCTGAGGGACCGAGCAGTCCAGCTCCATGGCTCCTGTTCTTCAAAGCGCTTTGGGTCTGTGTGGTGCTGGGTGCTACGTTTGTTTGATGCTTCACAGTATGTACTTTCATTTAAATTCTCACCACAACCTCACAATGAAGGTCTCTTTTTCCGGTTAGTAGTAAAGGCATCTGAGACTCAGAAAGGACGAGGAACTGACCAAGACTCAGACATCCCTTAGAAGTGGGAGAACAGGATTATTTGCATGCAGGCTGTTTCTCTACTCAAGCCACTACTTGAGTTTAGCTTTTGGATACTCTGGGATGCTATCAAGAGCCTGCGGGTAAGGGAGACCTGGATTGAAGTCTTGGTTCTGTTGTTTAGTAGCTCAGTGATCTCAGCGAAGGCTCCCTGTTGGAGTGTCATCTTTCTCATTTTTAAAAAATTGGCCTTTCACCTAAAATGCCAGCCCTCACTGGAAGGGGTACACGGCCTTGAGACCACAGAGGTCAAGGCGGCACCTCCAGCTTCTCCACTCACTGCTTGCCATCATGTGACCTCCATGATGGTAGTAAGCTTTTTAAAATCTTGGTGTTTTTTGTCTACAAAAAATAGACATTATAAGCAGTGAGAGACAATTCTCAAATCTCTCAGGCTTCTACACATTCAGGTGTTAACAGCTAAATTGTTTCTGACTATTTTTCAAGTATTTATTTGAGCAAATGGACTTGGGAAGATGTAGTGATTCCTTTTGTACCAAATTTGATCACATTTGGGCTGATAAGGAGCGATGTCTCCCTCTCTCCCCCAGAGCAGACTTGCTCACCATTCAGGGAAACGAGGATATGGGTCTACAGAGAGGGAGATGGGGAACCGCCAGGACCCCTGTGTGAGAACAGTTTCCTAATCTCGGGGCTCCTGAGACACGTGCCACTGGTGTGTCGCTTCTGGGTCAAAATGTATGTGAAGTGGGTGTGCCTTCTTCAGAGTCCCCCTTTGTCTTCATTGAATGGAGGGGGCGCTGATAACCCAGGAGAGGGGGCTTTACCAGGCAAAGAAGCCCGGGTCCCTCCTTACACTGTGAAAGCTGGTCCAACCGCCGATGCTCACACTGGATTGTGATATGCATAAGCAAACGATTTTTATTGTGTTAAAATTAGAATTTTAATCCTTAGAATTCAAGGTTTACTTACTATAGCTTCTAATGTCAACTTAATTAATACAAGCTGTAAAGTGGAAATAGCTCTTACTGCCTTTTATACTCCCAACGTTGTGGTAGGAAATTTCACCTGCACTATCTCATTAACTATGGATATGACCATGAAATTTAGTTATTTTTAATTTTACAGATGAAGAACCTGAAACTTAGAAAGATTACATGTTTTTTTTGTTTGTTCTTTGCTTTTCTCACAAGATCACGCAGTCAGGAAGAGGCCAATGTAGGATTGAAACTTGGTCTCTTTGACTCCAGAAATTATGCTGCCCCTCCTTCTAAAAGCAATTATTTCATTAGAGTCTTTAAATAAATCTGGCTCTCACTTAGAGTGCCAGGAATAGCCGAGAACAAGAGCCAACGACCTCCAGTATTTACCTGGTTCACTTTTTGAACTGTGTTTTTGATCTGTTGCTCCCTACTTTATGCCTTTAACCATTCTTTGCTCATTCACCGCCAGCTCTAGAGTAAAACCCTAATTCCCACCTGGGACAGTGTTGGGTTAGTTATGCTCTTTGAGGCCTGCTCTGTGGTCTGAGCCTGTCTATTGTCACAGAGAGAGATAAATGTGAGGAGCCCCACATTGCACTCTGGCTTCCTGGGGCCAGTGCTTGCCAGCACAACCCCACTTCACCTCCCTTCCCACCAGGGAATGACAGTGATGCCGATATTATGAAAGTGTTTCCACGGTACTTCACGTTGCCCGTTCTGCAGTGCATTGCTAGGCTTTTAAAGAATACAATATAAATTTTTAAGCCCAGTAGTAAAGTATAAGTTACCACATAATAGAACCCTTAAATTATTGAGGGGATAGTTTCATCCTGAGATTTCTCAAAGGAGTACTTGTTGGAGAGCTATGTCTGCTCAGTGCAACCCTTGAAAGCAATAATGCAATATAAAGTCCATGTTTTTCAAGAACTAGAGAGGAAAATGTTTTGTTTCTCTAAACTGGCATGTGCACTTTTGTCTTCTCTACCAGACTAGAAGCAACTCCAGACAGATCACCAAGGCTTTGTCTTCTTTTGTCTCTTAACTCACACCCAGACTGCTGGTGAGCACTAAAATGCTCATAAATACTTGTGGCTCTTCTTAGTCCTTGGAGAATATACTAAACTTTTCCACAGATGTCAATGAGATAAATAAAGACCATGAAATCTATATATTATGTTGGGATTAAGTATGCGGAATGACTCCCAAATGAATAAGGTAGTTATTTCAATTAGATTTGCAATGCACAGGAGTCTAAGATGTGCATGAGAGTTGCAGGTGAGTAGGGAGAAAGTTCTGGCCTTCATGAAGATCATGCGCTAGGAGGGGAAGTAAGCCTTCTTGGCAATAAAATGTAGATATAACAAAGAGGTACAAATTTGTGTATGGCCTATAGCTATTAACGATACAGCTCCATCAACAAAAAACTTTCCCACCATGAAAACTCCAGTCTCCTATGGCTTCTTCAGCAAATCCTACCAAATGATTAAGGAAGAAATCTTATATAAAATTCTCCTAAGAAAATAAAAACGACTTTTCCTATTAATTTCATGAGTCCAGCATAACTTGGATAGCAAATTCTGACACGGATATTATTAAAAGAAGCATTAAAGGCCAATCTCACTCAAGAACTTGTGTTCCTGGAATATACAATTTGGGCATGATATGTTGCCATTTTTGATATATTACAGAGTTCAATTGATTCCCATTTTGTTAAGGATTTTGTATATGTATTCGTGACAAAGGTTTGAGATTGGGAACGAGAAGAATACCCATTCTCATCACTTTTACTTAAACCTGAGAGGTTTAGCCAGTGCAGTAAGGCAAAGAGAACAAACAGAAGTTGCGAGTGGAAATAAGGAAATAAAACTGTCATTATTTGCTAATGATATAATTTCGTATATGGCAAATCTAAGAGGAATACAGACAAATTAGTAAAATTAAAAAGAATTTAGTGAGGTTGTTAGATATAAGATCAATAAAATAAAAGATAATTAGTTTTTTATTTATAGTAACGAATGAAAATAAAGTTTAAAAAGTTCCTACTTATAATTAGAAAACAAATTTCTAGAAATAAATCTAATCCAAGATGTGTAAGACCTCTATGCAGAAAATTTGGGAGAAAAGGGAAACTGAAGTAGAAAGAAAAATATTTTATGTCCATAGATTGAAAGATTCAATGTTATAAAGCTATCAAGTCTTCCCAAATATATCTATAGATTTAATGAATTTCCATCAAAATTCAATGGTTTGCGTAACTATGTTCAGAGTTATTCTGTTTATAAAGAATAGTAAAGGCCAAAAATAGCTAGTACATTCTTGAAAAAGAGAACTTGCTGTACTAAATATAAAGATTATTTTTAAAACATAGCAATTAAGATAGCAAAGTAATAGAGGATCGACGAATAGTCTAATGTGACAGACTAGAGATCCAAACAAACACACGCACACACACGCACACCTATGAGAGCACTTGATTTATGGTGTGGAACATTTGGGTATCTGTATGGAAAAAAACTTGATAGCAACCTCAAGCCATATACAAAATCCATTCCAGGTTAATTTGAGACCTAAATATGTAAGCCAAAACAAACAATTTTCTTGAGGAAAATTTAGAAGGGCATCTTCATGTCTTTGGAGTAGATAACTTTTTAAAAAACTAAGCAATACAAAAAAATAATAACCATAAGAAAAAACTTGATAAAAATATACTAAAATAAACAAAAAAGACTATTCATCAATAACCTTAAAAGAGTTTAAAGAGGAAAAAAAAAAATCCAGAGTGAGAAAACATGATTGCAATAGATGTAACCAATAAAGGCTTTTACTTAGAAAATATAAAGATCTATAAACTAATAATAGAAAGCCAGTGGGGGGAGGAGAAAACAGATAAGATAATAGAACAGACGTAGACATTTCACAAAAGAGGATGTTTAAATGCTTAAAACATTGTTAATTCCGTTTAGTTGGAATGATGTTCAACTTTATTAGTTAGGGAAATCCCACATGTGGTACCCCTGTAGACCTACCAGAAAGGCTAAAATTAAAAAAGGCACCCATTATTAAGTGTTGGTGGGGTTGCGTGGCAACTGGAACTCTTATTGCTGATGGTTGCGTAAATTGGTACAGTTAGTAAGAACATAGTTTAATGTTTTCTTCCAAAGTCGAGGGTACTATGGAGTCTGTTGACCTAGCAATTCCATTCCACGTCATTTACCCAACAGAAATGTCTATCAAATGATAAGTACAAGTGTGCTTACAACAGCTTCATTCATAATAGCCAAAAACAAAGATCCACCAGCAATAAATAAAAGTGAATACTCTATTCCAGTGAAAACAAATGAACCAGATGAACCATAGCGAGCCGCAGGGATATATTTTGCAAATATGTTGAAGACAAGATGCTAGACATAAAAGAACACACATATCATTCCATTCAATAAAGGTTAAAACAGGCAGAATTAAACTAGAGTGATTAAGAATGCATAATTAGGTGCTAAAAATAAAAGAAAAGCAAGCCAAGATGATCATAAAATCAAAATGGTGGCTCTTAGAAGGGAGGGACATGGTTGTGATTAGTAAGAGGCATTTCGTTGGCTTCTTGGAGTCTGGAAGTGTTTTGTTTCTTGACCACCACGGTAGTCGCGTGGATGTTTAATTTATAATTGTCAAGTGTAGTCTTATTTTTACATATTGTTATATTTCATTTAAAAGGTAAAAAATTTCTACATCTTCAGCTCCCATTACTTTCCCGAGCCTCTGATTTTACATATTTCAATGCCTAATGGACAGCTCCACCAATATGTTCCATCGGCACTTTAAACTCAGCACACCTAAAATCGAATTCGTCCTATCCCTCAAATCTGCTCTGCCTTCCGAATTTGCCAAACGGGTGAATCGATTCACTTGATCCTTCAAGCCAGGAATCGGGATACCGTCATCGGCTTCCCCTCCCCCTCTTTGATTTTACCCCTTCATATCTTTTGAACTTATCCGTCATGTTCACTTCTTACCCTTGCTTTTCGTATTCGCTACCATGGTATCTGGTCTATATCACGTCAACAGCCTCCTAACCGTTCCTCTTTTCTGCTCTCTGTCTGGCCTTTCTCTGTTCTATCTTCCATGCCATTGTCAGAGAGTTCTCTTGTATAATACTAATCTGATCATGTCCACCCCTTCATTAAACTTGCACTGGCTTATGTCAGCTTACACAAATCATCCTTAACCTTTCCCTGTAGGCTTATTAATTATGCTCTCTTGCAGTTCATGCTCCTGAAACAGTGTCTTATTTACTAAAGATGCAGTGATTAAAAGAACAAAGCAGTGACATCAACTTTTCCTGTCTCCTCCCACCCACCCTTCTTTTGTACCATGCTCCTGAATTTACTCATGGACCTTACCTCTGTCTTTCAGTGTGTAAGGTGTTCTTACTGCTCTTGTAGATACCTCTATGTAGTTTCGTAGCAATTGTCTCTGCTCTGAGCTCCAGGGAATATTGACAGAATAAGCACTCCATAAATGTGTAATGAATATTTTTGATTGAATGAATTCAGAGGCTGAAAGTGTCACCTCTTGTGAGAAGATTCAAGAAACTTCATTGTCCATTTGCACCAGGCTTTGAAAACTGATAGCGCATTCAAAATAGAATATCACAAATACAAGAGGAGACACAGAAATTTGAGTGATTCCCCAGGAAAATAGGTTGTTCAGTATTTATAAATTTAAGACTCCCATTGGAAGATTGATTTAAAAAAAAAATCTGCTGTGTCTGCAGTTAAGCTGTTCAACATTCAATTTGACTGGTGCTTGATGGCAGGCATTCTTTCCCATTGATTATTTTTATTCAATATATGACAGAAAGACTCCATTCCAGAACTGGCTGCAAAATCATAAATATTTAAATCCAAGCTACTTGCCATGCAGAGAAATAATCAAGTCATGATAGGTAACTTACATGTTTGGTGACCTGATTATTGATTTTTACAGCTCTCATTTAAATTCTATAGCAATTCACTGAGACAGCTTAGAGGAGATTGCTGTTTTCACGCTGCAGTGGATGGTCATCTTATACACGTAGATTCAAAGAACAAGAAATTTAGAAAAGAGCAGCTGTTGTAGCTCAATCTTCTATATATCAGATGATGAAATAGTCTCAGAGGGTCGGGT
>NW_011888809.1:9246827-9263431 GCF_000151845.1 Pteropus vampyrus
GATTGAACTAAAGGTTTTCATCTCCCCTGTCCAAGTTCATCTTCTGCCTCTTCTCACATAGCCAGTCTGCCTGGTCTTTGCGAGGAAAAGAACACAAACAAAAAGGTAAAAACAAAAAAACACTCTGACCATCACAGCAGAAGCACAAGAGTCTGTCCTTCTGCCATTTAGGCCAGAGCCGCCTTGTCTCTTTAAGTCCTCAGTGGGAGACAAAATAAACAGTGAAAGGTTGGGGCGGGAGAGACGGGAGCCCTCTGGGAAGGAGAAGGAGGGAGGAGGAGGAAGAAGAAACACATAAGATCACACAGCTATGACCAAGGAATAAAACAAGAACACACGAACTAGATAACCTTGTCCCGGGTCTGACACAGACGACTTGATCGATCAGTATCGCTTCCGGGTTTCCTGAGCTCTCTGAGAAGGGTTTAGAGTGGAACTGTCGTGATCACTGGCTCGTTGGTCGGTGGGGGGAACGTCCACAGGCTGTTGATCACCAGATCAGCCCATGTGACCGAGTGCCCTACGGCTAATGTCTGTGGAGTATCTATGGGGTACCGCTGGTACCTTCATGTTAGCTGTGAGGACCCTGGAGTTGGGAGCAGTGACATCACTGGACCAGGGTTATCCCTCCGGCAGGTGGTAGCCGTGGGGCTTCATCCGACGTTGCTCGACGCAGAGATCATACTTTCCATCTTGGGCTGCACCAGCTTCCTCCGTCTCGGTTCCCCCCATGCCAGTATAAAAAAGGGGGCGTGCCAACATTTACGCGAAACGAGGATTTAAAGTATTAGAAGCATTTCACGACTACGTAACAGACTGCTTAAGCCTCCTCTATTTTATTAACTAGTATCAGGGATAGGAATTTTCTAAAATTTTGTGCTTTCAGCGCAATTCAAAGGTATAATCATTGCCTTTGACTTTATTTCTAAAAGCGGCTAATTCTTTACTTAGCCTTTTTTGAATTCTACTTTTAAGATATAAGATATTCTTTCCCACCGATGAGCAATAAATCATAGTCACGATCATTGTGTTACTTAAAATATATGAAATTTCCGTTATTCTAGTTTTGTTTTCGTAGTGTCTCTCAGTGAGAAGCAGTGTGGTTACAGGCAGGTCTCCTGCCTTTGACTGCGAGTGGTGTTCTCGTCACACGAGTCCTTCTGTGGCTAAGGTGCGTGGCTGCTGGCACACCTTTTGGGAGAGTTGATTGTGAACATCTCTGCCCAGCTCCATGTTCACTGATATTACATCAGCTGCTTAAAGTTGGCCACGGTGGGCATATGTACACCACACAAATGGTCAAGCTCTACAAATCAGGGAGCTGGTCGTTAACCATTTACTAGCACACCCCAGAGCACAGTGAGTGGGGAGAGATTGGGGACCTAGAATGTAGCTGTTGCCCCACACATCAAGCCGTGCACCTTGCCCTACCCCCTGGTGAGGAGCTGAGCTGGGAGGGGCTCTTTTTTCCTCATTCAAACAAAGCTGCCCTCTCTGCTCAGGACGGTGTATACACAAGGCTATGTCCCCTGGGGAGGTGGGTGGTGGTGGTGGCATCTTCTACTAATTTACACAAAGGCGGCAGATAGAGGAGCAGCCACTCCGAGTTTAGGACAGTGGGTCCCAAACCTAGCTCATCATCATAATCACGGTAGGATTTTTTAAAAATATAGATTTTAGGGCTTTTGAAGGATTTCGATTTGGTTTATGTAGCATCTAATAATGGTTGCCTATCCACTCACTCATCTTTCTAACCAGCGAACCCTGATTTTGTTCGGGTGTTCACTGACTCGGGGGACGTAAGTGTATTTCTCCCTCCGGGATTAGTCATAAGTGTTGTATACCAAACAGGATGATAACGTGCCCTTGCTGCTGATTTGTTTAGGGGGAGGCATGTGACCCAGTTGTGGTTAATTACAGGAGACTAACTATATGAGACTTTGTCTGCAGAGAGGCTTCTGAGGAAGGTCCCAAATTTGAGAAAAAGACGTAAAGCTGATGTCCTTAGAATGGGATTGTGGAAAAAAAAAAAATCAGAGGCCCTGATTTAACCAGTGTTAAAACTTACCAACCTCTGAAATTCCTATTAAGACTATTTGGATGTGTGTTTTTTGTTACTTGCAATTGAAAGCAATTCAACCAATATGTCTTGGACGAGGCCCGGGAATCTGCATTTTTAAAATTTCTCAAATTTTGAAAATATGGAAACCACCAGAGTAAATCTCCTATAAACTGGTGTACACTTTTCTTAAACATATGTCAAGGTGTTTTACCAGTCAGATTTTGTGTGACCATGTAAGCCCAGAGGAGTGGTCCTAAGCCACAAGCCTCCTTGCCCATCATCCTGTCATGACAGCCGTTGCTATGTGTGACACGCGGTGAAAGGGTTGGGAAGCTCTGAACGGCTGTGTTTAACACAGTGCAGTGGAAAGAAAATAGGACCAGCTCACCAGAGAGCTGCGTCACCTCAGGAATGCACTTTGCCCTTCTGTCTCTCAGCTCTTTCATCTATACTATCACATAAATTGGCTATTTGAATAATCATGAATAATCATAGGATCCAAGGCACAATTCGGATATGACCTCCTAGCCAGTAGATGGATCTTAGCTCTGCGTTTCGGTGAACACTCCCGTTTATTCCACAGGGCCCAGAGATGATAATAAGACTGACAGGAGTTTTTAGCACTTGGCATAACCGACAGTTATTGTTAACCCTTCAAAAGTCATGCAGCGCAGATGGTCCTTAGTGGGGCTTAAGGACCCACTTTCCGCCTTCCTGTGCCTTACTTCCTGTGATGTCATTCATCGACCCAAGTCCTGGTCCTTGGCGGCTTCTGCTCTGGGCCTTCCCTTGTCAGATTTTGCACAAAGACCTCTGTCTTTTTCACCTCTGTGTCAAAATATTTAAGTAATTATAATAATAGGTATTCATTGCAATTAAAAAGTATTAGTTATACATTTTTATTTAAAAATAATTAGTATCTACACGAAAAAGCAACCTCGTTTCCTTCTACCATTCAAAGATATTCAGTCTTAACGTTTTGTTATATTTCCACCTGGTATTATTTTTATATTCATGTTATTTTATTAAAAAAAAAACAAAAAACAACTGATCTCAATCCAAAAACCTATAAAAACATCTTTCTCTCGCTCATCTTTTTACATGCAGTTCATCAAGTCCTGCGGATTGTACCTCCGACTGGATCTCAAATCCATCCACTTCCTCCTGTTTCCGCTGCCCCCAGCCCCACCCCCAGTCACTATCACCTCTTACTTGGTCTACACCAGTAGCCTCCCAACTCATCTTCTTGTTTTCACTCTTGTTTCTTGAATTCGTTTTATTTTCCCTAGTCATAAAGGTGCTCTGTCTAAGTGTAGATCCAATGTTGTCATTCCCCTCTAAAGAACTCTCCAGAAGCTTCCCGTTGTACCTAGAATAAAATCCGGATTCCTTTCGAATGGCTTGGAGGAACCAGAGTGGTCTGAATCTGCCTGTCTGTTCTCCCTTTCCCCTCACTCATTCTCTTCCAGCCGTGTCACCTCGGGGCTTTCGTATTTCCTGTTCCCTCGCCTGGAACAGTAATCCTCTGGCTCTGGCACATGGCTGCTCCTCCCCGGGTCTCAACTCTAATGTCGGTTCCACAGAAAGACCTTTCTTGCTCCCCAAACTGCAGCCGCCTCTCAGCCACTTGTCATCACATCGCCCTGGTTTATTTCCTTCAGTGTGCACGTCACATTCTAAAATCGTCTTTCAAAAAGGTTTCCTTTTTCATTCTCCCTCATTTCTAGAAGGTAAGATTCCAGAGAAGCATGACCTTGGCTAACTTATTTACTGTTTTGCCCAGTGTTTCAAATGATTCTTGCTCACACGCAATGAACATCGAGTAAGTACATACTGGATGTGTGAATGAACAAATAAATGAATACCCGAGAGCATAGTAACTATCCTTTTTTGTATTTCTTTCAGTTTCTAAAATGTTAAGCCAGTATTTCTTAAATCTGCAAAAATGCCCACAGTTCCCCCTACCACCAAGTAGTGACTTATCCGTGAACAAATGTGAAATGCTTATCATTTCTGTGTAGATCTAGAATCAAACATACTTACAAACTATATACGAAGCTAAAAAACAATTACAATTCAAATTGACGATATTGATTTAATGCCATAGATGGCATTTGATGAAACTGAATCACCCCCTATAGACTAAGATACTGTTACTATAACGCAGGTTCTTTAGAGTTTAGAGGACTCTCCTGTCCATTGCTCTGTGATGGCTTAATTTTTTTCATGACTTTTCTCTCTGAACTACTGCAAAACCTTAATTTCTACATCATGCTGCGAGTTGTATTTATTTGGGATGAGCGTATTCCACTGGAAACACGCTCACCTCTGGTGATTTCTCATTAACCTTTCTCAGTTAAGTCCTGCTACTGGCCGTGCCGTGATCTTTAACTTAAAGTAAATGAGGCCAGTGGAATCACGTTTCAGGCTTGTTTTTAAGGAGGTGCTCATCCAGCACAGGTTTACAGTGAGTCGAGACACATTGTTCCCTAGAATTCCAGAGAGAAGTAGTCAGAAGCAGGGATGGGACCGAATGTCCTAGGGGGTCTACAAAGGATATCAAAGGTTGCGCTTTAGAACTGGATGCTTTGGTGTGAGGTCAAATGGCAAGCAGAGAGGCTCTCAGAGAAGGCCGGCCAGATGGTGATGGAATACCTTAGAGGGGCACCATGTGATCGCCTGCTCTCGACTCAACCAGCCCCTTCAGAAACACTGAAAAATCATACATCGTTTGGCGAGACTGGATTCCTTGAAGAAGATGGTGAGGGGCAGAGCTCTGTGTGGACAGATTGCAAGAAAGGGATGGAAGGGTGGATGCAAGAGCAGAGATGGCCTGGCATGGCTCTGGCGTCATCCACATCCAGGAAATGAAATTTATTTAGTTCTCCAAAGGATATCCCATTTATGTATAGCACCAAACACCCATCTCACTCAGCACGCATACCACCTACCACATGCCATTAAACACAAGGTTGAATATATATATAAGTGTGTGTTTATTATTTTGCTATGAAGGTTGGTGTTTCTTTAGAGTGAATAGAAAAGCGTAACTAATTAAAAACTTAAAATAACAAATCTCTCAAACATCACAAAGTTCAATATCTTACATTTGCACATTTACAAAAATGTGCGGCCCTGTGAAAACATTGCTAAGGAACTCCCCCTTGGGGCTTGAGAGAGCTCAGTGCCAGCGGGAGCCCTGAAACCTATGCTTCGTTAGTTTCACAGTGTACTCATTCTTTATAGTAGTATAACAGATTATCCCCCTGACCAAATTTAGCTGCTCAGAACAAATATTTGTTATCTCACATAGTTTCTGAAGATCTGTTGGTACTAAGTTACAAAGCCTGCTTGAACCCTGGACTATTTAGATTCCAACATCTGTATTCTTGTCCCCAACCTCCACAGCCCTCAGCACTTCCGGTTGTCATGCCTCCCTACCTAGCAAACGTTCGCCAACGTTCTGCCTGATTCCTGCCTCTCCTGTGGAGCCTCGTTCAATTCTCCGGGATGACTGGGGTTTTCCTTCCTCAAAACTCTTACTGACACCCCTCTCCACCACCCCACCGTTAGCAAACTTCTCACAGGATCTTCTCACAGTTTTTAGCTGTCTGCAAGGTAGACCATAAGTTGCTAGAATGCAAGGACCATTTTTTTTTTTCTATCCCCAAATCTACAGTAGCTGGCAAAGCCCTGACACAAGGTCGGCCCCAGTAAATGTCTGTCGCGTGAACATGTGGATTGCACTGGACTTATTTCTAAGGCCATGCACCCTTTGAATTAACATTTCGTTAATGATCACAGCAAATCCCCGGAGACGCAGCAACTCAGCTTCCTTCCGGTAAAAATGCTATGTCCAGAGAAAAGAGCCAGGACATATTAACCCTCGGTGAATCAATGACCAGGTGCTGCCCACTTTACAAGGACAGTGACTGCATTCAGAACCTCTTTATGCTGATAAAACCTATAAAATGTCAAAGCTTCGTCAAGTGTGTTGCTCCTGCAGGCAGCCAGAGCCCCACCTTGTGGCTGCCCGCTGCATCCTGGCACACACTGAGGCCTCAGGTGACAGAATGAACACGTGTTAGGAGAATCCAGCTGTCTGTTACTTCCCATGAACACCATCTTTTCCAGATGCCAAATGTGCGCTTTATTTAAATGATGTTCTTTCTTTCCGTATATTTAAATACTCTTTGTGGGAATATGTGAACCCAGGGCATACAAGAACACAAAAAGAACATTCCAAACATTCTTCTCCAGGTGCCCTTGGCCTTGGGCAGAATGATCAGCTTTCTCCTCCTGCACCCACTTCACTTCCTGTGTACCTGCTCTTTCCCAAACATTTCTCTCACCCCTCACTGCCCAGGGGAATTTGAACATCTCCTCATGGGATTTCTACCCATATTCTCATAGAAGATCGACTCTGATTCGACCACCTCCAACTTGCCCGCTCAGATCGCCACTGCTTCCCCCCTTTCGGAATCCAGCGGTGTTTGGTGTTGCCTTTTGGTGCTTAGTCTCCACCAAGCCTCCCAGACTTCCATGTGCATTCACATCGCCTGGGGGTTTGTTAGGAGGCAGGTTCTGATTGGGAGGTCTCAACCCAGCCTGAGTCTGTATTTCTCACAAGCCTCAGAGGAAGGTCTGCCACTGATCCGATCAGTGGCCATGCTTTGCATAACAAAGGTGTAGAAGACTTGGTTTTAAGTGTTTTCCTCCCTCTCTGCCTCCTTCCCTTCTTTCTTCCTACACTTTTTTCATGTTTATTAGTCTCCTACATCTTATGCTTAGTGTTATGTGCTGTCATTTAAGAGGTAGAAATCACCTCTCAGTAACTATATTTTTATTTGCACTTTTCATTTACCTATATATTTGTACTTTCACTCATACTTAGATTTACAGTATTTCTGTCTCAACCGATTGTAACAACCTTGACAGCAGACCTAGTTGATATTTTTAGTGAAAAGAGCACACACACTGACTTTAACAAATCTAAGCTTAAGTCCTAATTTATCTCCCAGTTACTACATGTGAGATTCGGGCGAGTTCCTGAGCCTCTGAGCCTCAGCGTGATCACCTGAGGAACAGCACGATAGTCGCTCTGTGCGTGGAATGAGATGCTGCTTGTGATGTGACTGGCATAGGGTTTGTGTCCTCTGGCCCTGAGCTGTGTTCATTCCCTCCGCAGCTGCTAGAGACTGTTGGCTCCAGACGGCCTGTGTGTTTCTAGTTCTGGGTAGGTCGGGCAGAGTGTCAGGGAAGCAGTGCCCAAGGGACATTTGCTTTCCTTCTGCTCTGGTTCTCATTTTGAGCTTTAGTTGAAATATTTCATGGTATGCTGGCAAATGTTTATATTTTTATTGTTTTTCAATTTTATTTAAGACAATGCTTTGAAATTCTCATTTTAAACTTAGGAAAGATGATTGACATGGTGACTAGGCTTTAAGAAAAACTATGCGTTTCATAGATTAGGGAAAAAATGAAAGCAGAAGCTAGTATGTTTTCTATTGCCTGTGTATTTACCACTCAAATAGGCTGTAGTTGCAGCTCCTTTAAAAATTCTGTTACTTGAGTTCACTTTTCATTTGAAAAGAATGAAATAATCATTGGGAAAAAATTAAAAGAGCTGTAGTGGGACATGGGCTGGACCCTGGCTGGCCATAGAAAAGCAAAACTGTGTTTAAGTCCTGCTTTTCCATACTTGGCTATGAGACCTACATAAAAATCACTTTAAATGTATCTAGGCTGTTTCCTCATTGTATAAATGAGTGGGTCAGATTAAATGATCCATAAGATCCTTTTCTGCTCTCAAAAAAAAAAAGAGCCAACTGTGGTTCTTATTAATTTAGTTACAGGTATTAGGGAAATGAAAACGTCAGTCAAGTAAAACAGTTTCTTTCTATATTTTACAAATGAATGGCGTTAAATGAGATTACAGGAAGAAATGTTTAAAATGCTTGAGAGAACACTTTCAAGTCATTTGAAGCTCTTGAAGAGCATGGATTTAGATACAAAAAATTGATTGGCTAATTGCAAACCATTCTTAACTACTAATTAATGCATGCTAGAGAACACGCTCAAATCGAGTCCCTGTAGTTTCTTGACAGGAATAAAAGTATACTTTGTGAAAAAAGAATCCTATCCACAATTTACGCGTGTTTTGCTAATTCTGCTTGTGAGAGAGCAGTATCACATAGTGGTTCCAGGCACAGATGGTGTCATCAGATTCAGGGGTCAGACCCTGGCTCTGTCACCTACAGCCTGTGTGACCTGGGACAAGTCATTGAACCCCTCTGTAGAAGAAGCTTCGAAACTGTAGCAGGGAATTGATGAGAATTAATGAGGTATTATATTTTAAATGTCGCCTGTTATATAGTAGGTGTTCAATAATCATTATGTTTTGATATCATCATTGACTTTAAGTATGATATCAAATTACAGTCCTAAATTCATAACTGAGGTTTTATCCTTAAAATGTCCATTGCCTATTCAAATCGCTGGCATTATTGCAGTTTTCATTGGGAGGTCACACCATGTGATGGAAAGGAAGTTGATGGAGAGACAAGGGTCCCTTTGGCAAGTCACCTCTATCATGAATCTTGCTGTCTCTGTCCATAAATAAGATGGTGGGTTAGATTTAATTATTAGGTTAGATCTGCTTGGTTGGGGGGTTCATGGCCTTTGGAGGTCCGATATGTGTACAAATTGCTGTGCGTAGGTCCATACCATTTTCTAGGAGATGATCTATACCATTCACCAGACTCTTGGATGGGTCCATGGGCTCAGCAGCCTCCTGGCTCAAGGATATTCAGCTTCTGTTTCGGTTCTAATGTCCCACAGCTACAGGACATGGGAGTTTTGGTGAACTCATTCAGAGGAACAGATTTTTTTTCTGGGAAAATCGATAACTAAATCTATTTCCTGATGAAATAGAAAATTGATATTTTGACAGTTCCTTCTGGCAGTAGTAAGAACAAGGGAACATAGAGGACAAAGTTTCAACTGCCAGACGACCCAGCTTGTCCCTCTATTTCAATGAGACGAATGCTACCAACCTAGTTCTTTGGGAGCATTTACATCACTGCGAGGGTTCTTATTCCAGATTTAGACCTGTTTATTATATAAATAATGATTAATTAGTATTTTTTTGGTATCCTTGATTTTTCTAACAAGACAAAAGAGTGCATAAATTTCACTTTAGTCCTTCCCCTAGTCACTTTGGATTGGCTGTTCTGTCACTGAAACCTTTCCCTGTGGGAGGATCTGGGGAGAGGGAGCTGGCAGAATCGGGGCTGGGTTCTGAGCCACGGAAAAGAGCAGGGAATTGGAGGCTCCATGAACTTGGGATTGGAAATGAGGATAAGACTATCTCTGAAGGAAGGAGGGGGGGAGTGCTGAGTTGCGAAGAGTTGTGACACCCAATCTAAAGGTGGTAGGGTTGATATTAGGATCAAGAAGTCAAGAAATTGAAGTCAGGTGACAATATCAATCAGGAGCAGCTGACATCCTCTGCAAAAGGAGAATGAGAGCCTCCTTTCATGCTGTGCAAATGATCAGGCCCCTCTTATGCTGTGTGCTTTCTTTCCAGCAGCCTAGCTACCAAGTCTCTCTGGCAGCTCCAGTGGCTTGAAAGAGTGTCCAAATTCCAGGCCCCAGGGAAGCTGCTCACATAAGTGTCCTGGCCTGGCCAGCTGTGTCACAGGGCACTGCTTAAGTAGTGCCCATTCCAATGGGGGCCGACTCCGTTCAGGCTCTGTCCTTGAAGAGTTGCTGATTTTTCTTCGGCTTCCTCTAACAAGAGAGTGACTGACGCCATTGTATTTAATCCTTCCATACCTTTCTTCTGAAGGGTTCCTGAAAAGTTCTTTGAATTGAGGTTTTGAAAAGGGAATGAGAAATAAGTAGAGAATAACTTGCATAACATAATTGTGTGCGTCATCTGTAATTATCAAAATATCTTATGCCTACATGTTTAACGAATATCGCAAATAACAGACTGGCTTTCATTAGAGCGTGGTGATGCTGTTAACCATAGAGAGACATTTATCTATGATCTGCTCCTATTGGGGCCTTCTACTTTATCTGGTTTAAGTCTTTGAAATCCTCTCAGTTACTTGTGTGTCTATGCTTTTCCATGATGTACCATTTTCAGCTCGCCGGTAATCTCAGTTTCTTCTCCATTTTTCTATCTGTCTCAGTCTCTCAGTCTGTCTCCGCCCAGCATAGATACATACATCATTGGCAGGGGTATATATTTTTTAAGCTTTTGCTATTGACATTGCTATTTTTTGTTCCATGAACACAAATCTTGGAGGACATCATCATCTCTGATTGTGCAAACATGCCAGCTACAAAACTCTTTCTCCTGCTCAAATGAGATTGGAAAGACCCTATAGGTAGACTAGGATTTGCAGAGAAAGAAAACAACTCTCGTGTGGGATCTACCTAGAAAAATCTTTTATTCATTCATGTATTCATTAACAAATATAATTCAGGGCACTTAATATGTCCCAGGCATTCAAATGGTATCTGGGGAAACAGAATTGAATATGAAAGCACCTCTATTCTCCAGGACACAGAGACCAGCGGGGGGAAAAAAGACAGAATAGACAACTGCAGCACAGAGTGAGAACTGCTATGATGGAGGGAGCCCAAGAAGCTGTGGGAGCTGCGGTACTGCGATTTGTAGTAAGAAATATACATTTGGTCTCCGTCCCCATTCCTGGCATAGCTTCTAAAACCCTTGGAATTTCCTAAGAGATGAGAGAGATAAAGGAGTCTTTTGAGCCTATGTTTATGAAGTGACTTTTAAAAACCTCCTAGGTAATCTAAGGATGGGGGCCGGTTGCCACGGGAACAAATCATGTAATTAGAGGGTTGGAAATTTCAGTCTCACCCTTGGCCTCTGGGGTAAAAAAGAGGAGCTGGAGTTTAATCACCAGTGGCCAATGATTTCATCAGTCATGCCTAAGTAATGAAGCCTCCATAGAACCTCAAAAAGATGGGGTTCAAAGAGCTCCGGGTTGGGGCCACCTGGGATGCATGCGGGGAGAGTATGTACTCAGAGCATGGGTGCTCCATGCCCTTCCCACCTCCATGCCCATGTACCCGCCCCATGCATCTAGCTGTTCTTGAGTCATATGCTTTTACAATAATCTTGTAAGTAAAATACATCTCTGAGTTTTGTGGGCCACTCCAGCAAATCAATCAGGCCCTAGGAGAGAGTCGTAGGAACTTCCCATCTGTGGCCCATGGGTCAGAGGCACGGGTAACGACCTTGACTGGCGATGGGCATCTGAAGGATGCAGTGTGGGCGGAGGGCAGTCTCGTAGGACCGAACCCTTAACCTGTGGTATCTCACGCTATCTTCAGGTACATAGTGTCAAAACTGAGTCAATTGCATGGTGGTACGGGGGAAAAAACCCACATGGGAGGAGTCCCGAGGAATGGCACAGGGTCCAGCCTCTGCTGTTCAGGGGAAAAACTCTGCAGAGGAATTAATTCGACCTTAGTTTTGAAGAGGGAGTAGGAATTATCCAGATGAAAAAGGGTAGAGTAGGAGAGAGCGTTTCAGGCAGGAAATGTAGCTCTTTAAAGAGCTAAAAATAGCTTAACAATTTAAGTTCATGCAAGACTGTGCTTCAGTGTCACGGGGTTGGGAGGGGTTTTGGGGGTAGGGGGAGTTTGGGAGGGAAACGCTCACTACTCCTTCAAGGTGTCAGCTCTGAGCGCACTCCCCGGCTTTGCCTGCTTCCGGCCTCATTTTTCTCCGCTGGCTGCTTTGAGGTTTGGCAATCGAGCTGTCTAGAGTCTTCCACACAGGGCTTACCTTGACACTGTAAAGACGGCCACAGATTAATCAAATGATTAAACAGCATTTACTACTCACTGTATATAAAAGTTTTGTTTTCAGTCCTGTGTATATAATTTCTTTTGTGAGTGGCATGCTGGGAAGAGTGGAAATAGCACAAAAACTCGGGCCAGAAAACCTGAGAACAAATCCTTACTGTTCCATAGCCTACCTCTGTGATTTGGGGCAACCCACTTAAATGTGTGTGTCGAGTTTCAGTTTCCTGCAAAATTATAATTAACTATATTAACTACATTATAGGCTTATTAAAAAAGTCAATGAGGTGATAGATGCAGATAGAATTTTGAAAGGTTAGGATGCACTAATTAACGATGAGCGTTGTTATTTTGTATCGCACACACATTCGCATAGAGAGTGGTTCAGAGTAAATCTGAATTTCTAGGAGGAAAATAAATACCTTGAGACACTTTTTGAAGGCAGTAGACAAAAAGGCTCATTGCACATAAAGTGGGAGGTGACAGCACCATGGACCCATGATGCCACTGGACAGGGCTGAGTGGGGTTTGAGATAAGCCCAGTCAACAGACAGAGCAGAGACCAGGGGGGAGGCTGAGAGGAGGTGTGAGTGGGCACGTGGTGGCGGAGTGCTGAAGGTCGGGACATGTGGTCTCCACGGTGGGAAATGAAGTGGGTGCAGAGAAAGTAGGATCGTGGGCTTGTAGGTGTGCCGAGCAGGAAGTAGTCCTGGCAATACTAAACCTCACGTACTCATCTCGCTGCTGAGGAAATTAGGTGCCTGAGAAGTTAAGTGATTTGCTTCTGGTCACGACCATAGCCAGTTACAGAACCGAAATTCCACCTTGGGAATACTAACTTCTAGTTCTATTGCATTTACTATTTCTTAACACTCACTCGAAGGAAATAATGAGTCTCTATTCAGTCGTAATCAGAATAACTTCAGAGAATAAATTTAACACATGAATATATTTATAAATATGTTATTGCTTGTATTAATTCCTATTTGTTTTAACTCTCCAGCATTTACATACATCAAGAATCTTTCCACCTCCTCCATCAAACTGTTTTTTTCTCAGATTTGTTTATTCATTGATTCTAACACATGTACTAGGGTTTTCTATGCTCTGGGCACCACATGGAGCAGTGGGGGCCCAGAGATGAGTAGGACCCTGCCTGTCCTTAGCCTCTAGGAGCATTTCATCTCATAAGGAAAACAGACATGTACGACACTGTGTAGTGAGTGTACACAACGGAAGGGACAACCAAGGCAGTTTTTCTTAATTTTATTTTATTATTAGTTTCAAGAATGCAGTACATTGTTAGATATTCATATAGTTTTTAAATGGTCCCTCTGATTGCTCCTCTCCCCTGGCCCTCCACCTAGCCGTTACATTACTGCTGACTGCTGATTACATTCCCTGGGCCGTGCTCCCCATCCCCGTGATCATCTGTCAACTACTCCTCATTTAACCCTTCACTCCTTTCTCTCAGCCCCCGAGACTCCCTCCCGTCTGGCTATCACCAGATTTCCCTCTCTATTTGTAAGTCTGTTTTTGATTAGTTTGTTCATTTTGTTCCTTAGATTCTGAATATAATAGAAATCGTATGGTATTTATCTTTCCCTGTCTGACTTATCTCAGCATAATAACCTGTAGGTCCGTGCATGTCTTTGTAAATGGTAAGATTTCATTTTTTTAATGGCTGAATGATATTCCATTGTATATATGAACCATAATTTCTTTAATAGTCTGTTGATGGGCATTTAGATTGTTTCCATATCTTGGTTATTGTAAATTGTGCTGCCATGAATATTGGGGTGCATAGATCTTTACAAATTATTGTTTTGGTTTTCTTTGCCTAAATACCCAGGAGTGCAAATGCTGTGTCCAAATGTATGTCCATTTTTAATTTTTTGAGAAACCTCCAGACTGTTTTCCATAGCGGCTGTACCAGTTTGCAGTCCCACCAACAGTGTATGAGAGTTCCCTTTTCTCCACATCCTCGCCAGCACTTTTCTTTGATTTATTGATAATAGCCATTCTGATGTGTGATGTGATATCTCATTGTGGTTTTCATTTACATTTCTCTGATGATTAGCGACCTTGAGCATCTTTTCATATGTCTATTGGCCATCTGTATTTCCTCTTTGGAGAAGTATCTGTTCAGGTCTTCCATGCATTGGATTGTTTGTTTTATTTGTTGTCGAGTTGTATGAGTTCTTTATATATTTTGGATATTAACCTCCTATCAGATGTATCATAAGCAAATATCTTCTCCCATTCAGTTGGTTGTCTTTTCATTTTGTCGATGGTTTCCTTTGCTGTGCAAAAACTTTTTAGTCTCATTTATTTATTTTTTTCTTTTGTTTCCCTTGCCTAAGGAGATACGTCTGAAAATAAATTACTAGTAGCAATATCAGAGAGATTACTGCCTATGTTTTCTTCTAGAAGTTTTGTGGTCAAGTCAGTTTTAAAAGTTGAGGGAGAGCATCTCAGAGTTAATTATCTTTGAACTCAGTCAGTCTTGGGGAAAAGCTAAGAGTTCACCAGTTGGAGGTGAAGAGTAATGAATGCTCCAGAGACGTGAATGCGAAGTCTTCATGGCTGTGAGACAGAGAAACCCTTTCCTCCATAACGTTTGATGCCATAAGATGATGTGATAGGCAGCAACACTGATGCGAGTTTGGGAGAAACATTTTTAAGTCTCAACCAAGTAAAAAGTGACTTAATGAAAGGAATAAATGATAAATATTTTTAGATCTAGAAAAAAAATCATCTCTTCTACCCTCGGGAAGAGACTAATAATTGTGGGGAGTCATCTCGCCTTTATGAAACCTTGCCAGATGAGATTCTGCTGTGACTTTTTCTGCTCCAGGCAGCAGAGGAGGGATTTCATAAGATGAGTCCTTTTCCCACTTGTTAAGCTTTGGCAGCCATGACTGGCACCACACCTGCAGAGTTTGGTGTCAAGACAATGACATTGTTTCTGTGAAACCGAAGGGGTATTTACTGAGTTATCGGGACACACAGAGATGAATATGATGTGATCTCATCCCCCAGGGAATGCACAGCTATGTGGGAAAGACACAGATGTGGTAAAGCACACAACATGGTGGGATGTGTGCCGGTGGGCTTAGAAGACGGCGGGGGTCTAATGTGGCTTGTGCTCCAAAAGTTGAATCTTAAAGAATGAGTAGGAGTCTGTCAGATAAGGGGAGGAAACTCTTCCTCATAGAAGAAAAAACTAAGGGAAAAACACACACACAACAACAACAACAAAAAAACCAAAAAACGATTCTTGGGACTTGGGACCAGCATGAGATTTTCAGAGAATATGGTTGGAAGAGTAAAGCTTGAGGTCAACTGAAGGAAGTAGAGGCCAAGCTAAGAAAACTTCTGGATCTAGAGGAAGATAGACTGTTTTGTGAGGTTTGGGAGAACCATTGAAAAATTTCAGCAGAGAGAAATCAGAAAAGGTTTCAGTTTTAGAAGAATCATTCTGTCTGCAAATAGGGGAAGAAATGAAGGGGAAACGTTTCCAGGCAGGGAGACCAGTTGTCTGGCTGTCGTAACAACCTTGGCAAGAGATGAAAATGGGCTGAACGCAGATGTAAAGACATATAGGTTTTCATTACCAATCGTGCGAAGGCTGGGAGGGTATGGAAAAAGTTTGGTATGGCTCACAGATTTCTAGTTTAGTTTCCTGAGTACATAGTCATGCTGCTGAATAAGATGAGTAATACAGAAGAGTTAACTGGCTTGGGGTGTGTGTGTGTGTGTGTGTGTGTGTGTGTGTGTGTGTGTGTGTGTGTGTGTTCAACTGAGTTCTAGCTTTACTGGATTTGAGGTGCCTGCGGGTTCTCCAGGTTAATATGTCCTGTAGAAAGTTGGGTTACAGAAGATAGGATAGGTCTGGAGCTGAGAAAAGACATCTGGGATTCAGATAAAGATTCGAATGTCCGCAGCATGTAAGAAGTAGTGGAATTAGAGAGAGAGGGTGACTGAGCTTTCCTAGAACAAATGATCACAGAGCAAGGAGGCTGATGGCTGGATGAAGTGACTTCTCTATTTGAAGTTATAAATCAGAAACTTCAGATCTTATTCATTGTTGACACAGCCTTTGGGTATTTTCCCAATGGGCAGACTTTGGCTGACAACAAACTGTAAGTGCCAGAAGCTAGATTTATTCTGCAAAGAAATTCTTCCCAAAGCAAGACATTTTTGGCTCTCACACTGGGACTGTGCATGCTCAGCCTCCAAAAACTCTTGGTAGTTGGTCATTTGGATCACTTTTGGGCCAATATTTCACACTAGTATTTTGAGTGAAATAGTTTTAGCTCGTAGAAGTGAATGAGCATTCTCTAAACCTCACAGCTAGTCACCTGTTTTGATCTGAACCAGTTTGGCGGTTTGATTTTTAGATTTTCTCATGACACAGATTGGGATTTCATCTTTTAAAAAGGAAGGAACTAGAAACCAAATAACTTGTCCGTTCTTTCTACCTCAGTGTATTAGAGTTCTCCACAGAAATAAACCAATAAGATGTATGTGGGGAGAGGAAGATATTTATTTATAAGAAATTTGCTAACACAGTTATGGGGACTAAGAAGTCGCATGATGTGCTGTCTGCAAGCTGGAGACCCAGGAAAGTCGATGGTGTCATTCAGTCCAAGTCCAAGGTCTGAGAGCCAGGAGCCTCGAGGCAGGAGAAGCC
>NW_011888809.1:9264221-9268996 GCF_000151845.1 Pteropus vampyrus
CGCCTTGTGAAAGAGGCCGTGGTGACCTCCAGCAAACTGGAGGCCTGGCCAGTGTTGTGTGAGCAGAAGAATCACCTGTCCGGTGAGCAGAATCATGAGAAATAACACGTGCACGTTGTTTTCAGCCACCGAGCTTCGGATTGGTTTGTTAACTTTAGGTGACTGAGACAGACAGGGCTTGTAATTTCTTGATAATGGTTCCTCTAGCCAATGAAGCCTTTTTGACTGCTATTCTGTTCTTATCTGCTGTTATGGATTGAAATGTCTCCCCCCGCCAAGAAAATATAAGGTCGAAGCCCTAAGTCCTGGGACCTCTGAATGTAACTGTGTTTGGAGATAGAGCCTTGAAAGTGATGATTAGATTAAAATAAGCCCACCAGGATGGGCGCTAATCCAATCTGGATGGCCTCCTTATAAAAAGAGGAAACTTGGGTATACAGAGAGACACCAGGATGCGTGTAAACAGAGAAAGACCCTCCGAGGCCGCACGGAGAAGGGACCATCTGCGGGCCGAGGAGAGAGAGGCCTCAGAGAAAACTTAACCTGACAATTGACCTTGGACTTCAGCCTCTAGAACGTGAGGAAATAAATTGCTGCCATGCGAGCCGCCAGCCTGTGGACTTATCTTATGGCAGCCCAGCAGGCTCACGCACCGGTAGCTGGCCGTGCGCGGCGTCACGCCGATTCTGTATCGTCACCCTCCCTCCTGTTCGCCTCCCTCCTGCGTGTCGTCATCTCTGTTCCTAGGCTTGTCATTGTCTTCCTGGGTTACGGCAGCAGCCACCTTAGCGGGCTTCCTTCCTGTTTTCCCTGCCCCTCTGTGAAGGGACCCTTCCTACGTGTTTTAGATCAGGGCTTCTCAGCCTTGTCACTTTGATAGTTTGAACTGGTTAATTCTTTGTGTAGTGGGGGAACGCTTAGTGGCACGCTGGATGCTCGTAGCAACATGGTTTCATGACAACCGAAACCGACTCCAGAAATCGCCAAATATCCCCTGTGGTCAAAAATGCCTTCACTAGAAAACCGTCATCCAGAACTCTATCTGAAACCCAATTCTATTGTTCCTGTGTTCGAAATCCCTTTGATGATTACCCATTAACTTCGATACGTTTCCGTATAAGTCCCACCTCATGACAGGGAAATGAAAGGGAGGGGAAGTAGAATAATGATCTGGATGACCTCCCTGAGTTTTGATCTGAAGTCAGGAGCTCCATTTCCTTTTCTCAGCTTCTGGAAAGAGGGTATCAGAAATCTAAAGAAAGGTGCTTCATTTCAAAATACTTGCAGGAAGAGCAATTAGGGAGATCATTTTATAAACTATATAAATGTCTAAGCAATGTACTGTACACTTGAAACTAATAAAATAAAATTTTAATAAAAGGAAAAATAATACCTGCAGGAAACATGACCCGTCTTTCCACTTTGTAAAATCACTGATAGATATTACTTATCAGGCCCTTTGCTATGTGCCAAACAGCATTGTGCTCAGAGCTTTAGAAAAATTAACACAGTTAATTCTCACAAAGGCTTGGGGACATGGCCCTAATTTTAATACTATTTTTTCTAGTGAGGAGATTTAAATTACATTACTTCCTCTAATAGCACAACTAACCCAGGTTAGCGTCCAGACTGGAGCCCAAATCAGCTACCTCTGGAGCAGTGGTTTTCACCACGCCCTGTCATGTCGTGGATAAAGCGGTGAAGGCAGAAAATGTGTCCTTGGCCAGTGCTGCCACTTCCTGGCTTTGCGTTCTTGGCTGAGCCGATTGGCTTCTCTAAATTTAGTTTCTTTTTCAATAAAAATGGAGGAAATAATCCCTATCCTTTCTTCTCCTTCTGTGATTGTTATAGAATTAAATAAAGTCTAATGTCTAGTACAAAGCAGACATACGAGGTCATTCATTCTTTTTATATCTGTATGGTAACTAAAATACTTGATCTAAGAATGTCAACCATGAGTTAAGGATACATGCTGTGCATGATAACAGGTGTTAAAATGTAAAACAATGTATAAATATTTAGTGTGTTTGAGAGATATAGTTGTTTGTGTGTGTGAGAGAGAGAGAGAGAGAGAGAGAGAGAGAGAGAGAGAAAAGCAGAGGCAGAGGCAGAGACAGAAAGAGAGACAGAGAGAGAGAGAGAAGCAGAGACAGAAACAGAAGCAGGGGGAGAGAGAGAGAAAGAGTGAGAGCGAGAGCAGGAGAGAGGTGGAGGAGGGGAACGGGGAGAGAGAAAGATAGCGAGATAGCATTAGCCTCTCCCGGAACATCTGGTTTTTACCCTGTGCTTATATGAATTATCTCATTTAATTATCTTCCGAGTAGTTGCTATCATCTCAATTTAATTGCTAAGAAAAGCAAGACTCAAAGAGAAGTTGTAGCTTATCCGGTGTCAGATAGCTAGTGAATGAAAGTTGTCATTCAAACTTGGGCCCATTTGGCCTTGAAATCCAGATTCAGATGATGACTTTGTGTGACATTTTTAAGTTTCAAGTTTCATAGCTATATTATACGTTTCAAAATAGATAAGTGTCATATCCTAATCGTGTAAAAAAAAATCCATAGGTGTTTATGTTCTTTCTGGAATGCCAGAAAGAGAAACAGATACCAGGGCCTGCGACGTTCACTATGTGTCTCTCTCGTTCTCTCTGTCTCTGTCTCTGTCTCTCTCTCTCTCTCTCTCACACACACACACACACTCACACACCCTCAGGCACGTGTGCTCATGCGAGGTCTGAAAAGACTTCCAGATAATGTAAAGGACTCTGGAAAATTACTTTATGTTGGAAATGCCTGGAGGAAACAAGTTTGGACATTTATAGAAACAACTCTGAGAGAAAACCCTGGGGAAATTAGGCTCCATAGTAAATAGACATTACCTTGAGATAAATGCTAACTTTGTAATCATTTTCAAGTTCGATGAAACATTCAGAAATAAAAGAGAGCATGTTGTGATCGAGGTATTTAAAAAAATATATGTATTTCAACCCACGACAGGAGCAAGCATGTCACAAGCCCTACTCCTGTTTACATAGATGGGCCTGCGGGCCACTCACTGGATCTGAGGAAAGAACAGGGCCCCATAAATCATTTCGATCTGGTAGCGTAGGGTTTTCGTTATTGTTTTTTAATAGAGAAACTGAAGATATCTGGAGACTACAAAGAAAACAAAAGGAAATGTGATGCAGAATTTAACAAAATAAATGGAATGAGTGGAACGTGTATCCTCAGGGAGGTCTGACAACAAATTGAAAATGAGATGGAATAGGTTTTATAAAGAGAAACTGCTATGGCGAAGCAGTGGAATGGTCAACAGTGGCTCAGAGGGACCCAAAAAGATTCGAGATGATTCTTGGTCATTTTGAGGCATTGCTTAGAGAAGCCCATTCCTTACCTCGGACCTCCTCGTCCTCCCCTGAGATGGCCAGCCTTTGACAAATTTCGTATCAGGACAGTAGTTCAGATTTTAAAAATGAGTTGATGCATTTTATTGATTATTTCGGCTACCAATAGTTTTGTTGTTGTTGTCGTTGTTGTTGTTTGTGATTAGTTTCATTTGCAATGGAGAAAATGGAGGAAGATAGTTCTGGAGCACGTATTAAAGGTATACCTTGGACATACTGTGGGTTCGGTTCTAGACCACCGCAATAAAGTGAGATGTGATCTCTTTTCTGGTGGAGGGTCATGTTTTCCATCTGTAAAACACATCTGTGCAGTGCAGTAAAGCCAAGCACAATTCAGTGAGGTTTGCCTTTAATGGGTGGGAAACTCAGAGTGGTCGTGTGCCTGGAGGACAGATGGCTGTGTGGTTGAAGGGATGCAGAACAGATAGAGATGGCAGGGTGGATGAAAAATATACAACGCAGCTATATGTTGCCTAAGAGAAGCTGACTTCAAATTCACAGACATAGGCAGACTAAAAGTAGAAAGATAGAAAACAATATGCCATGCAAAGATTAATTTTTTTTAAAAGCGGGAGTGGCTATATTAATATCTGATAAAGTAGATGTCAGACCAAAGAAAATTACTAAAAACAAAGAGGGACATTACATAATGATGGAAAGATAAATATTCCAGGAGAACATAAAGATCCTAAATGTGCACACACCAAACCACAGAGGCTCAAAATAAAGGAGAGAAAAATCTCTGTCTTGATTGGTGTATTTGGACATCGAATATAATCATCAATATGCTAGCACTTAAGTCTGCCATTTTATTTTTAAAAATTTCTTTCCTCTCATGATGATTCTCATGTATATCTTTTCTTGCCTTCCTGTGGGATCCTTGAAACTTTTTTTAGGATTCATTTATGATTTATTTGCATGTTCCTGAACATATTTTTTTGGTATATAGATTTCACAGTGGTTGCTCTGGGAATTACAGTCTATGTATGTGACTCACAACAGTCTCCTGATTTCAACACTTCAGGACTGAGCGAGGTGTGGAAACCTCATTTGCATTTGGGTCTCTGTCTTCTACACGTCAAATACCATTGTCTTGGGTGTCAGGTGGTGGTGTTATTTTTGTTCTAATCATCAGATAAAATTTATAAACCTCATGAGGAAAAGGATATTTTCTTATATTTACAATCTTTCTGTTGTTCAATTTACTGTGGTTCTTTCTTTTATCATTTTCTTCTGTTTGAGAAACTTCTTTTTAGCCAGGCTTTAAGAGTGGGTCTGCTACTGACAAATTCTTTCAGATTTTCATCATTTGAGAATGTAGATGTTTTTCTCCTTCCTTCCTGAGGGGTAATTTCTCCAAATATAGAATTCA
>NW_011888809.1:9270206-9279902 GCF_000151845.1 Pteropus vampyrus
GGGTTGCTCCCTTGGTCCCTGCTGGTGGAAGTGATTTCACAAAGCCAGGCCAATAGGTATCTCTCCACCGGGAAAGGTCGTGGTAGGACCCCCTGCTGATGCCCTGCCCCAGGCCCCTCCCCCCAGGCCTTTGCAGTGTCTCTGGGTGGGGGAGGAGAGAAGACAAAGAGGTATGCTGGACCAGGTTGCTTCTCGGGGCTGGGTCCTGTTTTCCTGTTCTCTCATCCCCTGCTCCGCTCATACCCATTTTATTTTCTCTTCTCCTTGCCCACATTTTGCCACTCAGCACAATGTTTAGCACATAGTACATGCTCAATTGTTGCTTCACTTGAATTACTCATCCAGTTATTACTCACTTGTCAGGGTGTCGGTGGAGATGGTTTGTGTTCATTCCACTCTCATGGGTTTATCTAGACAACTGTGCACCAGGAATAAGCCTGTCAAAGACGGTTAGCAACAAGGCACGGATTCTTACCATGAGAAGTATCTACCTTTGTGGGAGATGGAAAAAGCATCCTATGCTACTGAGAGGGGGGCATGGAAAAAGCATCCTATGCTACTGAGATGCTTTTGTTTCTATCACATAGGATCCTGTTTAAGGACAAGCCAGAAAAATCACTGCCTTCCCCTCTTGGCTTTCGTACAAGAAATCTAAAGGATTTCAGGAAGAAGTTTCAAGTTTTTACATTGTAAAACAGGCTATTTGGTTGGGATGAGAGGATTCGTAAGTGGGTAACTATTTTATCCCCTGCAATACAGGCTGGCTTAAAAGCAAATGTTCCTTAATTTTGGTTGATAGGATTATAGAATATCAGAATTGAATGAGGTATTAGAGAATGGCTGGTCCAAACCTCTTTTGTTGCCTGCGTGGAAAATGAGACTTATTTCAAGTAATGGTTTGTCTGAGGCCACAAAGAAGTTAGTAAGTGGGCAGTGGGACGTAGTGGTAGAGTGTGTGTGGTCTTGAGTCCGAGACTGCCGGGTTTGAATTGCGGCTCCGCCATTTCCTGGCTGTATGATCCTGGACCGTTCTTTACCTTGTCTAATTTTATTTCTTCAGTGGCATTGTGAGGACTCATTAAGATAATCCATATTCAGTGCCGGGAAAATAGTAAGAGCTCAATTAATTTAATCCAGGCCATTCCACGGACCACCCAGCTTTAGCTCAGAGAGTTTCCTGCTCCATTGTGGCAAACCAATTACACTTTCCCTATTCGGTCCCATTTCTTGTTTCGCTCATTTATTTATCAGCATTTGCTGAGCACCTGCTGTGTACACTAGCACCGGAGATACAAAATGAATCAAAAGGTCCCCATTGCCCTCCTGGAGTTTGCTGTCTCAAGAAGGGATGGCCCCATAAACAAAAGGATCAGAATAGAGGCGTGCTCAGGGCACAGAGGCTGGCAGAGAGCGAGGTGTCCCTCTTGTCTCGGGACAGTCCTTGTGGGATTATTTTATTTTCACCTGTTCGCTATGAGATCGCTGAGCCTAATGCATTGGCTACAAGGAATACATGGCTGCGAGGGAATTGGCCCAATAGTTTTCCAAAATTAAGATTTTTAATGTCAAACATGTTTCTATCAATACATGCCTTGAATACCCCTTAGGAGATCAGGGTTCTGGAAGGTGGAGGAACTGGTTCTGAGTCATCAGTAATCTGACTGGGCTGATGTCAGGTAGAGTCACCTTTTTAAGTTTAGTCACAACCAGTGACTGAGAGTTTATTTAGAGTCAGTCTTCTCTTTAAGTATCGGACTGAATGTGGAACACCCAGTTTTAAGGACAACTTCTAATTAATGAATGATGAGATCGGAAAGCTGAGCATGTGTCAAAGAGAAGTGCAGGGTACCGAGGGAGAAGTTAGTTTTATTCATTGCCCCAGGACCGTGGAAGACTGACTTGGGAGTGGAAGGTGAAAATGAGGGATGGTCACCATGGTGGACAAAGACACCACAGTCCAAGGCTGGAGTTTTCTAAGTGGCAGGTGGGCGTCAAGGATGTGGGTGCGTGAATTGAGGAGGATGGGACCGACTGGCTTGACGGTGAAATGTTAAGATCATATAAATCATACTAAGGGGCATGGACTCTGGATTTCATGCTGCAGGAAATAGAGAGGTAATGGGTGTTAAGAGTAAGAATTGGAAGAGCAAGCTTGCAATGATTATATTGTTAATAAATTCTCTGCTTTTTGCATCTCTACATTTTAAAGAATAAGGATATTAAACATATTTAAACAATGGCAGACTTTTCTCGCCACAATAGCTATTAGACATGTATTCTGTTTGTAAAAACGTACTTATTTGAATTAGTTTCAAGTATACAGTACATTGGTTAGACATCTATATAGTTCATAAAATGTCCCCGCCCCCCACAATTGCTCCCTCCTTCCCCTGGCCCTCCACCTAGCCATCATATTAATGCCGACCGCATTCCCTCTGCTGTGCTCCCCATTCCTGTGACCATCTATCTACTAATTTGTACTTCTTTAACTCTTCACTCATTCTCCCAGCCCCCAAGCTCCTCTCCCTTCTGCCGGTCACCAAATTGTCCAGTATATTTGTGAGTCTGTTTTGATTAATTTGTTCTTTTCGTTCCTTAAATTCCACATATAAGTGAAATCAAATGCTATCTATCTTTCTCTGTCTGAATTATTTCACTCAGCACAATAACCTCTAGGTTGCAAATGGCAGGATTTCATTTTTTTTTTAAATGGCTGATTAATATTCCATATTATATATGAACCATAATTTCTTAGACATATATTCTTAAAAAGAGAGTGCTACTTTATAAAATGCCTTCAGAAAGGTTTTATGGACATATAATAAGGGGCCCCGATCTGATTATGGCTCTCAGGAATGTCATTTCAAGCATTTTGCTAGTATCCCATGTTGATTGATAACTACGCTGAACTAGAAGCTATGGTCTTGCCTTCCGATTGAATAATGATGTCCTCTGCCATTTTCAGGAAAAGAAATGAATGACCAGGACCCACCACACTGCTTTTTTTTTTTTTTTCCCTGCAGAGTCCCTTGAGCAGTCCACGTGAGAAAAGAGGAGTCTCTCTAGCTTGGGCTGAAGTCCAGGCACAAAAGAGTCATTACATGATACAAACAGAGTAGTTGTTTTTGGGGATTAACTGGGTCTGGGCTCTATTTTCATAAGCAAATTAATGAGCTGGAAAGTCTCGTTTTTACAAGTGTTGAATTGTAAAGATACTGCAGGGACAGATAGTTCAATATTATCGATGTCTGTTCAGATGAGGGAAGGGGATCTCCTGGAAGACCAAGAGAGCCTCCTAGTTTAAAATATGTCTGCTTTTAGCGGTGCCATTTCAGTCTCAGCAGAGGGGGACGTGGCAGAGAATTTGTTTTCATTTCGTCCTTTGAAAGTTTTCCAAAATGCATGTCTAAGTTATCACCTATGAAAAATGTCTTATGAAATTTTTCTTTCCACGACGACTAGACTGAAATTTTAAAGTGGACCCCTCCTTCTCTCGCCTCTCTCCCTTTTTCTTTTCGCTTCTCCCTCCCATCTTCCGCCCTCCCGCCCTTTCTCCCTCCCTTCCCTCCTCTCCTTCTCCCTTCCTCCTTTCCGTCTCTCCTTTTCTTCCTCAAAAATTTACTGAGCACCTATAATATAATCGATCACAGTTAGGGACAAAATTTACAAAGGTGTTAAATTCAGGTCCTGCTCTCACTCGCGTTCCGTTGGAGGACATAGCTGCGTAATACACGTAAGCAGATAATCACCAGGCAGATGCGAGACGGGACTCGATTTCAGCCCAACGGAGTCTCCTTGAGTTATCTGGGGCTGGGAGGCGAGGAGCCTAACTTGTCCTCAGAGTTGTCCAGGAGCCTAAAACAGAGCAGTTTATCCTCTGGCAGATGTTCGTCGAAAGTAAGCTTTCTGAAGAAGGTCCCAACGGCTATTGATAATCGAGAAGAGCAAATAATGGCCAGATCTTCATATCTGACTTTTTAATGGACGTTTTATGCTTATGCTCGCATGTGGCAGTGCCATCCTAGAAATTTGTAACTCTTCCAATCAAATGATGGCCTCATTTAGAACCGTCTGGGCAAGATCTCCTCTCACAGAATTTCATTTCCTGTAGGAATGCAGAGTATTAACTTCCAGGCTCAACCCAGAATCCAGGCCGTGTTCTGCCGCATGTATCGCAATTACATAATTAAGAGTTTTGGCTTAAAAGACATTTTATGTGTTTGTTTAATTTAAACTGCAGGCCCCATAGGTTACACTAATTTTAAATGTCATTTCTCGTATTACCTGTAAGCATACAGCCATTCAGTTCACAAGCCCATGAGGAAGCTACTGTTATTCTCATTTTACTGATATGGTCTCTGACATTGGGGAATATTAAATGAATTTAACACAGCTAGAAGGAAACTAAGTCTGAGTATGAAGCAAATGCAAGTCCCTCTCTTCCAGTTCTGCGTCACTCAGATGGCATGTAGATTAGGTAAAAGAGGAGACTGAATGGATTAAGTTTAAGGATCACAGTGAATAGACCCTGGCAGGTTATTAAGTGCTGGCTAGTGGCATCATGACAAAGAAATGAGCTCTTCTGGCCACCCAAGAGCTAGAACGATCAGATTTTAAGACAAACAAACAGATAAACAAAAAACTTCACAATGCCGTAGAATCCATCCCTCTTGTCATTCAACAAGTTTTTTTGTTTGTTTGTTTGTTTGTTTTTTTAAGTTTCTACTATATGCAAGAAACTTTTCTAGGCACTGGGGATTTAGTGGTGAGCAACAAAACTGACAAAAAGTCTGCTTTCATTCAGGGAATATTCTAGAATTTGGTGTTGGACAACAGGTAAATATAACGTATAATATCTAAGGTGGAGATAAATTTTGTGGAGAAAAATAAAGCCGACGTGGGTGGCAGAGGTGTCGTTATGATCATACTAGTAATGGTTTTATGTGGTTATGATGATACCAGGGAGAGGCTGGTGAGGTGAGCATTCAAGGGTGGGAAGAAGTGAGTCACGTGATCACCCAGGAAAAAGTGCTTTGTGCAGAGGTAACAGGTAGAGCACAGGCCTGAGGTGGGGGCCAGCCTGGTGGGCTTGAGTCACAGCAAGGAGGCCAGTTTGCGGGGTGGAGTGAGCACCGTGGGGGAGCTAAGGAGATGAGGTTGGAAGGGGTCACGGGGCAGAGCACATGCTGACCTTAGACTTTAGACTTTATTCAGAGGGAAACTGGTGGAGGTTTGGAGCAGAGAACTGACGGGAGCTAACATATTTCAGTAGACTTGTTTTGACCGCTGCATTGAGAATGGGTTGAAGGGCCCATGGGCTGAGGCAGGGAAGCCTGGTAGGAGGCTTCTGTACAAGTCCAGGGGAGGGAGACATGAGCGATAGACCAAAATGTTGATTCTCAAGATAAGATGTGTGATCCTGTATGGACATCAGCATCTCTGGGGAGAAGACGCCCAGTGCCTCTTGTTCCATCAGGAGTTCCCGCTTATACTTATTTCACAGTATTGATTGCTTGAACTCTCTAAGAGATTTCAACTCAAAAGCTCCTATAGCCTTGGGCAAGTCCCTTAAACTCTTTGGGCTCTCGAGTGCTCATTTTAGAATGAGGAGAGTGATATCTGATTTGCTCACCTTTCAGAAGCATTCCAAGACATGTATAGGAAAGGCACTTGTTACTAGAAAATTGCTACAGAAATCAGGAGTCTCACATACTTCATAGCGTTACTATTACTTCATTAATATTTCTGCAATAGTCTTCATCCACGAGCATCAAGGTGAAACGTCTATAAGAGTCACCTTTCCTTTGTCCTCCAAACCTCGCTGTTTCCTGGCTTTATCTGTTTTCTTTCGCAATGTCTTTCCCATTCGTCCTCCTTTTTTAGCCCCTGGAGTCCAGGTCCTTGTAGAGTGATATCGAGGCCACCGAAATAACCCTTTGGGGAACTTTCCTGCCTCTTTTAACTCTACCTCTCATGTTCCACACTCTTCTCTTAATCTTAAGTTCTTCGCCAAACAGTCGACCTCCCTCCCAACGCACTCTCAGCCCCTTCTTCCATCTCATTTCTTCTGGTTCTGTTATATGAACCTGATGAGTCCAGAATTTCCTTAGATCATAGGGAAATCTTGTCTCATTGTCCCTCTTTCTACGGTTTGGATTAAGTGCTTCTCTCTGGAATACCCTCCCTTTCTTTCCTCCTCCCCAAACTCTCCAGTCTTTCCCAACACCTCTCCTGCTCTCCTACCTACCCTGATTCCTCACTAAGCAACTAAATATGTGTCATATAAATATTTGGCACACGTATTTGACGTGGGGCTAAATAGGCTGGCTTTAAATCCCAGATCTTCTGATCATTTGCTGTGTGATCCTGGAGAAATGATTTAACATTCTGAGCCTCCTTTTCTCAGCTTTCAAGTGGTTGTAATAGTAACTACTGTGTGGAATTACTCTGAGGATTAGAAATATTTATGTAAAGTGCCTACCCAGAGTGGTCACAGATGTAAATGCTCAATAAATTATAGCTATTATTATAACCATTACTGATGTTAACCACATATAACCGATACTGATATTATAAAATAATCGTCACTTACCATCAGTGCGAACTTGTGGACTCACTGCACTCAGTTCCCCACCGTCACTTGAGGGACTTGATCTAGATGAGTGATTTTCAAATGCTTTAAAATTGTGTCACTTCCACTTTTTCGATAAAATTTCACATTTTTTATTAGTGTCATTTAAAATGAAAAAGAATTCGATGTTGTGTTTGAAAAGCGATGCACTCATTGGGGCAAAATGATTCTGTTTTCAAACCACGTCCAAAAGATGCAACTCGGAGAACCAGATATTGTCTCATGTCCCCTCCAGGTCTAATGTCAGCCCAATTCAGTGACTTTCGAGGGGGCGGAAAGCTCACCTATGCCTATTTTTTTCTGTCGGAAAATACCAGACTTTGGTCGATCGGCATCTTTTGCCTCTCTAACATCTCTTTTTCCGTGAAAGTCATATCTTCATCATTTCAACATCCGTGGTGGCCCATGGAGTGTCCTTCTTTCTCCCCATCGTGTGTTGGATTGGCACAGCCCTTGCGTTAAGGAGAGCCAGCACACGCTTAGATGTCCCCTCTTGCAGCGTGTGCTGTGCATGGCATGGCCCTTTGAGTTCAAAGCAAGGGGGACTGTTGGCTCTAGAGGATGGGAAAATTTACACACGATAACTACCTATTGATTTCCCTTGTCCGGAGATTAACTTAGAAAGAAGAATCTGTCATTAGTATGACGGGGATGTGCGATGACGGAGAAAGGAACAGGGAGGAATCGATACCCGGGAGCCACCGTCCCTGTGCCACCGTCACTATCGTTTTGACAGGTTTACAATCCAATGCTATCGATTTTTCATCAGCTTTTGCAGCTGGCTTCAGAAGGTGAGATTTCTGAGTTTTGAAACTAAAGGGTTTTCTAACACATTTTGGTCTAGCTTTTGCACCCAGGGAAGAGCGCTTGAGATTTGCTGAGTCAGCCTTCAATTTCTATTATATTATGGTGACTGGCACCTTTGGTTTGATGGCTTGGAAGGGAGTTAGAATAAAGAGAGACATCTCCGCAGGGCCCAAGGTAGACATCCTTGGTGGAAGGAATGATGGCGCTTAGAGAACGAGACACCCGAAAGCAACAATATAAGCTGGAGAGGGGATTAGATACTCAGGATGCACGTGAGGATTTGGGAGCAGATTAATGGTCGCTAAGCACCTGGCGTGAGCCAAAGCTTTACATACGTTGTCTCATTTTAATTGTGTAATCCCCAAATTATAAAGAATTGAAATCCACAGAGTTCAGATAACCTGGCCAGGTTGACAGAACTGAAAATCGCAGCTGGGATTTGATCCCAAGATTGTTTGAAATCTTGCCTCTTTTCCTTTATTTGTTTTGGTTAATGATTATGTTCGCTCTCTGGGCTGGGTGCTGAATTGCCAGGTGCTCCAGTTTAAGGGACTTTGATGAATCAGAAAAGCCTTGAATAGGACCTTTGTCCTGAAATGGCCCACAACTCTTCCTCCTTACTCCCGATCCTAGCTACTTAGACCCGTACTTCCTGCTGTAGGTGGCGAGTATCTTGCTGAGGTGAGCATTCGATCCTTCCAGTTCCTGATGATGGCTCTTGATCCTGACCAGCACACACACATAATAACAATAACGATAGCAAAATCCATGCATTTATTCTATGTATATTCCTTCTAGGCACTAATGGCAATTTTCTGCCACTTGGACATTTTTTTTTCTCCTTGTGAACCTAAGTGTGCAATTTGAAAAAAATTTTTCTGTTTAACCACCACCTTTTCCTCCTGGTGGCTTTTTTAGAATCCATAATCAGGTAGTTTTTAGTGTTCAAAAATTGCTTAGAGAACCCAGTTTTAGGCCCTTAGCATTTCTGTGTTGTGGGCCTGGACCTAGATTCAAGAGAAATAATTTGCTGATTTAGGATTATGACTTAGAATTAGTCTTTTCTCTCTAAGCATCACTTTCTGCATCTATAAATGGAAGGCGTGAGACACAGCAGCGTCCTCAAATCTGTTTAGACAGTAGATCAATAGGAAGTTTGGGTTTTCTTTTCTCACATGCAATGACATTATTCTAATTTCTATATACCAACCGGAAAGATTTTTCTAGCAGAAAGTATTCTATATTTCTTTATTCTTCTGAATTTCAAATAGAAATACCACAGAAAATATTTTTAAGAAACCACATACGAGCAGGATAAAAATAATCTAGGTCTGCCAACCACGTGGTATAGTGAAGAGTGAACCTACCTGGCTGAATAAGGACCCTTGATAACAGCTGTGATATTTATCAACTGTTGTTTTAAATTGCCTGCCAGTAGAAAAGCCATGGAAGGACCTAAAAGTTCATGAAAATTAGTGCAAGAAAATGTTATAATTAAGAAATTGTATTTAGTAGCTTTTCTCTTTTTCTCTGAGGATTGGGGAAAACCTCTTGGGTTTGTTTGTATTATATAATGTGATAATGTATGTAGAGTACCTAATTTATTGCTTGACATGTAATAGAAGCTCCTTTAGAGTTACCCCCTTGAATTTTAGTGACCGATCATCTCTGTTTACTCCTGAATTTCTCAGAAATGAAGTTGAGAACCAAAGGATTAGAAGATCTTAAGATCCCTCCCAGAACTGACATTCTGTGATTCAGAGATTGCTCTCCTCTAGGGCAATAAACGGAGACTTTTGAGAGTTTGGAGTAGGGCTAGGAATGAGGGGTGGATTTGAAGATGGGGGTGGGACATGCCAGTTAAGGAACTGTCACAATTTTACTCACAAAGGCCTTGACTCAGTCCATTGATTATGTGAAGGCAATTCTCTCTGACATTCCAAATTCTGTGCTGTCTGGTGATTATATACAATGCCATCTGTCAGCTCTGTGGCTGGGCCCTAATCTATGTGAGATGACTTAAAGAGAAAAAAAATAAAATGAGAACTTTGCATTGGCATAAACCTAGACAGATGTTATTGGACAGGCATCTCACTAGGCACTGGAATGATAAAAAGTTGAAGATTTGCAGATCTCTTACCCTTAAAGAGATATAATCTAGTGACCGATACTCATGTGAATACACACATGTGTAAATACACACCCCTAGAACAGAATGGGGTAACTCCTCTAATTTGGGTACAAAATACACAGGGCAG
>NW_011888809.1:9280202-9280792 GCF_000151845.1 Pteropus vampyrus
ATTTATTTTATTTTATTTTATTTTATTTTATTTATTTTTTAACTCCATTTTCTCTTTCCCTGCATGGAGAACATAGATGCATCTGTTGACATGGCGTCTCAGAGGGCCAGGATGCCTGTGTGCTGACTGATACAGCCAGAAAGAAACTGTTCTCTTAATTTACCTTCAGCTTCTTCTACTTCCCTGCCTGTCATTCCTCATCATTCTATAAGCTATACCTTAGTCTTTGAAATGTCTCACACAAAGGGTACTAAGTATCTCCTGTTTTCCAGATCCTGGAGAGTTTTTCAGGAATTATCCTACTTGAACTCCCTATGGTATTTGATTCTGTAAACTGTGGATTTTTTTTTAACCTTGGCCTTTATGACACCACACTTGAAAAGAATTTTGAAGACAAGAGCAAATAGTAAATCCTGGGGATATTTTCCTTCTAATATGAAAATTTTTTTTTTATAAATTGTTGCACAGCCTCTAACATTTTCTGAAATCAATAGGTAGATTTTACATAGCTATGTTTCTGAAATCAGTTAAGTAGTTTTTACATAGCTGAGTCAAATTGTTGGGACCCAACTATCTCTGGTAATGGATGG
>NW_011888809.1:9282032-9284287 GCF_000151845.1 Pteropus vampyrus
GAAAAATTTTTTTTTATAAATTGTTGCACAGCCTCTAACATTTTCTGAAATCAATAGGTAGTTTTTACATAGCTATGTTTCTGAAATCAATAAGTAGTTTTTACATAGCTGAGTCAAATTGTTGGGACCCAACTATCTCTGGTAATGGATGGATGGTAAGAATTTTAAAAAGTTTCTTAAGAGGTTAAGTAAAATAAATCTTAAACTTAGCCACGTTGAAAACTAATATAAAAATGCTCATTTGTATTCTTTAAAAATATTAAATTCAGATAAGCATTTTATTTGCTAATTATGTCATAATGAATGTAAACCATTTTAAAGGTAATAAAACAATTTATTTTTATCACTGTTGTATTTATAACATCATTGATCATATTTATAACCTCAGTAGAATCACCAGTATTTTCACTGTACAAAAGAAAGATGAGTCAGAGGAATGAAGAATGATATTGCCATTGTGAAAACTCCCCAAACAGAGAGAAGCTGAGCCAGAAACAATTAGCTTATACCTATAAAAATGTCTTAGGTAAAACATTGCGTTCCCTCAAATAGAACAAACACCCCAAACCACACCAAAACAAAACAAAAAGGACACAGAAATGCAATGCATTCATTTTCGCATATTGCAGGAGAAAGCCCAGTTTCGTCATGTGTTCTTCCCTTTCAGAAACCCCATCCGTTCTATTTCTGGTCGATTGTTCTGCTTTACCACTCACCGAGTTTTTCAGTGCACAAATATGTACAGACGCTGGACCTGTGCAAGCCCTGAGCTCAATGAATCCAATATTTTAGACAAATACCCAATCTAGTCTGCGAAATATTCAATATCTGCACATATGAGAACAGGAAACCTGATGACTGCACACGTGTGGTTAATTTCTTTTTAATGATTATTTTAATTTGTGTTTTAGTGGACATTTTTAAATGCCGTTTACTTTTACTTTTTATTTTTAAAAGCTAGGTCTGCTCATTGAAGTTTTCAAGGAGCTGCACCTACCTTGGCAAGACACAGCGTGCTTTGAGCACGGGGGACAACCCTGTAGCTTCCTCAGCATTTGCCAAGTTGATTCTGATCCTTCAGATTTGGCTCATTTAGTATTTCGATCCTGTCTGCATTCTATCACGTCCATTGAGGTTGAGCTTATTTTTCTCTCATCTACTATTTATATCTTTTTTTCACTCTTCCATAGGAATCTATGGCTTTTTCTTTATTTTTCCTCTGGCAATTTCATCTCCTTTTGGTTCTTGCTATGCCTTAGCAGACATCCGAGCCATGCACACCTGTGTGTGCCCTAACAACTGGCCAGGTGATTGACAACTTGGAATAGAGTTAGAGCATCAGGCAGAGGCAATAACTGAGAGCTCACGGGGAGTGCAACCAACTTAGCAATCTGTTGCCTAAGACCAGCTATGTGAAACAGGGTTTCTGACTATTTAGAGTCAAAAGTTCCCTGGAGGACCCAAGTCTATCAGTAAAGGGGGCAATTAGAGCTGTTGCTTTGCCAGGATTCCTGCAGCCAGAGCAGAAAACTGGAGGGAGCCAGCTCAGGGAAACAGAGAGCTTCTGCTTCTGCCAGTGCTGCCCAGGTTGATGCTGGGTGTTAGGTCTTCCACACTGTGGCCGATACCGAAACTCCCAAGTCTGGGAAGTGTGTGTCCTGCATATTCCATATGTATATATGTGGACGTTGGGTGCTTAGGTGTACATGTGCATATGCACGAATGTGTACAATCACTTCCACGTGGGCGGGTATGGGAAAATGTATATGCATGCATGCACAGAGGTGGGGGTCTAGGTACAGTGCTTCTGTGAACGTGTTGTGTATGCCAAGAGTCAGCACTTGACAAATATTTGTAGAGCGAATAAATCATTCCATTTATTCAATTTCATAAGTATTTATGGGACAGCGTGATGATAGAATCATAAGCAGTATAATGTAAACAAGGGAAAACTCCCACTAGAACATTTATGAAAAGAGGGATTTGTACCAATAGCTGCTCAGGAATTACCCAGGAGGCAGCTACTTTTTTGCAGAAATGCGAATCCATCTGTTATCACTTGCAACCCATGTTCACTTTCTGCTGCTTTTTAACTGGTGCCCTGGGCCATTTTTCCTTCCATTAGGTGTCAGTCTCCCACTGGCCTCACTAGAGATGTTTTGTGTAGATCTCCTTACTGCCTGGGCCCTTAATTTTCTATAACTCTACTAATATAATTCCGTTTTATTGTCTAAGAATTTTTACCGAGGTTTGGG
>NW_011888809.1:9284337-9300959 GCF_000151845.1 Pteropus vampyrus
GACAAATATTTGTAGAGCGAATAAATCATTCCATTTATTCAATTTCATAAGTATTTATGGGACAGCGTGATGATAGAATCATAAGCAGTATAATGTAAACAAGGGAAAACTCCCACTAGAACATTTATGAAAAGAGGGATTTGTACCAATAGCTGCTCAGGAATTACCCAGGAGGCAGCTACTTTTTTGCAGAAATGCGAATCCATCTGTTATCACTTGCAACCCATGTTCACTTTCTGCTGCTTTTTAACTGGTGCCCTGGGCCATTTTTCCTTCCATTAGGTGTCAGTCTCCCACTGGCCTCACTAGAGATGTTTTGTGTAGATCTCCTTACTGCCTGGGCCCTTAATTTTCTATAACTCTACTAATATAATTCCGTTTTATTGTCTAAGAATTTTTACCGAGGTTTGGGAATATAAAAGGGAATTACAGCTTTGGGGGTGAGAGTCAGTGTTATATGTTAAAAAGATTGTTTTCAGCAACCAAGGGATGAAAATAAGCCATGTCACTTATGGGTGTCCAATCAGGATGACCACCTCAAAGTAATATCCATTTGCTTAATCCTGCAGAGTGTGGGTTTCAGTCTCACCTGAGGAAAACTCCATATCCATCTTCAGGGATCATTCTCACTGTAGATCCATCCTCTTCCCCCAACCTCAGCAAACAGAAGCCACAGTTATGTGTAACGGTACACATTTCCCGAAGCCTGAGTTGTTCTCTCAAGATCGACTGCATAGCGGTCTTCTGTAGAGCAGTTCGAGACAGGAGATTGAATCCCAAGGCCGGTCACTTCTCACATCTCTTCACCAGACTGAAAAAAGTATGCATGCCCTCATTTCTCCTGGGGTCTTTGTCCCACGTGGATAGACGTCTACCCATGCACACGTTGCTCTCAGGACAGATAATAATTCTCGGAAACAATACAGGCTAAATAAATAGAAGAGAGGCATTTTTTTTTTTTCTAAAGTATGTACAGTCTGCAAGGATTTTCCCTGTGCCCGGGGTGGGGAGGGGGAAGGCATTTTTCATGAGGAAGCAGCTTGCTTTTCCCTTCTTTCCTTCCCTTCCCATCATACACTGGGCTGTAGCAAAGGACCCACTTAGACGTTTGAAACAGGGCTCCTAACATTGTCATTCCAAAGGGCTCTCATTTATCTCTCATCACCCCCAATTCACTGTGCAAAGACCAGGAGTGTCCTTCAGTTTATAGCTTCATCTTTTCTTTGGCCCAGACCAAATTCTTGGTGTGGGTGTCTCCCTGTAACTAGTCCCAGTGAGTGGAAGGGAAAATGTAAGATGCATTCCCCCCATGTACAGAGCCTCTCAGGGGACAGTGGGGACAGAAACACTCTTCTCATTATAGCAATCATTTCACCTTAATTCATATAATAGTTTGTAATTTACAAAGAACGTTTATGACCCTCTGCATCTGAGGTTTGAGAAAAAACTTCTTTAAAAAGAAGGTCATTCACTGAATGACCTGGGGCCTGTACAGCACTAGCAGCTCTCCCTCCAAAATCACGTGAGACTCAGCTAAAGCTTTTGGAGTGTGTCTTGTTGGAGGGAGATTTCTGGGATTACCGCCTTCCCGATCTTCTTCTGAGGACAGTCACATAACTTCTCATCAGATTGTCCCTTTATTGGCATTTTTGACCTGACCCTGTGCTGTGCATGTCCATTATCTTTAATCCGTAAGCTGTTACGGCGTGAATGGGGAGGAAAAAAGGTTTTTACCTGAAAACAGTCACCTAAAACCCTCCCCCCACCCCCACACACCCTTTTCATTCTGTGCAGTGGGCTGGCTTCTCCCCCTTCCAAACCATATGGAACGGGCAAGGGAGCTGGCAGCCTTATTTTACTTCTCACAAGGTCACGGGTCGGATGCATAAAAGGATGCATTTCCCACTTTAGAAAGAGGCTTTGAAGATGTTGACATCACCCAGGTTGCCTTCTGCATCGCTCCATCATGTGAAACGTCACCTGTAATTGTGTTGTATTACGAGGACGGCAGCAAGGCAGACGCACAGGGGACAGAAACGGGAAGGTTTTTATGAGGTTTATAAATTTTGTACCTTTATGTATTTAATAAAAAGCTTGTGTCTAAATTATGAGAATGTTCTTGACAATGAGGCATGGGTTTTGGGAACCTTTAGTATCTGAGGGTATTTTAACTGCAAAATAATAACTTGACTGGAACTTTTTTGAGTGGGTAAATAGTAAAAATGACAAGGGGCATTCAGAGATGCGTTCATCCATCACCTGAAACTTTAATACAGTCAGGATTTACTGAAAGAATAACATCCTTCTATATATTAAATACTGGGAGTGTTATAACTTAGAGTGTTCTAGGAAACCATCGATTTAATTACATGTGTTCCTCCAGAAATTCAGCTGAGATTTCTGGCATTGCACTTGATAGAAGTGATTTCAGACTATTCCCTTTTGCAGATAATGACTTCTGTGTTTCCTTTCACTTTCTTTCTGGCGCAGCTTATGGGTTAGTAATAAATCTGAATCATGGTTATGTGGGGTTTTCCGAGGCTGACAAAAACTCCAATTGAGTTGCCCATGAGAAGAAAAAATCAGAAGCCTTTTTTCTCTGGGCGGCACATGTATCTGAATAACATTGCTATGTCAAAATTAGTGAATGAACTAATCATTGAGTATTGATAGACTATCAAATTTAAACTCAAAGTAATAGCAAGAAAGGAAAAAAGGGGAAAACGACATATGCGTTTGTGTCTTGGCTGCGTCTTTAATTCTATAGAGTTGGCGAGCCATGTTCTTTCCCTGAATCCCTGCCTTAATAGAAAATAATGCAAATTATGTAACAGCATCATTTTAAAGATAATTAAGGGGTGAATATGTAAATTCACTATGTATTACAAATTCCTCTACAACTGCTAATTATAGCCATAATTTATTAGCTCAAACAATATTAATTGAGGTCTTTCTGGGTATCAGGTATTGTGTTAAGCACTGTATCAGGATAAAAAGATAAAAAAAGACACAGCTTCTGCTTTCAAGGAGCTTGCAGTCTATAATAATACCAATGGTTAGCATTTACAGGGTACTGTGTGCCCAACACTAGATAAAGCGAAATGAAAAATAAGCAAGAATAAAAAGAAGTCACATGCACAAGGGCCTTTGTGTAGTCTAGTTATAAGAGCTGAGTTTGAGTCTGAACCTCCCAAGGTCATGGCTAGGTTTGGTGGAAGCTTCAGGAAGCCCTAGAGACATAAGGATCATACCTTCACTAAGGAGGAGAGTCTAGCAAGGATCTATGAAATGCATTCCTCGGAATCCATCTGCTTCTGTGCGTTTCAGAGCCTCACCATAGCTACGTTTGGGTCTGCCTGGCTGTAGCTAGATTTTCGTGTAGCAGAAGCTTCCCCACTGCCTCCGAGGGAACATCTGTATGGTCTGCTAAGCATTATGTAGCCTCAAAAACCCAGAGGCAACGATGGCCGTGATAGGGGCTGGTGGCATTCGTTCCCAGCAGGAAGGAGATTACAATGGCTTCTTGAAAAGAATTTTTCGTCTAAGATTCTTTAGATGAAGAAAACAGCTTTTTTTCCTTTCTTTTTAGAAACTAGACATCTTATTCTAGGATGCCCACATGTTAGGATGTGGGTTAAATGCAGTTGAATTGGTGACTGGTTTAGTCTAATATCCTGGGAGAAAAACATGTGTTCAGGGATCAGTATTATCATTTAATTTTTACAATAAACTGTGTTGGATACTATTATTCTCATTTTAAAGACCCCATCTAGAGGCTTAGTGAGGTTAAGTTAGGTGTGTGAAGTTAGGTGCGTGAAGTCCAGTACAGACACTGCCGTTAACCAACACGTAGAGACTTAAATCTGTATAAAGTCAAGAGCACCAAACTCTGCTCTGAGAAGGGCCTCTGGGGAGGTGACTTGCTTAAACCGAAGAATGGCGAGGCATCCTGCAGGAATGGGAATGGCCACAACAGAGATAGGGACACTTTGGGGCAAAGGCACAGAGATGGCAGCCAGCAGACGAGAGCACAAGCGAGTCCACATGGTGCTGAGAGGCGAGGCCCCACAGGGGACCGAGGCCCCACATGGCACCGAGGCCAGCCTGCGCAGGCCCGGGTTTGCCATCTTAAGGCATCTGCCTTCGTTCTGTAGCAGACGGGCATTCGCCAGAGGTTTTGAAGTAGGGCAGTGGCGGATTTGGATTTTAAGTTAGAGAGATGAACCCCAGGACCATGAAGGAGTAAAGTTTAAAGCAGAGAGTCGCATGCGGTTGTTGAAACACTGGGGGACAAATGAAAGGACGATCGGGGACTTGTAATCTCCCTCCTAGCGTTGGCGCCGTGGTGTAGCCAGAGGAAGTGGGTATAAAATGTTTAAACAGAAACCCCTGAGCTGCTGCAGCTGGGAAGGGACTAACATGGTCACGTCAGAGGCGGGGAGGACCTTGCTGGACCGTCGGGAGGTTCATTTTCCATTTGAAATCAACTATGATGTTATTCTTCCTCTCAGAATGAATGTGATTTACCATTGCATTCTCCCATGCACGTATATGCGTGCACGCGCGCGCGCACATGTACACACACACACACACATACACACACACACATACACACACACACGTGGAAGAACAGTGTCAGCCCACAGAAAAATACAGAAACCTCCAAGGCCTCTCTGAAATAAATAAATATGCCTAGCATTTCAAAGACGATATTTAAATAAATGCCTAGCATTTCAAAGACGATATTTAAATATATTTTGTGATGACAACTCTACATTAAAGTAAGAACTTGAAACAATTACAGCTAAAGACAAATTTTTTTCTATTGTTTTTCGGTGCCCCTTAAAGAGAAATCCCAATCCCCACGTAGGTTGTTTGGGGCATGAATGGTGTGTGACACGCAGATGATCGGCTGCTGGATCTGAACAGTGAAAGTGGAGAACGTTTTTTATTTTATTTTTTTTCTAGTTAAGAGTTTTCAACATAAATTAGGAGACTTGTTAAGCTAATATTAAGCCCACAGTATAATATTAGTTAGCCAGGAAGCTTAACATCAGACCTGTCAAACAATGGAATTGTTTTCATTGATGAGCAGTTTTTAAAAGATAATGCCATTGTTGTAATCAAAATGTTTATTTTAATGTTTAAAAATAACCTGTTAATAATGCCAATCTCAAGATATGGGAGGCCATAGGTGAACTCACTGACAATCAGTTATAGACTGTTTACTGAATAGTTAGTTTCCTGTCTCCCCTGGGGAGGATCAATTGGCCCACCTCTGATTCTAGGCTAGCAAATGACCTAGAGAGCAATTTGCTAAAGGATCCATTCACCGAACACTTCGTTAACCACCATTCTTCCCCTACCACCCCCAAAAGAAAGTTCATGGCAATTATTTGTGTACTTCACTGAGGCTGGCCTAATGTTCTGTGCATTTTTGAATTATATTTTGTGAATCTTGAATTTCACTGTAATGTGTAGTGATGAATTTCACGAATTTTAATGAATGCACGGACTCTCCCCCTAAGTACGTTTTAAATTCAATTCTTCCTCCTTTCCTATTTTCCTCAGTCCATGGATTTACTTTCTTGAGTAGGAGAAACATGAGGGAGCTGTACAGAGTACACCAGGATTTTGTGCGTGGGAAAGATTTTGCACAAGTGCATCTGTAAACCTGCTTTGCTATCACTCACACATGGAAAGGTTCATGCCCAGGCAGACACAGAGGCTCTTCTTTATTCTTGAACAGTCTTTGCAAATCGATTGTTCATTATACAGAATACAGCAATGCTGTGTTTCTCATCCCAAATTGTGCCCACTTACCAATAGGACCTGATATGTTATGTCTCCCTCACTACTTCCGTTGGTATCGTGTAATTTCTGTATGAGTTATTCCTTACACATGGTCTAGTGTTATAATATATATTTGTCAGCCTCACTAAGCAAGTTAGGTCTGCGTGGATATGAGCTTGAGTGTGTATGTTTGTGTAAGATGTAAGTGTAATACATACAGATAAATAGATGAAATATTCCCAGGCTTGGTGCACTATTTAACGTATCAACTCTTTTCTCTCAATCATGAAAACAAGTCAGAAAATCAACTAAGTAGAAATGGCAATAACTTGGATTGAAAATACACCGAGTGAAAGAAACCTATCCTACCTGTATAAAATATTTTACATTTGTGACCTGCCTGATAGGTGAAATTTAAAATATAAAAATCGCAAACCAAAAAGTATTCTTACCATTAGCCACCCTCGAAGGAACTAGAACTGGTATGAATTTTATAATTGGTTAATAGAAACCTTTTTTTTTTTTTTTTTTTTTTAGTAGTCAATAATTCAACAACTTGGTCTTCTGACAATCACTGGGCTAATGATTATTGGTGAATTAGTTGGCTTGGAAATTTTGATGGACGATCTCTATGAGCAATGTCAAAGTGGTCTTTCTGATAACAATTTAGTTGTATGTTTACTAGTTGTTTATATGTCAAGTAATACTACTTGAAAGCATTTATGGATTCCATGGACTGGGAATTTATAAATATGTTTCATGTAGGAAGAGGTACTAAGAAACAGAAAGGAGAAAGAGATAACATTTACATTAGAAAAACTAAACTTTCCCAGAAAATTTCTGCTGACTTCTACTGGTTTCTTATTGGCCAGAGTTGTATCACGTGGTCAATGTGAGCTGCAAGAGAGTCTGGGAATTGTAATTTTTACCTTGACCCATTGCTCTCTCAAACATAATCGAATTCTGATCAGAAGGAAGACAGAGATCATGGATATTGGAAAAGCAACTAGTGTTTACCTGCCAGAATCAAAGTTTTTCTTTCTCACTGTCTTTTCTGCTCACTTTTTAATTCGTTACTCTGCTGGCTTTTTTTTTTTTTTTTTAAGTTGTGTACCCCGTTTTCCCCACTGAGTTATGTTTTCTTAGAACTGTAGATCCCTAGCCATTGGAGTAGGATGGCTAGAGATCATCTAATTTTCTCTCTTTATTTCACTGAGAATAAAACAGAGGCTCAAGGTCACACAGAGTTGTGGAAGCCTCAGTAGAGCTAGAGCCTCAACCCAGGGCGAAGCTGCCTCTGGGGATGAGGAAAAAAAAAAAGTCAAAGGGACACATTTTTACTTTTATTTTTTCTAAGTGAAAACCCCAGTCCCCAACTTCTTTAAATTTTAAATTATTTGCACTTGTGGGATTCAATTTCTAGCCAGCCAAGCGTAATTGTAACACATTGCCAGTTTTTCATATTAAGCTTTCCACACACTTCATTATAGGATCCTGCAGCTGACAGGACGGAAGTTCACAGGGGTTTCTCTTCACTTGTTAATCAAGAAGATTAAAGGCCGATATATAAGAAGAACCTCGAAGGATGCCACCCAAATCTATTGCCAGAAAAATACCCCAAGTAAGATTTGTGGCTTCCAGCCATTTTTTTTTTTTTTTTTTTAACAGCTTTTAAAGGTTGTTGCACAAAGCAGTGTGATTGTGGCCATTTCCGTCTGGTCTTTGAAATGAGTGATCTTGAGCAGATTTCCTCCTTGCTCTGACTCGGTTTGTTCTGCAGTCAGGAGAGCTTGCTCTGGGATGAGGATCTCCACTCTGGCTGCACATTGGCATCACTGCAGGGCGTATAAAGCAATCAACGTCCGTGTTCCCCCATCAATACTGATTTTATTGATTTTCTGCATAGGGCATAAGTATTGGTGGTTTTTGTAAAGCTCACTAGGTGATGCTGATACATAACCAGAATTGAAACCCACTGGGCTATGATGAACACTGATCTTGCTGCTCAAAGTGTGGTCCACCGACCAGTTGCATCGTATAACCTGGGATCCGATTAGAAATGCAGAATTTCAGATCCCACCCCAGACCTGCTAAATCAGAATTTGCAAGAATTTAATGTGATTCAATATATTCTAAAGTCTGAGAAGCACTGCTGAGATTCTTTTCAGCTCTCATTTCGTGATTTTAGAATCCGAGGTTGCTTCCTTGTTCAAAAGGCTTTCATTGCCCTCCAGGCAATCTAAATTCAACCCAGTGTTTTAGGCTCATCAGAATCGCACCCAGCCTTCTCTCCAACCATTCCCTCCTTCATGTGCTCTGATCTTTAGACACCTGTTCTCTCATTGCCCTCACCCCTCAGCAGTGCTTGTTTGGGTGTGCCTGGCTGGCACTGCCCCCAGTTCTTACCCGGATGTACACTTCCAAGTCTATCCAGGTGTCAGCTCGCCTGGCCCACCGTGCATCCCTAGACTTTCTGCCCTGACTTGCGAGTTGCCCGAGGTACCTGAAGTTGTTACCATGAGATTTTTTTTTTCTTATCTTTTTTTCTTACACTGTAAAGATCTTTAAGACAAAGACTATATCCTATTTCTTCTTGAATCCTAAGTGTGTACTTAAAAAATATGGTGAAAATTCACTAAACGTTTACTATCAGGGCTTGCTGGGGTGAGAAGAACGGTGACTCGGGAGTCAAATGAGGTGGATTTTATAACCCCTGTTGGGGTGACGTTCTCTGAGTCTCAGTTTTCTTATATATAAAGGACTTTAGGTGCCTCCCGGCTCTGATAGTCTGAGTCTAGGGCTCCCCTGGGACCCAGTTTTAATCCAAATCATGGTCTCCGAGGACTGAGTCCTCAGCTCTCATGTATTTTACCAGCAACAGTTTACACATGCGAAGTATTTATAATTTATACATCTTTCATATGGGCTTTAAAAACACATCTTGTCCTTGAAAATAAGCACTGCCCTATGGGCCAGAAGCTAGAAGAAATCAGGGTGAATTCAGCAAGAATCAGGTGGCTGAATGAGTGAGAAACAAAATAAACTTGGCTTGGTCTTTCTATCACCTTGTTTGGTTTTCAAGGGAATTGTGATCTTTTGTCTCTTAAGCAGCCATCTCCAACCTTTGTGGCACCAGAGACTGGTGCTCCTATGAGAACCTAATGCCTGATGATCTTAGGTGAAGCTGAGGCGGTGATGCTAGCACTGGGGAGCGGCTGCAAATACAGATGAAGCTTTGCTCATTGGTCCCTGCTCACCTCCTGCTGTGTGGTCTGGTTTCTGACAGGTCATGGATGGGCATGAGTCCGTGGCCCAGGGGTTGGGGACCCCTGCTCTTAAGAATATGGTTTGAAATCAATGGGAAATGTTTGGTTTTGGCTTGCAGATGTTTCTGCTCTGAGTTACACAGCTGTTTGGTTAACCACAATAAACACCCTGCGTGGCCTTTTTCAATTTACGCGTTACTGTTCTCATTCAGCCCTCACAAAAACCCTATGAAGGTGACACACAGGGACTAGAATTGCCCCAGTTTTAGAGTTGATGGGGCAAGTTTAGAGGTGAAGTGAGTTGCCAGTAACTTGTAGTGTTTTTCCAAGGGCTGGTTTCTGTTCGATCTGTCTCAGAAGCCCCTGGGGGCACTTATCAGCCTTGAGGAGTCCTTGACCTCACCTCATCAGGCATCGCAGAGGAGTGAGGCCCAGAAGCCTGTCAATTTGATAATCCCCTGGAGCGTATTGAAGTATGAGAACCACCATATGAGGAAATGTCCTCTGTCCCTACGGAGAGTGAATCTAGGTCTCAAGATGACTGTTTTGTCTCTCCCAGGCAAAGGGTGTGTTACCACCATTGCCTGGGAAGCTTTAAGAAAGGTCACATCGCTAAGTGCCACACTAGGCCAGGAGACACAGATTCTCCATGGAATCACCTGGGAATCTTTTTTTTTTTTTTTTTTTTGCAATAGTCGTGTAGAGGACGCTGACATCCTGCAAGGCCTGGGAACTATCGTCTTCTGGCTGAGTTTATGCCAGACCAGAATAATTTTAAAAGGCTGCAGTCGGCAGAGAGAAAATTTATAATTGGATAATCTGATGCATTTGAAACGGGGTCTCCTACAGGGATATCTGCCCACCTTCCATTTGAACCTTCTGGAAAGACCTCTTTCCCCTCATCCATAGAGTACCCTGAAGCACATCTAAATCAGGGAGAGCTTTCCAGATTCTGGTTTTCTGTCTCTGGCCCTGTCACTCGTCATGCTCCCACTTTAGGGGGCATGGGGCTTCGTGCGAGTTGTGGCCTAAGCCAGTAGCTTCTGTCCACCAAGGGCAGCGTTCCCTGCCTGCAAACAGCATTAGATAAAAATAGGAATAAGAAGCCCCCACACTGTATAGCGCCTGCCTTTCCCCAAGCGCATTCATGTCTTCTTATCTCAGTAATCCTCACAACAACCTGTGAATTAGACGTCATTACCCGCATGTTACAGATGATGAGGTTGAAGCCAAGAGAGACAAAGGGCTCAAAGTCTGGTGAGCGACGCAGAGCCGAGCAGATGGGGTGGGCTTCCAGGCCCAGTGCTCTGTCTGCTGTGCACGTTTGCCTCTCACGGTCTCACGACAGCCCCATGAAGCAAGTGTTTTAGTCTCATCGTCAGGTGGCAGAGCCGAAGTTAGAACTGGTGAGCCCCAAGTCACGCGGCCTGGCTGCGGGAAGGCCGGCATTCAAACCCGTTCTCCGCAGCTCTAAAAGCCAGCTGCTCTTTTCATGTTGGGATCCCACCATCTCCCTTGAAGGCTTGAATCACTAACTGTGTTTATCAAACATTTTTGACGTCAACTCATGGCAAGAAATCATGGTTCCATGTGTGTGTCTGTAATAATATACCCGGATACTTATGGACACACATACACAGCCAAAAGATATTTTCAAAACTAATTGCCTACTACCATGCATCTATTTTCTATGTTATTCTAAAATGCTGGTCATGAGCCATGAAATTCATTTCATAACCCACCTGAGGGTCCTGACCTGCAGTTTGAAAAATAGTCTTCGGAGTACTCAAATATTTGCTTGTGGTATTTATTTATATCTTTCCTTCTAGGTTAAAACTACCCATGGAGGGATTAAAACAAATTCCGTGGTGTTCAGCCTTGGGCCTGACCAGCTCGGGGGCCCCTGCCCGGTTCCTCCCGGCTCTCGCTGGCCCTGGGTGGCCTCAGGCTCCTGGCTGCCTCTTAGGCCACAGGGTTGGGGTCCTTGGGGGGCTCCTGGATGGTGTGCGCGTTCCTCACAGCTTACCCTTTGCTGACGACTGTGCGCGGTCATAAAAATGTGAGCAAACAGGGGGAGTTTAGTGTGTTTATTGCTACTATTGAGAAAATAATGTGATAATAAACAGGGCCGGTAATGGAAATTGCTTCTAAGAATGAAATGATGTTATCGTGAGTTACATGCAGCCATCAGAAAGCGTTCCGTCTCCCCTCATGGGAGCTGCCGGGCACTGTGCCCGCGAGGCCCGCCCCTCGCCCCGGACGCCAGCTCCAGCTCCAGCTCTCAGCCTCATCGGCTTCTTGGCACTGGGGATCTCTGGAAACTGGGTGGCTTGGTGGCATCGCATTGCGTCGAACCTCCTGGCCCGTGCGCTGCCGCCTGGTGCCTTTCTTGGCAGAGACTCATTAGGTCAGGATGAGGAAACTCTTCTTTGGGTTAAGACGAAGGAATGAACCCTGAGCGCTGTCGAAGTGCATCGCCTTTGATGTCAGCTGACAGCCAGTCAGAGGAGTGAAATGAAGGTCGGAGAGCTTAGTTCCTGTACTAATTAGAAAGGAAATGAGGGAAAAACTGTCAGGCTTGAAGAGCTGAGTTGGCTTTGATGACAGCCAGACTTTCACAGGCTAAGAACAAAATGCCCTTTAAGTCTTTTCATTCGCACTCGGTGCATAATTTTGCCTTACACCCTGTCGTTTTCCATGTTTTATTCACATGTCTCTTTCTGCTGTGAATCATTCAACTTCCAGCTTCACCTGTCAAAGTCTCACTCCTTCCTCAGAGTCCCTCCCAACTGAATCACACCAAACCCCACGGAGCTTTTCCTTCCCTACGTAATTCCCGTATCCCGCTGACCCCTCAGAGAATTCGTCCCGGCCTCCGGAGTATTAAGCTGACTGCATCATATTCCTTGTTAGATCATAAACTTGTTGGTTCAGACTCTGGTTCTCATTTGCCTCTGTTTCCTTTACAGAGTCTGGCCCAGGGTACATCAGAAGTCAGCTGGGTGCATGATGGGGCACTAGATCCAAATGAAGTAGGGTTGACTCTAGGATTTCCTTCATACATGATCGCACTGGGGCTAGGGTGAGACCAGAGAGGCCCCTAGCCTGCAAAGTTCAAAGAGCCACTCTGCAGGACCCTAGAGTGAGCCACTCCTGAAACTCGGCACCCTGGCACCAATCCTACCTTTCTTGGCCCTGGTCTTGGAGAATGGACTGGGGAAAGAACGGAGGTCTCCCTGGAAGAGGCAGTTGCTCGATTCCTTTTGGGAGGACAATTTAGTCTTCTATGATCAGGATTTTTATGATCGGTAGATTAGTCTTCTTCAAGGCCCTCCTTACCCCCCAGTCCAATAGAGCTCCAGTCTTCTGCGATGGACCTGTGGTTGTCATCGTCACGTCTCCATGCTCGCCACCCTCGGCGCCCTGTCTGGCCCGTCATCACTTCCTAACGTTGGATACTGCAGAGCGTCCTCTGGTTTCTCTGCCTTCAGACACCCTCCGCCCTTGGCTCTGACCATTCTATGTGTCATGGTTGCATCAGAAGCTGCTCTGGGTCCTTTCTTTCCAGCCACCCTTGTTCTCCTCTTCTGCCTCACCCCATGGCAAGTGAAGGTCAAGTTTCCAGGGACTACAGAAGAGGAGATCACTAGGATATTTGTGGTTTTCATGAAGATTTCCTATTTAAGATAGGATGGCAGATTGGAGGGTTTACCTAGAATTATAAATCTGATTCTTTAAGATTAGAATGCTTATACCATGGTGATGGTTTAGAATATTTGATGGAGTTCTGTCTTTAGGGTAAGGGTGAAGTCATTCACTCATCTGCTTATTCATTCGACAGCACAAGGCTCTGGTCCAGATGCATCAGGAAACGAGGCCGACGTGGTACCCACCTTCATACTCCTTACACACTACAGAGAGGAGACGGAGTGAACCAGGACACAGCCCTTGAACGAGATCGTGGCAAGTCGTGTTAGCGCTATGACGCGAACAAACAGGCTAGGAGAGCAGCAGGCTGAGGATGGTACTACCGCGGTGGGAAGTCCCTCAGAGGCCGTGGCATGCACGCGGAGACCTGGGGACCGGGTGAAGCCGCCGAGGAAATTGCCCGGGCAGAGCAAGGGCTCATGCACAGGCTGGATTGCTACGGGCGCAGACTCCACGTGGCCACCCGCCCAGGTAACTGCCCTTTCAGACAAAACACAGAGGTCTGTGACATACAGCCGGCTCTTTGTTTGCATCAAACATTTATGGGGCTCTTAATAATAGTTGTAAATTACCTTTTCCTCCTTTGTCACCGAGGCCATGCTATCACCGTAGTGTTTGACACGTGCACATTCCATGCTGGACTTTTGCCTGTGGCCTTTCCCAAGAAAATTAAATGTCAGGCCAGTGGCTGAAAGGAGCAGATACCATTTCTTTGAATTTGTCACAGAGAAGAACATGTTATTTACCGACGTTCAATTTTATTTGGTGTTTGGAATAGCAAACATCTTTAGGGACAAGAGCAAACTTTCAGACTTTAAACATCATCTCATATGAGAAACTCTCTTGATAAAAACAACCCTTGGCCTCTACTGTGATCCTCAGTGGGGAGGTAGCAAAGGTGGCCCCTGATGCCAGTGTCCCCTTGTTGTGATAACCTTCTGCAGGCCACCCCGCCACCCTTTAAACCTCTTCTTCCTCCTGTGGTCTGAGAAAATGGGTTTAGGGAAACAAAGATGAAGTGTTTGGGGAGTCAGAAGGGACTTAGGGTGGAAAAAGGCATTTTTATTTTTTTTATTTCTTCCTGTGACGGGTATGGATATATGGGAGGGCTATGCCTCCACCATAAGTGGGTCTCTAACCAGGCTGATAAGCTCACCTGAGCAGTTGGTCGAAAGCACAGCCCCAGCCTTGGTGAGTTGAATCGTGTCCCTCCCAAACTCATCTCTGGTACCTCACATGTGACCGTATTCAGATATAGGGTCCCTGCAGATATAATTGGTTAAGTTAGGATAGGATCGTGCTTGAATAGGGTGGGACTATAATGCACAATGATTGGCATCCTTATAAAAAGGGGAAATTTGGACACCCCCAGGAAGAACGCCATGTGACGATGAAGGCGGAGATTGGGGCAACGCAGCAGAAGTCAAAAGCTCCAAAGATTGCCAGCCAACCGCCAGCAGCTGGAAGAGAGGCCGGGGGCAGATTCTCCCTCAGAGCCTCAAAAGGGACCAGACTTGCTGACACCTTGACCTTGGACTTCCAGCCTCCACACCTGTGAGACGGTAGGTTTCTGTCATTTAAGCCACACAGTTTGTGTACTTTGTTACACCCGCCCTAGGACACTAACGCACAGCCCCATCCAGCTCCTACTGAACATGATCTTCGGGGAGGGCCCAGGGGTCTGGACTGCTCACGAGCCCTTCCGGTCTTCTGAGGGAGGGGGTGGGGCTGGGCAGCGCCGTTCCATCTCCCTGGCTGTCCCCAGGCATCCGCAGACACTCTTGCATCTGAGCTCCTGCCACCCCGCCAATGTGCTCAGTGGTTCTCGGTGAGAAGTGTAGACGTGATACAGTCACGAATGAGTCAGTCGAGATGGGACTGTTACCCACAGACACGTGTTGACATTCCTCTGGAAAAAAAAAAAAAAATGCTGGCGTATCCTCCTAGTACCTGATATCACAGACAAAAAAGCCAAAGTCACAACAACTGTATTCTTAGCACCTAGCCTCGCACTGATGACACATCGTGCAAAGGTTGTTAAAGATGCCAGTGTTTCTAATTTCAAAGAATCTGAGTAACGTCCTTTGAGAACTATGGTTCCTGGACTGTTAGCTAACTAGAAAGAGATTGCCTTCATTCCGAAGTGTCTGTGGGACTCAGCATTCTCTCTGACACACCACAGAAAGAGGCTTCTTCCCAGCCGAGCCCAGTTAGCAGTTAGCATAGGGAAACCAGGGGCCGGAGGGAGTTGTTCCCCCGGCCATTCTGACCTCCAAGACCAGCCTGCTTGTCCGACGGCGCCGCCCTCGCTGTCGTTATGACAAGTCGTTTTTAGTACTCGCCTGTGTTTCAGAAACCTGTAGCAGTCTCCAGCTCACTCTTTGGGTCGAAATTTATGAGGCTTGTTCTGAGCTCAAAGGTGATTTCTTTCTTTCCTCCTGAAAGTTTGGTAAATTTCAGCTCAGCCATTTTTGCAGCAAGAAGCATGGTTATCATGCTCTGGAAATTGTTTAGATGCTTTCCATCCACCTCCAGCCAAATAACAGGAGCTAGTTTTGTTTTTTTTTTGTTTTTTTTTTTAAAGTAAAAATTTTCCATGGCCTCTTTTGAGTGCAAGAACTGATTCTTTGTCACAGTGGGAGATTTTTCTCCTTAGTCTGAAGTGATATGGGAGAAGGAGCGTGGGCTGGAAAAGACTCGTTTGTTACACTTTTCCAACCACTGTTTGTGCGATCTTGGGTAAGACACTTAACCTTCTTCCTAAGCCTTGGTGTTCTCGCCTATAAAACGGGACTTTTCAAGTTCGCGGTGAGGACTGGTGTTTAGATGTAAAGCAGCTAGGGGTGTGGTCTAGGCTGGCGGTTCTCAAACCTGGATGCTCATTAGAATCATCTGGAAGCTTTTAAAACAAAACTGGCCCTCACCTTAGACAAAAGGAATTTGCTTTTCTAGGGGATGAGACTACACATGTGAATAACTTCTAAATGCTCCTGGAGATCTCGAAACCTAGTGAAGGTTAAGAACTAGTGGACTTCAGAAGCATTATGCTAAGTGAAAGAGCTGACTCAGAAGAGCACATGTGGCATGACTCCATTTATCCGAGCTTCTAGAAATCGCAACACTGTAGCGACAGCAGTCGCGTCAGTGACTGTCAGGGCCAGGGAGTTGGAGAAGGGGCTCGGGGGAACGTTTTAGGGTGAAAGGGTTTGCCATAGTGAGTCATCAATACTCATTCACCTGTTTATGCTTCAAAAAGTAAATTTTATTGTGTGTAAATTATACCTCGATTAAAAAAAAGAACTAGTAGGATAGGTCCTCAGTAGCTACTGCTTTCATGATGGTGATGATGATGATGTAGCTGGAGGAAGGTAGCAGGAGTTTGAAACAATTTCCAAAGGTTTTTGTTTGTTCGTTTGTTTGTTTTTGATGAGGACCAGCTTGAGGCATTACAAGATACATAGCCGTAAATCCACGATTTGAAATGTGCACATTAAAATGAATGCATTCGACATGCTCTTAGTTCCAGACATTCAGGTAAGCACGACGAATGCGGCTTGCTGACTCTTTCGTGACTAATGAAGAATAAATGCTGGATGATTGAAAAGCGTGTTCATGGGGCGGGGGGTGAACAGTGGGAGCGTTTTTGAGCCGAGTTACCTACACTCTGGGAGGCTTTCGAGGAAACAATCACAGGGAAGCAGAGACTCCTGGGAAGTTCTTCCCGAGGCTCTTCACTGCTGGGGCTGGAAGATTAGCGCTTTTCTGAACTCAGATGTGCAGAAGAAGCCTCGAGAACATGAAACGTCTGAAGAGCCAGCACGTAGGACGTGGAGGTTTCGGTCTGACTTGTTCCCA
>NW_011888809.1:9305669-9326420 GCF_000151845.1 Pteropus vampyrus
GGGAAGGCTGTGCCTATGGTGTCTGGGGAAGATCTGTGGACAGAGAATGAACCTGAGCTCAGAAAACCTGTGTCTGTCATTTCTTAGCTTTGTGACCTTAGGCATGTGACACTTTGCTAAGCTTCCATTCATTTTAGCTCATCTGGTACTGTGACTAGCCACCACTTACTACATGCCTGCTGTGTGCCAGGTCCTGTCCCAGGGGATGAAACTTGCCATTTAGGGCAGTTCCAGGGATCAGCCGAGGAAGCAAGTGTGGGCCCCTGGGTAGGTGGCCCCCCTCCAGGCCTCTGTTTCCTCATCGGTAGAGTAGTGATGAAGACCTTAGGATCGTGAAGTTAGAAAAAGTGGGACAGTGCCTCTGAAAGGCCTTGGGCTCTACATGATGATCGGGGAATTTGTTAGTGGCCCCAGAATGGGTTCTCGTAGCCCAAAGTGTCACTCTCTGTCAAGTCCCTTAAAGTCTGAAATTACCCTTGTGCAGCATCTCAGCCTCCTCCACCCAGGGAGAAATCAGGCTGCCCCCCCCCACTCATGCTGAACGTAAGTTGGGGATCCCTGGAGAATGTGATTCTTCAACTGGGGTTCAAAGCAGGGGCTCATTGCTGTTTTGCACGCACTGGATTTGAAAAATCTTAAAGCAAAGGCATTTATCTCTAACCGGGTGATGTGTCTGTCTCTTTCGATTAGGATTTGAACTCCTGGAGGGTTTGAATGGATGTCGCATTCATTTTTGTCTCCTCAGCCCCAAGCACAGTACCCTGCACAGAGTAGGGGCTTTATGAAAAGCCACTGAACCGAATTAAGTGGAATTGAATCATTAAAACACCAAACGACGCTGGACTGTCCATTAACGAGAGCCCTGCCAAGCCTGGGTAGATGCCATTCTCGAAAGCTGGTGTGTGGGGGGTGGGAGGTGCAGGCAGGCTCGCTCTCTCTGACAAATAGATGGAGACCGTTTTCCTATACCCTTGGGGTTTAATCTTTTCTTTTGAATCTTGAAAGCCCATGGCGTTGAGTGCTGAAACCCATTACAGAGCAATTGTCCTTGGAGCTCAAGTTTCCTTAACAATTCTTTTCATGGGAGGCTCGTATGACGGGCTGTGACATTATTCCATGAATCATAGACACTTCTGCTCCGGGCTCTTAGAAACGTTTTCCACCTGCCTGGGTCTACCAAAAAATAGAACTTTATTCCCCTATCTGCACTCCGGATGCCCTCGTCTTCAAGGAAAGTGCTTTCTCCACAGCCCGCCCCTGCTTCCATCGTAGAGGAATATGTAGTCAAGCACAGGAGAGGCCGAAGATGTGAGACGGAAACACTGCAGAGACCGATCGCGTGGGAGGAGGGCACGGATAGGGTTCTAAGAGTCACCGATTCAAGGAATGTGAGGCCAGGGGTCACCTGGGGGCAGGAAGCCTGAGGAGGTGAAAGGGAACTCGCCAGGTGGGCAGGTTTTACTGTCACCACTGGAATCCTGGGAGCACGAGGGTCCAGGAGCCTGGCTTCCCTCCCCAGTGCACTGCTCACCTTTGCCCTGTTGGCCCTAAGTGCAGGGGGTCCCCAAATATGGGTGCTCCTGTGCCCGAGCCCTTTCCACGTGTTGGTCCCTGTTTAGAACACCCTTCCTGGTTGTCTTTTGCCTGGATGCCCTGTGCCCAATAGTTCTCTATTATTCAGACCAGGCATCAACTTGACTTTGGGGCTCTCCGGGACTTTCAGCCTGTTCTCATGTTTCACTCTTGTGCCTCCCGATCAGAACACACTGAACTTGTTAATTAGTTGTTTGTGTTCAATAGAGTCATGAAAGGACTTGATGTTGGGAAGCGGCAGGGCCAAGGCTGATTTTTAGAAAGGCCTCTCTGCCGGCTTCCGTAGGAAGCATGGTTGCCAGTGTTGAGCCTGGGCAGAGACGGGAGAGGGCAAATTGTGGAAGTGGTCCTGGACGAGGGGATGGGGTCTAGGGGCGAGGCTGTAAGTGGAAGATGCGCATCTGTTCAGAGACGGTGCAAGGCGAAGGAAGTGCCCAAAGCACTGCTTACAGGAAGTTTATAATGCGCAGAATGGACGGGGACCTTCGGGGGATGTCCACGCATAGATAGTCTGGCTGTAAAAGTTCCCAACAACCATGCGGAAACACTTGATCTTATTTTTGCTGGAGTTTCTTGAGCCAGGTGTAGCATGCTGGCCCAGGAAGTGCCTGACCTCTGAGAGCGGCCAGTCTCCGTACTGTCTCAGCCTTCTCCTCTGTGTCCACAGCAGACAGACTGCCAGCCTTCGGGAGCAGGCAGGCACTCTCGGCTCGTTCTGTCCAGGAGCCTTTGCTCTCCCTCTTCCCATGGCCTCTGAGGAGCCACAGTCGCGTGCCTGCCTGTCCTTAAAGGGGCAGTACAAATGCCCCCTCTCGGAAAAGTCAGAACTGCTCTCTCTCCCTCTTTGGTATCCTCAAAGCTAATTTTAAGGCAAATATCATTTTGTTTTTTTCCATGTGTTTGAGTTCAGTAGGCATACTGTTTACCTATTCCTTACTCCTTGATAATTACTTTGTTCGTACCCCACTTTCTACAGCCTCAGTGTGCCTGAATACTTGTTCATAGCAGATGCTCGAAATTGTTTTTGAAATGAACGAGAGGAAATATCAAGCATAATCTTTTTTGGGCATCAAAGACCAAAAAAGTGGTTGCCCTTCTTCAATGAAACAACCGGGGAGGATCATTCTTTTAATTTCTTTTTGCTAAGAAGAGTACAGGGGATTTGGGAATGTGATACATGTACCCAGACAGACTCAGGGACAAGGGAACCAGCATAACCAATTAAAGTGTGTGCACATGGGTGTGTGCGGGAAGAGGGAGTGGGGGTGACGCTGTAAGTAGTGCGGTGCTGAGCACGAAGCAGGCGCTCAAATACTTCCAACATCTCATTTGTCCTCTCCTTTCTGGGAGGAATCTTCAGGACTGTAAATGCAAACCACCCTGAAGATCCCCTCACTGTAAGAGCAGATACAGGAGAGATGCAGACTAAAATAAAACCTGGCAGGGGCAGCAGGCAGGCCACTTGGCAGGATTCCTGATTTTCGCTACCCACGTTGGTTTCAGAATTGGCCTTGTGTCTGAACCTAAGATTTCTGACTCCTTCGGGAATGACCTCCAGTGACCTGTTGTCTGAGCATCATTATCCATTCTTGGTGCCAACGCCAAGTTTCAAAGGCCTCTTGTGGGCCTGGCCCACCGTGGCACTCTGCATCTGCCAGATCACATTCCTAGTTTCTTTTCATCTACGACTCTTCCAAACAGTTATTCCCCTAGGAGAATCATCTCGGAGGAGCTGCCTAACTTCACTTGGCTTTAGTCGTTTCAAAAGTTCCTCCCGTTTTGATAATCAGGAGCTGTATTTTCATTGCCACCTCTTGAAAGCCTTTCCGCATACAGCGCTCTTTCCAGGGGCAGAGCAAATTCTGTCTCTTTGGAAAGCAAACCGCGGCACGTGCTATCGCCCGGGAGCTTCATCGTGTCATGTGCATTTTCTTCCTCCCTCAGTGTGGTCGTGAGGCCGGACTGCTCACCCAGGGTCTTGCTCTTTGCCGTGTTGTTCACAAATTCTTTTCAGGAAATCTCCTCATCCTTGCTTTAACCACCCATAATGAGAAAGCGTTGCTTTCTAAGAAGGAGTTTTTCCTTTAACTTTTACGTGAAAATGAGTCAGTGAATAGGGAGCGTTTCTGAGCTTGTGTCCTCGCCCTATGAAAAATAGGATATGACACACACCAAAAATGAGCTCTTCAGCTGAGGCAATGTGGAAAATATTTTCTTTTTCATTATCAGAAGCCAATCCAGCAGTAAAAAAATGGAACAGTTTACGAATAATTCAGATATGCTCCCAGTCTGCCTATAACATTGCTTGGATCAAATATCCCAAATATCTTGAAAACAGGAGAGAACGATGGAAGGGAGTAAATTGAGGGGAGGTCTAGCATCCTGAGATCCTCTGGTCAGGGGCTGCAGCCGGGGTCCTGCAGAGATTTTGCATCCAGAAGTAACAGGCATTTGCCACTCATGTCAAGGTCAGAACAATGGTGAATGTTCCCATTTCTCTATTGTGCCCATGTCACCAACCAATGATCAACTGACATTCATTCTGCACTTCTCCATTTAGAGGGAAGCCAGGATATTTCGAGGATTGCCTCTGTCCTCAGCTCTGGGCATGAGCTCCGATTTGCCTAATTAATCAGGGACATTTTGTTGCCTTGCCACAGTAATTGGCATGGGCTACACACAGGCCTAAATGGATCAATACATAGCTGTCTTCTGGCCATGGGGATTGGTTTTGTAATGACCTCATGGTCCATTTCAGGTCAATGAGATGTAAGGGGGAATATGTTGGAAAATTTGGAGAGTAGCTTCTCACTCTCTCTGAGCCTCTGAAAAATAGTATAGCCATTTTGTCTCTATGAGCATTAGAATGAACTGAATTCATAGACGAGAACACAGCTGAGTGACTAGCAGAGAAGCAGCCTGAGGCACTGGATTCAGGCAGCCAGGAAGCCTGTTCTACCTCTGGACTGCCGATTATGCGAATGGAATCATGTATTCATTAATAAATTAGCCATATTGGTTTTTCTATTATTTGCAACATAAAACGAACTAACTGATATAGGGAGGGGATTATACACTTGGCAGGAGAGCATGCACAGTACAAGACTTCCCAGTGGTGAGGCTTGAAGGAGTTTCCAGCCGAGAGAAAAGGCAAGGAGAGGTAAGAGGCCCCGTGTGCTTGTGGAAATTGCCACAGGTCCGTGCAGCTCCAGTCCCTTCAGGAGCAGTGATCTGTGCACTGGACATTGAGCTCCTTGGGGACTGCATGTCCCCTTTATCTGTGAGTCTCTAGTGCCCAGCACAGTGCCTGACATACTTTGTGGATGCATAAATCAGGGAATGAATTAATCAGTGAATGAATGGATCCCTTGTTGCCCTGGGCCATGCAGGTCAGAGGGGTTAGAAAGGGCCGAGAGAAGGCAGCAGTGAGAGACATTGGAGCAACCAGTTGTCAAGTTCAAGACAGTAGCAGCCAGAGTAAGATAACTCAGGTCTCCTCTGGTGATAGAGTGCGCGGAAGAGACCCTGAAGAATGTGGGACATCATGGGACTGCGTTCAGAAGCTCAACCTTGGAATTCATATCTGTAGCAGGAATGCCTGTTAATCAAATCCTTTTTAGAAGTGCTCCATTAAGACACTTGCAGGCCTGAGGGATTGCATATCTGCCTGGTGACTATGTGTTCCTGGAGGTGGTACGATGGCTCAGGCTCTGTGAAGAGTGACAGTCCCCTAAGATTACTCAGAAGTCTGTTCCAGGGGCTTTGGCCCAAGGACTCCCAGAGTAATTATAGCATCAACTGCATTATCAGTGCCAGCCAGGCCTCCTGAGAAGCCTGAAATCAATCTCTATCATTTCGCTTTCATTTCATCACCGATTGCAATACAGAAATCAGCTGGGGATCGCCTAGAATTTAACACGTGCTTATCTCTTCATGGGCATCATTGAAATCAGAGAGCTCAATTAAGTCATCCAGTTGCTAATATACAATTCACTGGTTCCTGGAGAGAGGATTTGAGGTCCTGTGCTCCCCTTCCACCACCTCTGGCATCTCACTGCATTAATCACCCCGATTTCCTCTCCTGTTTCCGAGCCTTCTGCTCTGCATTGGTGCTTTGCTTTCAGCATATAAACACATTGACACCTCCGTCTTAGCAAACACACAAAGCCCACTTATCCTTTGACGACGTTCCCCTTTAGTTTGTGCCTCATTTTCCTCCTTTATGTCTCTTCCAGAATCCATGGAGATCATCTGGACCTAGACTCTAGGTTCATGGTCTCAAATTCTGTACCTTCTCTCTGAGGCTGTCTGCACTTGGCTTCTGTCCCGAGCACTCTCCAAAATAGCTCTCATCAGGGGCAACCCATGAGCTCCTGTTGCCTGATTCATTAGCATTAAAATGCTAAAGACACTAAGATGACAATGCAGTTATCATCAAACTGGGACACTTTGCAGAACCTCATTCAGAGCAAATGGATGCAGGCCTTGGAACAGCACACATAATGTGACTCTTCCAGAAGAACTGGGATGGGTGCTCTAACAACAAAACAGTTCACAAGTAGTTTTTCACACGCAGACCATGAACGTGTGGCCTGGAAATATGAACCAACTTTCTCAAGGTCATACAGCATATTAGGACTTGAACTCAGGGCTCTAGACTCTAAACATTCATTTAGGACTCACTGTATACCAGGCACTGTTCTAAGTATTTCACAGTTGTAATTGTCACAGCAGCTCTATAAAGTAGGTTCTATTACTCTCATCCTCATTTTACAAATAATAAAACTGAGTCACAGAGAGATAAGTAACTTGCCTGAGGCCACAAAGCGACAAATGGCAGAAGTAGATGGAACTTTAGAACCCATTGCCTAACTACTGTGCCCTGCTTCCTGTTCACTGTCTTACCTTTTACCGTTCATCCCAGACCAGGATGTGTGGCATGCCATAGGTGATTAGAAGTGGTCCAAGCCACAGCTCTGGACTGGTCCTCTTTTGCTGGGAGCTGCCTTGCTTCTACTGTAGTGGATCATATGAATTTTTCATATTCAACATGACATTAGTTTTGTAAGTATTGTCCATGTGATGGCAATATGCAGATAAGCACTCTGCCAATATATGTTGATTTATTCAAATGGTATGTTAATATGCTATAGCGGATGAACCTCTCAAAAATCTTATTATAGTCACTATAAAGTTTGCAAATGCAATGGGTTGGGGTGGGGGTAGGGATTCGGGGTGAGAGGTGGGAGGAAGGGAGAGATTCTGAAAGAGTGTTCATTACAAAGGAATTAGAGTTCGGTTTGTTTCTATGTAAATACCGTCTCCTGAATTTCCCATAAGGCTAACCCTCCTCTTATTTAATATTCTAAAATGTTCCCTTGAAGTCAGTCACAATTAATTATATAGAGTCCCGATATAAAGTGAGATCGACTGCATGCAGAACAAGGGGCCTGCCATGCAGTGGGTTTATAGCCTCGTGTTAGCTGTTTGTCCCCCAAGACAGAGATTTTAATAATTAAGGGTATTACTGAAAGCATAAATTGTTGCTAACTAATATAATACATGATCTCTTTAATTTCCTCACATTCTATGCTACTCTTGTAATAAAAATACCACTAAATAGTACTTAAGCCTTCAACAATACTGATAACACCCACATTTGCATGGTTATTGGTAAAATATTCTCCTAATATCTGAAGTAAGGGTTTGGCATTCATAGGAATGTCCTCGAATGTCCCCCAAATCTTCAATAAGATGGACCTCTCTATGAGCCTTTCCATGAAATGGGAGTCCCCAGGTACAGAGCTCAAACTCACCTCAGGGACACTGCCACTGCGCACCTTCCCAGGGTTTTTGCCACCTACTCTGAGGGGATCACTCAGACAAGTGACAGCAGCCTTCGGGGGCAGAGGCAGATGAGAGCTCGTGGGGAGTCTGCAGGCAGAAAGGAGCTTGAGAGAGAGTCCAGGGATGAGGAATAGGATCAAGTGTTCCTTCTTGTGACTTCAGGCTTCTGTCTCTCCAGGGTTCACTGCGTCAAGAACTCTGCTCCTCTTAGGTCTGCTGTTTGCTTATTTAAGAGGATAATTCTCTGATGAACTATTCTTGGGTTTGCTGAGGGAGCGCAGCTCTGGGGCTGGGCTTGGCTGGGATATAGCTCAGTCTGATTATTGACGGATGGATCTGTTTCCTGTGGCTGCTGTAAAAAATTACCACAAGTTTAGTGCCTTAAAGCAACACAGAGTTATTATTTGACAGTTCTGGAAGTCAGAAGTCCAAAATGGGTCTCACTGAACGCAAATAAAGGTGTCAGTTGGGCTGAGTTCCTTTACAGAGCCTGCAGGGGATAAACCATTCCTTGCCTTTCCAGCTTCTGGAGGCTGCCCGCTTTCCTGGGCTCACGGCCCCTTCCGTCTTCAAAAGCAGCAAGCACCGACCGGGTTTTTTCACATGGCATCACTCTGACACTGACTTTTATGCCTCTCTCTTCTGTACTTAAGGGCCATTGTGATTACCTTAGGCCCACCCGGATAATCTAGGATGCTCTCCCCATTTTGAGATCAGATTGAGGTTATCAACCCTGATTCCACATACGGACTTCATTCCCCTATGTGCACATAAGACAGGTGTACAAGTTGCTCCTGGGATGGAGGCATGAGTGTCCTAGGCACTGTAGCAGGACGTTTAGGCCCTGACTCTTCAGTGTTTCACGTGGGACAACCAGCACAGTCGGAAAAGTCAACTGGTCTGCCAGTCAGGTGACTGACATTGCTGATATGTCCAGAGAATTCAGCAGGACAACTTTAGTGCTGAGTTCAGTTTGTTACTCTACTGCATTCTTTTCTACTAGCCGTGTCTCACCGGTGTCCTGAGGTGACTTAGAGATGACCACTCCTACTAATCATGACTGCCACTGCTACTACTGCTGTGTCCTTCTCCATTACCTCCTTTTCTTCTGAAGCTTAACTTTTATCAAACATATACCACGCGTCAGGAACCATGTTAACTTCTTTAACGGAATTAGCTCATATGGTCTTCACAGCGATTTTAGGAGCTAGATATTATTTCTTCATTTCATATATGAGGGAACTGAGGCAACAGCGCATGTGCCAAGCCCAGGATCGATATTACTGTCTAGGTCACATCTCTGCTCAGAGAGGAGGGCCTTCTTGGGGGTTGGGAAAATTAGCACGTGAGCCTAAAAGAAAAGAACGCAGCCTAACTGAGCGACCTCGCTTGCCTGTCTCCGAGTGCTGCTAAGGGAGTTGCTTGCAGTGTCCGTGGGGCTTCCCCACTGTGGAGCACGTTTTCAGTGTACACCTCGGCCAGTTGGGAAGGTCGGATCCGGGGTAAATATGTCTCCTCTGCGTGGGACTTTGCTTTCCATAGGTGCGTTAAAGAAGAAACCCCAACTATTCAGAGAGACAATAGTGTAATCCTCAGTTAGTAAGTCTCTAAGACCTACCTGGCACAAACCGTTGCAGGTAATGTAGGCAAATGTAGGCAAACTCTCCCGCAAAATAGTTTGAAGGGGCCTAAGTAGAGATGATTCCGTGTTTAGACTGAAGAGTCATGCGAGGCCACGTGCCAAAATTCATCTTCTATAATAGCAGTGTTACAGGTGTCCCGGGCTCCTAAATCTAACGCTTTTGGCTGTAGTGTTATATAAACTTTGGTTTCTAAATTTATATCAAACAGACAGTTCAGGTGGTAATGAAATGCTTTGGGTAAGTGTAATTTTCTCTTCCAAAAGAAAGTGACAAAGGATTGCCAAAGAATCGAGGGGGATAATAACATACTTTATATTTAGCTAGTGACAGTCCTCCAAGAAGCTCCAGTTTCTTGGACAAACATTATAGATGCAGATCTTCGCAATGCCCTTGAGAAAGGAGCGGCAGGTCACCCTGTCCTGGTTCCCTTCTGGTGAAGGGAAGTGGGAAGGGGTGGCCTCCCCTGAGGCAAAGCCGAGCAGTCTGGCTGCGCATTTGGTGAGGTTATATCATTTCTACTCTTAATAGTATTATATTTACCAGATCATGAAAAACTTCAAACGCTCATGGACCTGGAAAAAATAAATTCTTGCCCAATCTCGGACGCTTCCGGGTTTTCCATTTCCATGTCTCTCTGGCAAGCTCCTGGGGACTGTGGCTTCCTAGGGCTGCTGTCACTAAGTGCCACACACCGGATGGCTTACTATAGCCAAATGCAGTTTTCTCGGGAGAATATTCTCTCAATTCAGGAAACTAGAAGTCTGAAATCAAGGCGTCTGCTAAGCTGTGCTTCCCCCCGAAGGCGCTAGGGAACGTGCCTGTCTTGCGTCTTTCTAGCTTCCGGTGGCTGTGAGCAGTCTTTGGTTTTCCTTGACTGGTAGATTTGTCCCTCTGATCTTTGCCTCCCTCTTCCCATGGCATGCATCCGTGTGCCTCTGCGTCCAGATTCCCCTGTTCTTATTAGGACACCCGTCAGTGCATTAGAGCCTACCTCACTTCAGTATCACCTTATCGACTTGATCACATCTGCAAAGACGCTTTCTCCAAATAACGTCACTGTCTCGGGAACCGGGGGTTGGGAATGTAACATAGCTTTTTAGGGGACACAGCTCCCCACTTTGGCGACTCTCTGATCTGCTGAGACTCAATTATTACCCAATTTCTCTATGTGACAATTTGAGAGAGCCGGTGATTGTAATAAATGTGATAAAACTTGATTTCTTTGGCCCAGTAACCCGAATTAACAGTCTTTGAAAACAGAGCCGGGTCGGGCCTTGGAGCGAGAATCCAGCCTCCACGGCAGTGATTTCCTCTCCCTGGTGATGCATTCTGGAGCCGTTTTGAGCCTAAAAAACAAAGGAGAAGTTTAAAAAAAAAAGGTGCTTGAAGAGTAAAAAAGCTAAAAGAAGGAAAGAGTAAAAGACGTTAGTGGAGTGGGGACCGCCGACGAGGAGGCCCAGTTCACGTAGTCCAGGTCCCCACCTGGCCCTTTGGAACTGCTACAAACCAGCTCCTGTCGCCAGCCCTGCCAGGACAGCAAACAGTGCTCGAGGTGGGCAGTGTGGCCTCGTGCCTTCCACTTCATATCGGCAAACTAATCCTGTGTTAATTCAGATCATCAAAAGCTGTAGGTCTCCTACCATTGCTGTGACACTTATAAAAATGTCTCCGGAGAATGGCTATTTAAGAGGATGTCCTTTTCTTTTATCAAGGGGCTGTATAAGGAATGACTGAATAAAGCATGTTTCTACATCTTCTATAAAAATGCTACCGAAGAGAGGGTCCCTTCTTCCACGTTCCTTACGTCAGGCTCTCTGAAATGATTGCCTCTTAAAAGTTGTGATAGAAAAAGGTTTGTCTTTCCTGTCACCCCGTTTTTCTTGTAAGCAGAGAATGATAGCACCAGCAATTCGGGGGTTTAATGGTGGTTTGACTTTTGTCTTTGTTATCAGCAAACCACAAGGGCCTAAGTTTCTGCTTTCTACCAGACGTGATGCTAGCTGCTTTTGCATTGCAACGTATCCGTCCGAATAAAAGCATCACCCTATAAGAGGGCTGGGCTGAGGCAGATCCACCAGCCAGGGCACCAGAACTTGACTCCAACAGCCGACAAGAGACTAACAAGTCCAGACACCTGCATACAACACCACCCAGAGTAGCTCTTCAATATGACTGTAAGATTGGTTGAAATGGCCAAACCCACATTGTCAAATGAGAAGTATATACTTCTTTGGCACATACATAAATGAATTATAAAGGATTTTCAAAAAGATATAAATAATAAATATATGACTGAAAAGGCCAGAAGGATTTTGGCTAGATGCCAAAATACCTGTCTTTTGTTACTTCTCATTGGAAGTAATGGTTCCACGCAGCCCAACAATCCCCTGCCATTTAATATTCTCACTTGTTCTCGTAGGAACGCTGTCCCCACATGGGCTGGGGTATCTGCATTTCAGAGCAGACCCTTATGATTACGGAGTCTGTGGAGAGGAGCCCACAGAGATGCCCAGAGGCTGCAAAAACACAGGACATAAATCTGCCTTCTACACTCCTTCTCCCCTTTTAAATTATAGAGGAAGTCTGTATTCGTGTGCGTGTGTGTGCATGTGCACACTCAGGTGCCGTTCTATTCCCTGCAAAGAAACATCTTCAGAGCTTACTGTATACAAATTCATTACTGCCACCTCAGCTCACACGTTCCATGTTATGTAAACAAAATTTCACTCTGTCTAGATAACGAACATGTACCTAGGTTCTCTGCATTTGAAAGCATGCATTTTGAAAAGAAGTCCTAGGAAATATCAGTGAAAAGCTTGAAGAAGGAATGCCGAAGAAAAAAATATCGAGTGACTTTAGAATTGAAGTGATGGAGATGAGATAGAGTTCGTTCGTTCGTTCGTTCGTTCGTTCGTTCGTTCGTTCGTTCGTTCGTTCATTCATTCATTTGCTCAACTCTAATACTGTTGAGCAAGTCCCAGGCACCAAGCTCCGTGTTAACCACTGGAGTAGACTAGCGAGCCTAGATACACAATGGGGCTAAGAAACTTAATAAAACATGATTACTTCATCACAAAACTATAAAATTGCAACTGTGACTATTGCTGTACAGAACATGCTGCTAGCAGGAGCCACTGAGGGGAGGAGTGACCTGAGAGTGAGAGACAGGCCGGTGGGAATGTGGTTCCTTCACAAGCGAGTGTCTTTCGAAAGCACTTACGAGTGAGGCAGTCCACACGCAGATGGGACGGGTCACAGTCTCAGGATGCCGGTGACAGAGGAGCCTGCGGCAAGCCCTTCATTCGACAGAGGGGGAGGCTGAGGCCCCAAAGGCCACCAGCGTGGGAAGTGCCACCCAACACCTTTCATCTCTCTTCCCGATGGCATTTTTCTCCACAGCGTTGCCACCTCCCGTACCCGCTAATATGTGCGTGTGTGTGTGTCTGTGTATAAACACATCTATGTATAAGGATATACAGCTCATTCGGTTGTTTATTATTTACCTTCCCTGACTGGAATGTGAGGACAAAGATTTTTGTTTGTCGCCTATAACCCCTGGGCTCTAGGAATGCTTGGCGCATACTTGGCACTGTGTAAAATACCAAACCCGCGTGTAGTAGGTGCTTAATAGTTGTTATGTCCTTGCCCTTTGTCACACTTACGCTGAGACATTAAGATAACACCTCGTGTTCTATTCTTGGTTAGGCGGTTCTCCCAGGACAGTGAGGGTTGCCACTTATCGTGATGGATCCTGGGCCGGGCCGCTCCCTCCACATTTTGTTCTGGAGACCAGTTTTACCAGCCACGTTTCGAAGCTGGGAAGGACTGTCCCCATGGTTGAGTCAGGAAATAAAAAACACAGTGTCTGAGTGAGGAGTGTCTACACAAACAAGAAAACTTCAGGGAAACAGAGTGCCAGGCCCAGAGCCGGCTCTTCCAGTCGGCCCTGGTTCTGGAAGTGGAGGTTTCTAGAAGTGGGCCGGCCGCAGCTGGGCACTCAGGATAATCAGTCAGTATTTCGGCTCCGTTTAGACATGCACTGGGCTGCAAGGTACAAAAACAAACAAACGAAACACTACAACCGCAGGAAAGCGTGCCTTTCCCTCACACGGCCCCAAATCTAGGCCTGGAGCTCTGCCACGTGAGTCGCCAAAGACGCTGCTTTCGCTTTTCTTCTCTGCCCTTCCGAGAATGGCGGCTCTTCTCACGTGCGCTGCCTCGTGATTAGAAACTGGCCGCTGCGCCTCATGGCATCGCGTCTACGTTCCCAGCAGGAGGAAGGGAAGGGCAAAGGAGCGGAAGGGCCACGTCAGACAATCTGTCCCCTTTAGAAGGAGGGCAAGGGGAATGAGATAGACATCCCTGGTGTTAGCCACTGAGTCATCAGTCATGGGCATGGGGCAAGTCCACCCCTCTGAAGTTCAATGATTTTCCTGTTATCTGAACAAATCATGACTGCGCTAGGAGGGAAGAAGGAGCCAGGAGCTGGATCTTTAGAGACACGGAAGGGGCGTGTCATGACGCGCCAGCCGCAGCCACCCCATAGGCCTGTGTTCCAGGCTCCGCCTCTCTACTGAGTCCTTGCAAAGTTCCCGGGAGCCTCTGAACAAACCTCTGTTGCTTATCGCATGGAGAGCACCCACCTGGGCTCTCAGTTTGGGCTTTTTCCATCCTTCCCAAAACCTCTCTTGATATTGGCTCAGGCATCTGTTGGAGATTCTCATTCTGAATATCTGTGTTGTGCAATATGTCATCTATTGAGATAGTTAATTCCAATTTACAGAAATAATTCTATGGAGACAATGCGGGGCCGCGGGGTGCTCATTACACTGCGGTAAGAAGCAAACAAACAAACCCGAGTGACAGCTCTGCACGGACCCCTCGCTAGCTTTGTGATATTGTCTAACCAGCGTCTCTCTGATCCTCGGTGTCCTATCGTCAAAGGCAGACGGTTGAGAGGATCAAATGGGATAACGAGTTTGAAAGTGTTTTGCCAACTGAAAACCCCATTATACCGTTGAGATCCTACTTCACCTGAGCCAGAACTGCTTTTGTGCTGTGTTTCTGCTTTGAAAGTGGGGTGTAGCAGGGTAGGGAGGAGACTTGCAATTGCAGTGTGAAGAATATGGTGACGGAACGGGGCGATGAGGCAGAAGGAGCAGTGCGTCTTGCCCGAAGTCGGGAAACCGGAGTTTAACACCCAGCGTGGCCACTTGCTGGCAGTGACCCCGAACACACCCCTTATCCTCTCTGTGTCTGATGCTCATTTGCAGGGTATCTATTCATGGACTTATGATGACAACTGGGCGAAGGTGACCATGTGAAAGCAGTTGCATAGGGCCTAGTACACAGTAGGCGCCCAATAAATACCGGTCAAGCAGTGTATGTTGGTAGATACACTGGGCTGGTGTGTGGTTGCTGATGGCTCGGGAGGGTGATAAAGTCACTGCGGGATCAGTGCAGGGGAGCCCAGGGAAGAACATCTCAGAGACCATCTGTGGACAGTCGGAGGAGAGGCCGCCTTGAAAGCCCACTGGAAGTCTGTTCTGCCAGGCCTGTCTGTACTGGACATCCTGGCTGGGGTTCTCTCAGCCCCCAGTAAATCCCCAGGGTTTTGTGAGGTTTACTGAGGCTCCACTCCCTCTCCTCAGCTCAGGTTAACTCAATAAGAACCAACAGTCTCCATTTTCTGCCTAGTGAGCATGAATTGAATATGAGAACGATGGTATTTGGTCCCTGCCCTTGAAAGTTTTGCAGTCTACAGGGAATGAAGAAAAGTTAGTTTATGGGGCTCCATCCTCTGCCCTAAGAAAGAGAGTCATTTTTTTTTTTTTTTTTTTTACTGCTGGAGGCCCAATGCCTGGAGTAGTGATTAGATGTAGTCATCACTTGACAAATGCTGAACAAATCATTATAGATTTGAATCACTTTCAACAACCTTCATATTCTTCCTTTCCATAGTAGATATGGGGAAAAAAAGGATTTTTTTTTTTTTATTGGCAATCGTGACCAGGCTTCTTTAAGCAAACATTAGATTATTAACAATTTAATCTGATCTGAACTAATGATTTTTTTAGAAGACCTGGTGTTTTCTAGGGACTGGCTACATGCTTTACACATGTTCTCTCTCCTCACCTCACAGTGATCTCTGAGGGAGGCTGTGACTCTCCTTCTTTCATAGGTGATGACATTGAGACTCAGAAGTTGAAGTTCAAAGGCATTCATGTCCCAAATCCTATTCCCCTGATGTTATATTCTACTTAGGTCTAGGCAGGGGTGGTCTCACTCAGGTACACGGGTAGAATCGGGGTTCCTACAATATTTCCAGCCTGCATGTCTTCCATTGGGGTGAGCGTGTGAGTGTGATTCCTTTAGTAACTCGGAAGTTAAAGTAAGCCAACCCAGAGCCTGCCTCATCCACCACTTATTGAAAGGCCTATGGGCAGCACAACATAGAAGATGATCACAACAACCACACTCCCACAAAATTTAGAGCATATTAGAAAAAGACATAAACTCGCAGCTATTAGAGAAGCAATCTCAAGCAAGATTATGTTTCCAAAATTAAATATACTATAAAAACCGGGCCTACATAGCTTTTGCAGTCAAAGATCATTGCAAAGATTTAGCAGTATCTAGAGAAAGACAATTACACAGAGACAATGAAAACAACAGCAACTGCACAACTGCATGTTCCCGAGTTGCAGGGTGCCATTCGAATGGTGCCAGCAGTCCAGGAACCACCTTCCACGACGTTAAATGGAACAGGATGAAGTGTTCTATCAGGGGATTGTGACGCTTTATATTTGGGGTAAAATATACCTATTGTGCACAATCTGCTCTTTCAGAGAGTAACACTGGAAATGCAAACTTTCCCAGCTTCCTGCAAAATTCGGAGGTTTCCTTTGGTGGCACTTCTAGTCACCAGGGCGTACATGAGGTCCTTCCTCCCCCAATTAGGTTCATCCAGCATTTTTAAACATCTAAATGCATAAATCCACACTCTCTCTTAGAGCTCTGAGCTCCTCAGTCTCCAGCATTGAACCGAAGGTGGGTTTGGCTGGCGATTAAATTCTGCCCTGCTTTGAGCAGACACAGTCAAGGTCCCACATGTCCCCCACTCTGTCTTGTGCCCTTCTGTCTGAATTGCCCCAACCCAGTTGCAACCCTGCACTGCAATAGCTGCTGCTACTGCCCTCCCTGCCCCCTAGACTTCTGCTTTCCCTGGTAGCTTCTACCTTGTTCTCATACTTGTTTTAGGTCAAGAGTCACACTCAGTAGATCCTGGACTCATGTCATTGCTAATGACCGTAAAATATTTCCTTCTGCCACCTGCTCCTCCGAACTTTGTCTTTCTTCAGCTTTTGAATTGTCCACATTTGAGGAACTTTTCTTCCTTCAGCAGCAGCAGAAAGTCTTCCCAGTCATCGCTCGTCCTGCTGTGTTTCATTTTTCTTTGTTTTGCACCTGTTCTTTTCAAGAGGCTTTGCTGAGTTGTATAAATGTGAACCTGTTTCGTAAATTGGGCATGTTCTTCTGCCATACATAGAACGAGACTTCCTTTTTGGACCCAATATCTGGTTTCCTAACATATTCCTTTAGATTATATTGGTAGACAGGCTTTTCTATAGTGAAATACGTTCAGTTAATAAATTCTGGGTTTATTAAACATCTACTCCTCAGATAAATCTTCTTTAGTCTTACTTTATTTACTCTCAGAAATCTCTACTCAAGACCTATCCTTCCTTCAGTCAAAAATGTAGCGTAGGGCCAGACTCAATGTGTGTGTGTGTGTGTGTGTGTGTGTGTGTGTGTGTGTGGTTAAGTATACCTAGACTTTTATAAGCGTACCATTGAAACAGTGTAAATGCCCTGAGAATATTCTTAGAGGCAGTTGTAGTGACTGATCCCACCCAAGGAGTGGGGTGAGGGAAGCGGGAGGGACTAAACCTCGTTATCTTGAAATAGACCTAATGATGCTTGAAGCTTTCTATGCTCATCTTCTTCATCTTCTTGGACTTTTTCTGCATCTACTTGGTGACTTCAGTGGTTAGGGTGGAGAGGTGGGACGTAGGGTAGAGATATAACAGAAATGCATGTGGCTAAGATTAAAGCCATGTTCTCCGAACTAGAACCTCTGGGGAAAATGCTCATTTTTTTCTTTTCTTTCCTTTTTTTTTTTTTTATCTTGAGCTGACACAAGTTTCAATTTCTCCATCGGATTTGAACTCAGAAAAGGAGAGAGGTGTGACGTGTTTACGTCTTCAACTCCAAACATCCTTCCTCTGCTCGGGCTCTCTGCTCTGAGTCTCCCACACCGGTGAAGTGATGGCTGCAATGCCTCCTTTCCTATCTTTAAAAGAAGTGCCATCTCGACATATCTCTTTTTATGTCTGCTCAGCCTGGTCTCAAAGCTCTCGCTTTTCTCTCAAGGAAAGCCCTCTCTTTCTCCAGCTCAATCATGAAGTCATTCTTCATTCTTCCTTTCCTCTCCCACAGCAGTTCTTCTGAAAGAGTCAGACCCTTTTTCCTTTATGAGCCAGTGCCATTCCTTCTTGAGTCCCATATTAGATCTGATTTCTAGAGATTAAAAATTCCAAAGATTTACTTCCTTCAAGCTTTTCTATATCTTAGCCCAACACGAGGCATTGTATTCTCTTACTGAATAAAGTTTCTTGTAATATCTAGAATGCTCTTGGGTAAAAGCAATGCAAAATCAAAGTTCAGGTGGATTCAATAAATTTAATGGTTCCCATATCTGGAACCCAGAGGAAAAACAGGCTCCGGAATTAACATGGCCAGGCGTCCATCCGGCTTCGCTCTTTCTTTCTTGGCCTTGCCTTTTTCTTTGGGTCGTTTTCCTTCTCAGCCTGCTTTCAGCAGCGTTGGCCTTCATATCCGTGTGCAGAAATGTCTAGAAAGAAAATAGATGGCCACTTCTGGATATTTTCCAGAACACAGAGGAACTTTTCTAGAGAGCCGCCTATCAACTTTTTCTCATAAAATTGCCCTGTGTTGGGTCTCACGTCCATTCTGGAAGTCATCGTGGCAAGAACCACTCTTGAGGCTGGGGCGGGCTTCCTTCTCCTGAGGCACGGGGGTCAGTGAGGAGGGGCTGGCTCACAGAAATACAAGGAGTTCTCAGGAGGCGGAAGGGAGGAACTGGATGTGAGTAGACAACCAAAAAGTCTTGCCTCAGTTCCATTCCTCAGAAACAATTCACTGATGAAATCTATACCTTTGCGGCTCAACCCAAAGTCGGGATCTCTGAAATCTGTGACCATGGCCAATGGTTTTGTCCGACTTGACACAGGTAGGGGCCAGCTACTTCTAAGAGGCCACGGACAAACTATCTGCATACAAGAAGTCTCCAGCACTCTCCTTAGGTCTGGAAGTGGTTCAGCGTAAGATGAAGAAGAATCTACTTGAAGTTACTTTTTTCTAGTACTAGTATTTTAAAGGTAAAATCTTCACATTACTGATCAGCTAGAAATTAATCTCGATATTCACGGTTTACAGTCCTGGCTGAGAAATGCAATCCATTCATCAGTGAATAAAACACAAAAGCTCTTCTTGGAAAAAACAAACAAACAAACAAACAAAAAAAACCATTTAATTACCCAAGAAGGTAAAACCATTTGAAATGTGTATGCAGAGCAGGTGTGTGTATGTGTCTGACACATACCCAGGCCCTGACATAGGAATGCCTACTTCTATACGAAGGAGTAAAGGCAGAGTATGGAGCCTTGGGGCAGGCAGGTTGCCAGACCGTGCTTGGGTAGTAAACTTTATCTTAGTCTTGCCATTCAGAGAAAAAGAAATCCTTCTCTTTTCTGTCAGTCTGGGTTCTCTAAGAAGCAGACCCCAAGGCAGGATTACATACACAGGGCTTTTCTTTTCTTTTCTTTTTTTTTTTTTTTTCAATGGAAAACGCATGTATAAAAATAGGGAGAGCCAGGAAGAGCTGAGAGAACGGTCAGCCCTCTATGCAAGTCAGCCCTGGAGTGGAGTACAGAGGAGGCGTTTGGGTGGAATGTCCCAGACTGCCGAGCTGTCTAAGGAAGGTTCCGCAAAGCCGACAGCAAGTCCTCCAGTGGAAGTCAGCTGACAGGTGCATCCCAGGATCTCTGTGCGGTAGCATCCGTGCTGCATTCTGTCATCAGAGGCACAGCCTTGCTCAGCCATGTGTGAGCCTGAGCCTAAAAGAAAATCACTAATACTAATTCTGGCGTTATTTAAAGTTTTGATATTTTGTCCATCATGGAATTGTTTGCATTAATTGTTATTTCAAGATATCGTGTCAAATATCACTGACTTTCATGACTGAGTTGTTTGGCACCTGTTACATTTTGCACCCGAGGCAAATGCCTCTCTTCCCTCATGCTGGTTCCTCCGATGCAGGGTGGGTTGCTGGCATTCCCTTAGTATGAGCTGAAGCAGAAAGGCAGGGAGAGCAGAGAAGGGAGACCTTTGACAGGACCCCAAAAGAGGAAAAAAATAATTGAGAGGCAGATAATATCTAATACAGACTTGACTTTGGGATGAGTAGGAAGCGAGATATGATTAAAACATAGTGGCTAAATAAATGGAACTCATAGTCAAGGATTAATCTCTCTTTGCAAGAAATTGTATTCGTTTGAGAATTGGCCAGTTGGCCCTTCTCCATAAGCAATAGATGACCCCGACGTTGATTTTTTACTCTGAAACTCTAAAATTGTCTCAATAATTCTAATTCGAGTAATTGGGGGCAATGTGTCTTGAGAGTGCAGCAAATTCGGTGCGTGAGGGACTTCACACAAGAGACCAACGTCTTCTTTCTGGGGACCAGAAAAGGATAACCCTTCTTTAAGGAAAGCTCGTTACCTTCCTTCAGCTCCTTTAGTGTACGGATCAGTTTTTGTTTCTGGTTAATATTCGTGTTGCCAGTGTCCAGAACGACAGAGGGCGGCACACATCAATCAATAAACATTAGCTGAATGGACATTGGAAGCGGGTTGTAAACAGGCAAAGAGTCTGGTCTGAAGCTCCAGGCAGACTGAGCGTTATGGGCAAAGGCATCGAAGCCCAAGAACTGACCATGTGGCAGACAGTGAATGGCCCTGGGCAGAAGCAAAGAGATCGTGGATAATCTGTCTTGCCACGTGCTGCTAACCAGGACCCTAGGCTGGCTGCAGCGAAGTCAGCTCTTCTCTTCTTAAGCCTACAGAAGGTGATACACACCTGCCATGATGCTGCTTCTCATCTTGTAGCTTGGCTCTTAGCTCCCTGTGCACCCTGGGATGCCCAGCCTGTAGGAGGCTCTACTGATTGAGAAACCGGCTAGATTCAAGCGTTTGGATTTGAGTCATAGAGCAGAATTTGAATCAGGAGCAGATGGTGTGTTTCTGGGTGGTGCGCTGTGTTGCTGAGTGATTTGTTCATTGTGGGGCATGCAGCTGGAGATGGCTCTACCCCCCCACCCCCCCAGGGAAGGAAGAAAAGACTGACAGATTTCTGACAGTGTGAACACACGTTCTTCCATTTTTTTTTTTTTTTTTGAACTTGGCACCGTAAGGAACAAAGCAATTATTTCCATTCTGTTTGAGAAACCAAATATTGAGAGGAAGCCCATAGCAAATAAGTCTTTTTGGTCCATGTCATGTCAGGATCAGTAGCTGCTCCCTTCACA
>NW_011888809.1:9326528-9332406 GCF_000151845.1 Pteropus vampyrus
AGTCTAGGCATTTTCCCCTAGTCTTGTCTCTCTGCTTTCCACACGGTTGATATCTGACGCCCTCAGCCGGGCGGTCTCTGTGGATGGTGTGCTTGGTGTTTACTTGGCTCTCTACATGGCAGTTCTGTTCAGATCGCTCCCTGGGCTTCGTATACCTGTCGTGGGCAGGCCATGCGTGACCGCTGTGCTTTTAGAAATCTAGGACGTGACAAGCTAATTTGGTCCTCAGGGTCCCCAGACTTTTCTCATCAGGGAAAAAGATTTCGTAAAATAAAACGAAGGGTCCCCAGTTACACAGACCCTAATTTCCAGATCTAAAAAAAAATTTAAACTTTTTCTTTGTGCGTAGCAAAGTGTATAAGTGGTATAAGCAAACTTCCTGATGAGCCTGTCGATTCTGAGAGTCGTTATTTATCTCCTCTGACTTTAGCTGAGGGGATTGGTGGGTACTCTGTGTCAGGCCATGGGCAACAGGGCGTGGGCAGATTCTGATCCTTCCAACAGCCGTCGCGTACAGGTGTTGCTGCCTCCAGTTCACGAATATGGAAACTGAGGTTCAGGGAAGACGTGCACGTTCACTCAGGTCACTCAGCTGGTGAAAGTGGTTCTAGACTCTGAAGTCAGGTGTGTGTGACTTCTGCGTCTGGCTCTTTTCCGTCCTCTGTATTTCTTCCCACTGATCGACGATGTGGGACTTATTTCTAGGGAAGGCATTGCTGTGTATTGATTTGGGTGCAATTGTGTTTCAATTTGATTGATCCCTAGACGGTCAGAGAAGTGACCGTCCCTGCCAGAAGAGCTCACCCAGGGAGTGTCCAGTGGTTTCTACAGTGAGAGAACAGTGTTTACTCCAGCTTTATCGGCTAGGCCACTCAATTGAATTTTATAATTAGTTCTAATTAGCATTCCTGTAGCTGCTAATTCTTCTGTTTTTGTTTTTGATTTTGTTTTTAACTTGCAGTTGAATTGGTATCTAAAAAGATGCAAAGGCTTCCTTGACTTTGAAAGAATAATAAAAAAAAAGAAAGAAATTTCTAACTTGGTCGTTGGGAAGCAGGAAACTAATCCTTAGGATCACATGGGAAATGTATGTTTGCATGACATAAACTGAGTCTGTACAGCTCCTCGGGGCAGGGGATAATAGCTCAGCTTGAATTAAAATGATTAACTCTGGAGTCTTTCAGAATGGACTTTATTTTTCCACTTCAGAATATCTTATGATCATTCCAGCTATAGGAGATGGTGTCTTTTCTTGGGCTTCATGCGTTCAGTGGGTAGAGTCATTTATACGAGCTGATCACTGTGTAATATCTTGTGCTATTAAAAACTAGATGCTCTTAAATATTTATAATGAGAAAAGTAATATTCAGCATCTTACATGCATTATTAACAATCTCTAAATACATCTTCTAAATCAATTACAGTGTGTGTATTGTACCCCTGGCATTGAAAGCTACCTTCCTATTTCAGTTATTATGTCTGTGGCCAAGGAATGATGGGTCCCCAAGGAGTATTGTGACCTAGATTCAGTTTCCATAAGTTCTGTGCTTCTCTGGGTTTTCATATCTGTTCACTTCCTGACTATTCATGTGTGTATTCATATTCACATAAAATTCAAATGTCTCATTATCGAGATTTCAGGAACATATTAAAGCAAAGAGCACTTGACTGGACTTTGGATGACCTGAATTCTAGTCCTAGATTTACTGCTGACTTGCTGCGTGCCGTGGGCAAACCCCTTCCAGCTTCATCTTTCTCATCTGTGAAATGAGAACTTTGGAATAGATGGGCTGCTTCCTGCAGGACACGAGGAGGCTGGGGCCACCCACCTCTCAAGCTGGAGGAGTCGACAGTGGGAACTTGGCAGGGTTCAGCTGATGAGACATGCTGCTGGGAGTGAACAATCCAAATGTTAGCAGATTCGCCACAGCTAACTGCAGTGTTCCTACTGGGGGGAGACGGTGGTCAGGTCACACCTGCGTGGCAGGACTTAGAAGAAAATGATGTTAGCATCTCGCCGTCACTCATCCTGGAGTAAGAAATGCTGTGTTTCTTAGAAGAGGGGAGGGGAGGATTTTCTTATTGGTATAGACTGGATGTCTGTATCCACCCCCCCCAGCCCCCACACCCCCTGCCACATACGTATACAGATTCGTACCTTGAAATCCTAGCCCCCACCGTGATGCTATTAAAAGGTGGACTTTGGGTGGTGATTAGGTCGTGAGGGTGGTGCCCTCATGAATGGCATTTGTGAGGCCACGTGGGGGAGGACAACCATCTATGAGCCAGGAGGCAGGGCCTCGCCGGACACCGATTCTGCCCACACACTGATCTTGGGTTCCCTAGCCTTCAGAACTGGGAGAAACCAACTTCTGCTGTTTATAAGCCACCAGCCTGTGGCATTCTGTTACAACAGCCCGGACAGGCTAAGTCGCTTATCTACCTGAGGTCTAGACTGATAGGTGTGGAGATGCCTAGAAAGTGAGTCGGGGACAGGTGGCGGTTGGGGGGGGTGGGGTTCTCAGGCTGGGTTTGTGTCAGTGGACCTTAGAGTTACCATTTCCATTTCTCTTAAGCTACCCTCTCCATTTGCTTAGCTCCCTGGGGCGTCAGTATGTGTTCTTGACATAACTCGGGTCCGAGTACCGCTCTGGGGAATAAGGAGAGAGGGGTCTCTTCCTGCGATCCACGCGGGGTGTCAGGTGCTGCTGGGACAGAGGTCAGCAGCTGCGGAGGCAGAAGTGTGGAGACTCACCCAGGAGGCCAGGTGGAGGGTTGAGGAACTTGTCCCAGGCCCATGCGAGTCCATCCTCTAGGGAGCTCTTACACGTCACGAGTGAGAGCAGAATGTGAATCCGGGGGAGGCTAGGAAGGAGACATCATCTTATATGCCATGCTGAAGATCTTAGATTTCGTCTAGGACATAGGAGGCAGTTAAAGTCTTTTGAGCCAGGTGGCAATATATCATATTTATATTTCATAAAGGAAACGTTGGAGCCGGTGTGGGCATGTCCTGGGGAGGAAGGTTGGTAAGTGGTCCGCTGTTACTCTAGCATGCTTTGTCAGGCTCAGTTAATGCCAGGGACTCCGCTAGGGCTTCAGATGTGTGGGGCAGTTGGTCTGTGTGTCTCCAGCTCTCATTTTGGACTCTAGGTTGTCCAAAGGCCCTATTCCCTCTGAACCACGCCACAGAGCAGAGAACAGTTAGCTCGTGACGTTAGGTGTTCATTTAACATATTGCTAACCATCACTATTAGAAACTTCCTAAAGGGTAAGAAAGGAAAATGCAATTAAATGTGTGTGTGTCTGTGTGTGTGTGTCTGCGTGTCTGTGTGTGTGCATGTGTCTGTGTGCACCTATGTGCATCTGTGTGCGTGCACGCCCTCACCCACATGCATTGCGTGGGCACATGTGTGCTGCCCGTTGCATGCAGGCCCAAGCAGGCACATGGTGACGGGGCTTTGCAGCACGATGTTCCCAGTGCATGATGAAGAAAGCGCCAGCCCAGGAGGCACAACACCAGTGATCTTCTTGCCCCGAGCCAGCCAACTGTTCAACTCTGGGAAGATCACAACCTACCGAGGACTCTGTTTCCTTCTGTGTCTGAACTAGACTTCTAAGAACCTTATCAGATAGAACATTTTTATTTTATAAATAATCCCTTTCATCCTATCTTAGAGCTGCTATGTATTTTACAGATGCTGTGAATTGTTTAAATTCGTGGCATGCTAGATATTTTATGGAGGAAAAAAAATAAGGGAGAAAGAGGTAAGAATATATTAGATTCAACCTTGGCAGTTTCATTTTTAAAAATGTTTTTAAAATGGCATGAACAAGCAAAAAATAATCTAAGCAAACAATAGACGCCCTTTTACCATGGAAACCATGAGACAATAGATGTTGAGCAGTGGAAATGAGTAAAACCGACAGTGTAAACATGTAACACACTGTGGGGAAATTTCTGCCTTGCAGAAGACTTGGGAAAATAAGATCTTTCGGAATCTGCACATCAATAAGAATGAAGGTCTGAATTCGGAAATTTGATGACATTACATTCACGAACATTAAAATAAGACACATTTTGATAAATACCAGAGCAGGATTTTTCCACAGCAGCACTATTGGGATTTGGGACCAGATACTTCGTCATGTGGGGCCATCCTATGTGTCGTAGTATGTTTATCAGCAGCCCTGGCCTCTACCCGCTGGATGCTATTAGCATTGCTTCCCTTCCCCCTGTCGTGGAAATTAAAAATATCTCCAGACATTGCTGAATGGCCGCTGGAGGACAAAATTGCCCCCATTTGAGAATCACTGTGTTAGAGTGAAGATAATTAAAAGGAGTTAGCATGGGCTCTAGAGCCAGACAGATCTGAGTTTGATTCTTGGCTCTGCTGTTTATTTGACTGCAGACAAGCCACCTGTCCTTTGTAAGCCCTGGTTTCTTGATCTGTAAGATGGAGATACTATTGACGATCTCACAATGTAGCGTAGGGATCTGATTAAATAGGAAAACAAATGTAAAGTGCCTGGAATATAGGCATCCACTGTGGGAAAGCCATGCTGGTGATGAATAGGAGAAAGGAGGATGCAAGCCCTCATCCAAGTTAGGAAAAGGCGCAGATCATCACCAGCTGTTTGCATTGATATAAAGATGTGGAAACCAACATCACCGCTTAAAAATACCCATTGCACTTTCAATCATAGAGTAAAGAAAGAGCAGAGGTAATATTTATTGAGTACCTGCTAGGCGTCACCTCCTTTAATCTCTCAATACCCATTTGCATGTTCATTTCTGACCAGTTTTCAGATGAGACACCTTAGGTTCCGAGAGAAAGTTCATCTAGTGCCATATATTAACGTCAGGTTTGCTCGGTTTCAAAGCCTGTGATTTTAATGTCTTCAAAGATGGGATTGATGGCCAGGGACACTGGAATTAAAGCCATTGTGTTTGAATAAGAGGAGGATTAACATGAATTTGAAAAAGAATGACTTTGCTAGCAACATATCTTGCTCGAATATAAATAATTACAGCTAAGTGAGTTTGTTTCAAGACACAGAGTTACAGGGATCAGTACAAGTGTTCACAGAGACACGTGACTCAGTTTGAGAGACACAGAGTGTGTTGTCTAGCCGGTTCTCACTGCATGAGAAAAACTAATGCCATGCATTTAATTTATTCTAATATACAATTAAAAATCCAGTCGACTAGATTCTCCTTCGTCAGCTTTCTTCTGCAAACGCCGTGCCTAAGAGCAATCTTTTTTCCAGTCCTCCCTGGCCCCAATCCTTCATGCTGGTAGAGGGGAGAACCCTGATTCATGGGTCAGAGAATTGGGTTGTATTGCTTTTGAAATATTGGTGCATGGCAGGGATGGTTTGCAATTACAGCAGACTGAGTGCACAATCCCCGCACTGTTCTATTTAAATAACTGCTGAATCGCCCAGGCTGTGTTCCTGTTTCTAGCTCCCCGAACAAGTAAATAATGGAAAGAGAAAAAGAATCAGCATTTGCAATAAATAACCATGCAACCTGGTGCTGAGACCTCAGTCTTTGGTCATATTTTCTCCCTCTGCTCCACCACTGTTTCTTAGTACAACTCTAAAGTAAAAGTTACATTTTATATATAAAATGTGGAGTCCAAACTTTTGTTTGCATGATCAGGAACGTTTGTGGCTGCATGTTGCAATGGGCAATAACACCGATTTTGGGGTCAGACAGATGTAGGGTTGAATCCCAGCTCTGTTATCAAGCAGCATTGTCAACAGAAATATCACTTACTTTTTGGAGTTTGAATTGCGTGGGATCGGAAGTCCAACCAGCCTGGTCAGAGAAGTTGATCTCTGTGAGGATCTGTAAAATGGGTGGGTCACCATA
>NW_011888809.1:9333756-9340248 GCF_000151845.1 Pteropus vampyrus
ACATTTCTTGAATTTGCAAACGTGTGTGTGTGTGAAAATGCTTCATAAATTGTGAACCATTGTGCACGTGACAGTGGGCCAGATGACAACGGCTGAAAACATTTCTTGGTTCGCTCTTTTATAATTGGCCTCAGAGAAATTTCGAAGAAGTGTTACTAGCCCGAAGAGTCTCCTCAAACTTTTGCTTTCTGCTCTGACGTCTTCATAAAAGGTGTCGTTCTGAGTGCTTGTTGGCACTAGACACAGAACCGTGCAGACATATGGCTTCATTGATGCCCATGTCAAATATGGCGTGAAATCATCCAAGCTGGAATTTAGGTCACTCTCCTTCCTTGGTGAAAAAAACAAAAAGAAAAAAGAACACAGGTATTCTCTTCTCTCCTTGGACCCCCCCCCCATGATAATCTGCATTTGCTTTTGTCATCTATTGTGGTATTTACCCTGTGACACTTATGAGTTAACCGCATACTCCTGTCTCTCGTCAGTCCGAGCCCTCTCAAAAGCCGATCAGTTGTTTTATTAGCAAGCACGCTTTCTGACGCCGTAGATGGTCGACAGATTTTTATTATAACTGAGTGGTGCGTGGGAGAATGGCAATTGAGAAAATATTTCTTGGAGATGTAGAATTTCTATAAGCTGAAAAGGACAGCAATAAATTCCAATCGTGAATATGGAGGAAATATTTCTTGAAATAGAATTTCTGTAAACTAAAAGGACAGCAATGAATTCCAGTTGTGAGCTCTTTGAGCAAAGCCTGGGAAGTAGAGGAACCTGGCTTCTTTGGGAAAATAATGACTTAGAGAGGCTGGGATGTGGGTTTATTAGCATTTGTTGAATGTCTTTCATGGAGCATGAGGCATCATTCAGAACTTACGGATCACAAAAGTCTTGGAAAGTACACGTTGCATTATGTCCATTTGGAAGACGAGTTCACTGAGACTAAGAGAGAGTAAATAAATTGCTGAAGTTCACAAAGCAGTGTGTGGCTAAGCTGGGTTTGAACCTAGTTCTGCCTGACTCTAACGGCAACTATATACCACGTGGTCACCGACGAGGCATCTCAGCTGTTTCCCTGGATTGTCACCACCTACTTAAACTACGTACCCTTCAGAACCCTGCCTCCCCCAAACGCTCACATCCCCACCCCGCATCCCGCTGCCAGGGTGCCGTCGTGAGGGAGTCTTTCTCTGAAAGTTATTCTTTTTCGTCCCATCTTCATGCAGCATCCTTTAGTCAGAGAGATCGATTAGACTGGGAGTGTTGGCGTGTTAGAAATCGTTGACTCGCCCTCTTCGTTTATGCCCAGGGAAGCGAGGCCCAGAGTGGACAGCGCCCTGCCGAGTCCCCTGAGAGCCAGGACGGGGCGATGGGATCCAAGTCTCGTAACTTGTTTAATTCCAATTGTCTCTAAACAGCAAAGGATTCCAGAGAATGTGTAGTTTCACTTCGAAGCTGCTAAAAAGAGTTTAACATATGGTAGGTATTTTTAATTGTAGAAATTAAGGGCACTATCCTTAGATGAGGAAACTCACTTTGGAAAAGTGATTTCTGTGTTGACAAAATATCTAACTCCACTCATCTGTTACTACAGTTATTTACAAAACACTCGTGCCTGGTTTTCCTTAGAGCCTCTCCTTCAGAGGCATGCAGGGTATCGATCCTGTTCCAACAGGCCGCATGTCACATGTGCAGAACAACCAACCAACCAAAGGAATAATGGTTGAGCACCTCTCCGCGTGGGGCAGAAGCTCAAGGTTCCACAAAGGCCGCATAATCCCCCAGGACCTCCTTTTCCCCGAGGACCATGCTGCATGCACTGGGCATCTGCCACCGGCCAGATACACGACAGACATTGTCTCATCTGCTTCCTAATTTCACTGTCTGAGTGACCCCGTGAGACCTCAGATGTTAGTTCCTCTATCTTCAGATGAGCCTCGTGGCCTTAAAGGAAACTAAGAGATGTGCCCAAAGTGAAAAATTTAACATCTGGTACCTTTTAGCAGTTTGAAACTGGGTGAACAGAAGGTAAAAAGCATTAAGATGGAAGAGAAAATGTAAGAAAGAGTAGGCAGGGGGTAAATTTAACCGTGTTGGATAATAGGGTTTTGGCCACGTCTTCCCGCTGCCGCTTCCCACAGAGTTGCTGGGGGTGGCGCTTCTCTTATACTGCAGCTGCTGATGAAGCTTGCAGGAGGGGAGGTGGTCCTCTGGGTGGTAAAGGGGATGCTGGGAAGAGAAGTCAGGCCTCCCCGTGGGCACGTATCAGCTCAGCGGATGTGACATCACGAGAGCTCTGGCATCTGGGCTGTGAGGGCCGGAACCTGGGCTCTCTGGGTGCACCCAAAGAAGGCGAGCCCTTGCGCCAAGCACTCCCTGAGGCACGGAAAGAGTGGAGTGTGACGTAGGTGCTGGCGGAAGCTGACAACCCGAGACGTCCTCTTCCAAATACAGTGAGTGGGTCCTCAATCCAGGATAGGCCGGCACCTCATGGCAGGGTAATCTGGGAAATGCAATCGCCAACCAAAGAGAGTACCTGATGAGCTTGGAATTAAAATGAAAGACGGGATCCGTATAGTCTAGGGGTTGGAAAGTTAGGCTAAATCTGACCTGACACCTCTTTTGGTAAATAAAGTTTTATTGGCACATAGCCACACTCATTTATTTACACGTATTCCTGCATGTCTCCACGCTATAGCCGCAGAACTGAGTAGTTGCACAGTAGTTTAGACCCACAAAGCCTAAAATATTTATTGTCTTGTCCTTTACAGAAAAAGGTTGCCAACCCCTAGCCTACTCCATATGAGGCTCATGCCTTATTTCTTGTTTCTGTGTCCTGTAATTCTGTGTGTCCCCATCTCCCAGATCTGTCCCTCTCCCTCTCATTCCCACTGTTTTCCTTAAGAACCTCAGAGATTTGCAAATGACGAATGCCAAACAAACTTGAGCCAAAAAGAAGGGGATAATTGGACCAGGTAGCATGTCCAGGGTTGAGTTGGCTTTATAAGCACCTGAAACTACAGGCTAAAACCATAAAGGTTTTCATTCTCTAAACCTGTGCTTTAATTTTTTTCTGTGTCACGTTCACTCTCACCCACTGGAGAGAAGCTGCTTCTCATTGGGAGTAGCGATGACTGCTGGCTGCTTTGGGTCTTGACAGGTAGAGGGGTCTCTTTCCCCCAGCTCAAGGTCGAAAAGTCTCGGCGAAACTTCTGATTGGTCCAGCCTTAGTCACGTGTCCATTCCTGGAGTCAATTACCGTGAGCAAGGGTGGAAGGTGGTGAGGAACATCATGGGTCCAGTTTGGTCTGACGGCAGAAAACGAACGTAGCAGATACAGGGCCTCTGGGCCGGGCAGCTACCCACCCTCAACTCACTCATATCACTCACAACTGCTGCCTTTGTCTCCAGCCCACGCTTCTTACTTTAAAACCTCAACACATCTCTTCAGACCAATTGCAAAGAGTCTCTTAATCTCACCCAGGTCTTGGCATCCTGGATGTAGCTGCTAGAGGATCTCCCTCAGTGCAGCCTGATCATGTCCCTAAACTTAAGCTTAAAATGCTGAAGTCATTTTCATCCCGCCCCTCCCCCAGCCTAGTGACCAGCACAAAAGCCTCACGACCATCTCTTCAAATCCTTCTCTTACCACGTCCTCACGTGCGCCCTTCACTCCAGACTAGAATCAGGTCAACGTGCAGCTCCTTATCCACTTCTGTGAATCACGTGCCTCTCTCTGTGCCTGGAAAATCCTGCCATCCGTGTTCATCTAGCCAGCTTCTGACTCCTAGTTTCCCTGCTTCCCACTGTGACAGACATGCCACCCTGCAACGTAATAGTCTGTTCTTCATTCACTGTGAGGAAACAAAGACAAGCAGGCCCATGCGTCATTCACCTGTGTGCTCAGACAGCATGCTGGGTCTGCCGCTGTATGTGCTGAATGAAGCGTAGAAATGCTCCTCCCTCCCCACAAGGAAGAGTCTATTAGTGATCATATGCTCCGCCCCCCGCCCCCCACCCCCAGGGTTATGGCGGTTTTCTTTCTCAATTCCTCTTCCTGTGCTCAGCATTCATTTAAAATAGCATCTTTTTTTTCCTTTGCATATGGCAACATCATTGAATAAGTCTGGTCAAGTAGCAGCTACAGTGGACCTGGTCTTTCCTGGACCTCCTAGTTCTTAGAGACACACATATCCCATCTTCGCTTGCAAGTACCATCCACGTTCTAAACTTGATTGCGAAAATAGTCGACTGTGATTTTGTTTGAGAAAATAAAAAGCACAATAGTTTAATATACGAACACACACGAGTATGTGAATAGGCATATAATTTATAATGTGTACACACATATCATGTAATATACAGACATCAGTAATCCTCCAAAATTATTCAGGTCCAAATTAGATATTTCCAGGAGGATATTTGGAGCAGAATACAGGGCCTGCCAGATGTCAGAGCCTGGGAACCCTCATTACAGAGCTCTGCATTCTGCCTGCTTAAACTTGATACACGTAAAGATTTGGAGAGAACGAGGCTTGGAATCACAGGTTCCGCATTTGAGTCTTAGTTCTTCCCTTTCTGAGTAATCACCAAGAAATCGTACTTAACGGGGATGTGCCTTTATTTCTGCATTTATAGGATACTCACCTGTCATAGGTTAGTTAGTGACCAGATTTAAAGGAGAATGTGTAGGGAAGTGATTTAAAATCTGAAATACTATAAAAAATATCAGTTATTACAAAAACAGAAATCTAAGCATTCAAACGCAATATTTAATGTGACTTTTGTGGGGAAAAATATTTTAAATACTCCCCACCACAATTTGGTATTTCCCCAACAAAGTCAGGCGTGGACCATCCCAGGTAACCTAATTACCTCGTAGAATGACAGCGTTAGCAGAGCTTAACAACTGCCGTCGGAGGCCTCTGGCAGGTTTAATATGGAAACCAAACAGGAGCTAACAGATGTGTCTGCCTCTTCCCAGGTCCCATCACTGGCGAGGTGCAGCTGCTGTTCTGCCTTTATCTCTGCTAGTTTGGCTGTGAAATGTGGCTGTGCTTTTGCGAAATTTCCCCCCGATTGAAGTTTAATTATCTTTACTTTTCCTAAGGATGGCCATTTTCCCTGACAACTCCATGCTGATCTGCAGTAACCAGGGTTTTCTGCAGACGGTTATAGATCCTGAATGAGAATGGTAGGGGCGGAGGTTGCCGGTTTCAGAGGTGTGTGCACAGCTCGGAGGGAGAGAGCTGACAGGCCCTCACGATGGAGGCAGCAGGTGACAATGAGGAGATGGTGCAACTCACCAGTCATGTGGCTTTGGCAGCAACGCTGCTGGGATATTTGCCGAGCTGCTCAGAAGGTTCTTTTCTACCCCCCAGTTTGGAAGAAAACCGAGCACTGTTTGGAAGAAGATAACAGGACGGAGGTGGCGAGCGAGGAGGGCAAAACTTCCTAGATGTTTCTGGGTCTCGACATTTGCGCCTTTGCCTTGATTGTATCAGTATTTATAAATAACTCATGACTTTACTTTAGCTTTATGTAGCACTTCCAAACCTACTAGACACGGGGTGATAAATTGGGAGCTATTTGCAAGGTATTCTGGGGAAAGTCTGTCCTCCTCCCCCTGCAAATGAGAGGTTTTCAAGTGACCGTTCCTTCACATTCTGAGTTCCAACAAGCCCTAGGAAGCAGACGAAACACGCACATATGGTCTGTGCCCTGTAAGTATTAAAAATGCATTAGTCAGTTTAAATTTTTCTTTTGTATTTTCTAAAACTTGTCAATTACAAATGAATAGCTCCTATTTGTAGAGCAAGAACAGATTTAAATTGACAAAACCAGAACATTTCTCAGAATCCTGGGCAGGACTGACACTTTAAAAAAAAAAACCAGTGACAACAAAATTTCAAGTGAGCGCTCCTGGATATTTGTCAGATTTGGAGATACGCTGCTTTGTAAGGGTTTGTGCATCCTAGATGGAGTGATTTCTGTAGAAAAACAATCATGGTTATGTTCAGGAGAGCTTATTTGGCAAGGAAATTATGATTGAACCGATGTTATTATGACATAACGTAGGAGTTTATAATTGCAATTTGTTATAAAACAGTTGAACTGAATCCCAAGGATGGATATTTTACGCTCCATGGAGAAATTGGAAAGAAAGGCCTTGGCAAGGATGGATGGGATGGCTGAGTGAGACTGCCTCTTGGGAGGTCCTGCTGCTCAGTGTTTACCTTGGGGAGACCACACAAGTCCCAGGTCTGGCCCTTAGTCTCACAGGTCTAGAAAGTCAACTTTACCGATGTCTCAGAGTTGACTATATTTGGGAAGGCCAATTTATACTGAGTTAACTCAGGTGTATAAACCAGGAACGATGTTGTTTATTTACTAGGAGAAATACAACCGTCAGACAGGCCAGCTCTTCTTTTTTGGCTTAATCAATACATGCCTTGTAGGGAAACTACACAGAAAGTCAAGATTGCCAGTGAGCTC
>NW_011888809.1:9341828-9344976 GCF_000151845.1 Pteropus vampyrus
ACATTCTTCCCAGTCCAAACCCTCTATCTTTCCAATTGCATTAAAATTGGGGCCAGGCCCATAATTTGGCTTCTCTTCACAATGATATTCTTTAAATATTTGCTCAGCACTTCTTTAGAGGAGAAGCTGAACTCCGAATGGGGATGAAGCTTGAGAGCAGGAGCCTCATGCCGTGCTCAGACTCCTTCTGGTGTTCTAGGCAGTTCTTCTCTGGCCCGACTTTGCATTTCCTTCTGCAACGCTTTGCAGAAGCTGGACCTACCACCCTAAGAAGGCAGCTTAAAGACCATCTATTATTAGTTGAGCCTGTCTTAACATAATATTTCTGCTAACCACATGTTGCACCATGAAATAGGTTCTCATAGATTAATTTCGTCTTCTAATACACACACACACACACACACACACACACACACACACACACACACACTTTTTTTTTTGTCCAAGGATGTTTCAGAATACTTTTTAATCGGTGCTATAGGCAGCTACCTGCCGGCTTGCCCTTTAGGCCAGCCAATTTCAGAGAGAAATCTTTGCCTGGCCAGGGACCCTTTCACTCTATTTATGATTTAGGGTAAATAAATTCGTATATCTCTAAAACCCGTCCATTCATTTTGTTTTTAAAAATCGTCCCATCACTCATTTATCTATCCATGCAGCAGGTGGTCACTGATCACCTTCCAAGTTGTGCCTGAAAAAAATTAAGCATATAAAGGAGAATAACACAAAGTTCCGCAAGGTCCCCGTCTGTAGGATGAGGCAGGCAGGCAAACAGATCACTGTAACTCGGTGTGGTGAGTACAGCAGTGGAGAAAACTTGGAAGTACAGAGAGAGGCAGCTAACCCGAGAAGCAGATGGGCTTCAGCAGGCTTCCCAGGAGAGGTACATGGGGAAGCGGCCAGCTTCAGATGTGTGTGTGTGAGGGGGGAGATGTGCTAGGCAGAGTAGAAACACGATCTTATATCCATTCTGAGCTGAACCTATGGTTTAATTCCAAAGGCAGCATAAGCTCTCTTTTCTAATATTTACCTTAGATGTTTATCTCACTCTTACCCGAGCACTTGGGAACAGTGCTGGGTGGCAGAACTCCTAGATCTAATAACCATGGGTGGATGTCCAGTACTTTATTATTTACTAGGCAACCCTGTGTTCATGACCTCGTTTGATTTTCTAAATAAGCCTTATAGCATGATTCTCAACTGGGGTGATTTTACTCACAGGCCACATTTGGCAATGTCTGGAGACTTTTTGGATTGTCATACTGGGGGCTGAGAGGTTGTTACTGGCTTCTATCAGGTAGTGAGATGCTGCTAAGCATCCTACAAGGCACAGGACATCCCCCTACAACGAAGAGTTGCCTGACCCGAAACGTCAGTAGTGCTGAGGTTGAGAAACCCCATCTTGAGATGATCGCTATGTTTAAAAAGGGAAACTGAGTTCTTGGGTCTAGCTTTATCTAAGCCATTTATTTAATCGTGAGCTCTAATTCTCCTATTCATAAAACAAATATTTATTTTTAGATTAAATGATCTCTAAAGTCTTCCAAATCTAAGGGTCTGTGAATCCGTGGATTCAAATGTAGATTTCAGTTGACAAATCAGCAAACAGAATTTTCCGGCTGCAGAAGCTACTGTTGTGGTATGTTGATCCTCAATACAGTGTTTTATTTGGATAATAAATAAAGGATTTACTCAGCTAGACACTTGAAGGTGTCTTAAATGTATGTGGCTAGGGTGACTTTGTAGAAAGCTCTGCTCTCTGCCTCCAGCCTCCTCTCTCCTCCCAGCAGCAGAAACTATGAGTTCTAGGTACTCTTGGGACCACCTAGAAGTTTAATTAGAAGGGCAGAAAAATTCACATGGTGACAATTGCTTTCCAGAACTTGTTGAGGTCTTTAAAGATTACCTGTGCCCCTTAACCCCTCCTCTTCACATACAAACTCTCCAAACTCCCCATCACCTGATCACCTGCACATCCTGCCCTCAGAGACAGGTGACTGTGTCATGGTGTTTGAGAGTGTGGAGAGCAGCCTCTCTGAAGGGTCAGCCAGTTGCTAAAATACAGTGAAAATAATAACCTCTACTCACTGAGCTCTTATTATGTGCTTTCTATAGGGCATCTCTGAAAGATGAGTATTATTCTTTTTATTTGACAGGTAAAGAAACTGAGACTTGAAGAGGTTAAGTACTTGCTTTGATTTTTTTTCTTTTTTGAAGGGAACAATGAAAACTTGACAAAAGATGTGGGTGGTAAATTGGAAGCCATTCCATTTATGGTCTTGCCTTAGAGTCTGAATGTTCTAATGTATATCAAATGCAAACTGTAGTGCCTAGGATACAGTAGGTGCCCAATAAATAACAATGGCTATCATGATCACTCTTTGTTCATTGGTGCAGGTGTGATCTCTAGTATCTTCAAAGCTGGAAAGAGGCAAGTAAATTGGAAAAATGTAGAGACATGATATGTGAGGTCGCTCAGCATCAGCAATTTTTTCTGTGTGGGTCAGACTAGTTCCAATGAATCCCCTCGCATGACTTTTCAGTTCTGTAAATTCGTAGGACTTGGTCGTGAAAGTTGTTTGGCAAATTCTTATTCAGTTGAATTAGTAGACTGAGTCATTTTTTGAACATATCATCTGCCAATTTATTCAACGCCCTTTGTCCCATTCTAAGTTTATTCTTGAAGGAAATGTTTCGTATTTAGATTTGATAAAAATAAATCTAGTTCTTTATCTACGTTAGATAGTCTGCTAGGCGCCATCATTTATTATGTGGCTTCTCACAGAGACACTTCCCAGTAGGACTACAAAACTGAGGGCTCATATTGATCCCTGGCAATTGAATGCCCTCTCTGAGAAAGAATCTGACATCGGCCTCTCTCTCCTTTGTCTGCCACAGCAAAAGAAAGAGTGAGTGGACAGAGAAGGGATAAGGATGAAAACATCCCCTAGCCTGCTAAAAAAGCATTGCCTTCCAGTCAGCATGTGAGGTTAAAGAAAGGCACAGCCACTGCAGTCAGTGCTTCCTCGCTACAAAGTCAAAGTCTTGTTTTCTCCTGGGTAGTGGAAGCTCGATGAATCGAGGTGGATAGAATTATGTTGTACATCTGCGCATGTATTCCAAGAGGTATTTTCATTTTTCCCAGGTG
>NW_011888809.1:9345026-9346279 GCF_000151845.1 Pteropus vampyrus
GGCAATTGAATGCCCTCTCTGAGAAAGAATCTGACATCGGCCTCTCTCTCCTTTGTCTGCCACAGCAAAAGAAAGAGTGAGTGGACAGAGAAGGGATAAGGATGAAAACATCCCCTAGCCTGCTAAAAAAGCATTGCCTTCCAGTCAGCATGTGAGGTTAAAGAAAGGCACAGCCACTGCAGTCAGTGCTTCCTCGCTACAAAGTCAAAGTCTTGTTTTCTCCTGGGTAGTGGAAGCTCGATGAATCGAGGTGGATAGAATTATGTTGTACATCTGCGCATGTATTCCAAGAGGTATTTTCATTTTTCCCAGGTGAAACTGTATAAGATAGAATCACGCCACCACCCCTTCTATTTAAAAAAAAAAAAAATCATGTTAACTTTCAGAATGTGAAATTATTTGGAAATAGGGTCTTTGAGGATGTCATTGAAAATGAGGTCATATAGAAGCAGGATGGACCCTAGATCCAGTATGACTGGCATCTTTGTAAGACAAGAAGATGCAGACACACAGGGAGAATGCTCTCTGAAGGGAGGCAGAGATTGGAGAGGTGCACCTATAGGCCAAGGAATGCCAAGGACTGCTGGAAACCTCCAGAAGGTAGGAGCAATCCCTGGTATCCGTTTTCCCCCGGGTGCCCACAATGCACCTGGCCAACACCTAAATTTCGTACTCTAACCTCCAGAACTATGGAACAATAAACTTCTGTTGGTTTAGCCACCTAATTTGTGACAATTTGTTATAGAGGCTCTGGGAGACTAATATGAAAATCGCATTTATAAAACTTCAATAAAGAACCGTATTTGGTTGCTTTGAAACCAGAAATAGTTGAACCTAGTTGAACTCAGAATTCACCATCATCTTCTAGCAGGTACCACTATTTTTTTTTTTTTTTTTAATCCACCAGGATATCTGCCATACAAAACGATGTCATAGCAACCTTTGAGTAGAGATCAATCCCTGGATGGAAATTACCAGTTACTAGAAAGTTACCATAATGTACTTTTCCAGCTTAAAACTCTCCTCTGGTTTTCATTGGACTGCTGTTTTATTTTATTGTTGTCGTTGTTGTTTTAACTGACCTTTGTTCTGAATTGAACTTGAGCAAAAATAATTGGATTTGATACAACAATAAGATATTGGTTCAGTTTTTTATTGCCAAGAGAATTCAATTCATAGTGCAAAGCCTGCCAGTCAGTCTTGCTGAATGCGTTTTGGTTTCTGATTGATGTTTTAAAGGAGTGGAGGTGTTT
>NW_011888809.1:9347849-9352480 GCF_000151845.1 Pteropus vampyrus
TTCTGTGATCTGAGGAGAAGGTCCGTGAACTTCTGAGCTCACAGAGCCCCTTCAGTTCTGCTCCCCACTGAGGCTTGGTCCTTCAGCACTTCCCACGAGTCCTGTGTCCTTGCTAATTTCACTGAAACCAGTTTTGTCGTAGATTTCTTTAAATTTTCCACGTAAACAATTATGTAATCTACAAATAGAGAAAGTTTTACTTTTCTTCCATGTGTATGACAGTTATTTATTTTTCTTGCCTTATTGCAATCTCTAAGACTTTCAGCATAATGTTGAACACATGGTGAGAATAGGCATCTCTGTCTTATTACAGTTCTCAGGGAGGAAGCATTTCAAATTTTATCTTTAAGTATGATATTATAAGTAGGCTTTTTGAAGATGCTTTATGTCATGTTAATGAAGTTTCCATTCATTCTTAGTTTGATGAGAGTTTATTATATAATATAAACTTTATATCATAAATGGGTGATATACTTTGTCAGTTCCCATTTATGCATCTATTGGTCATAATTTTTCCACTTTTCTAGTGTTATATCAAGATGGCGATCCTAGGATAAATCTTACTTGGACATACTTTTTTTTAAATTTGCAGGGAGGTGGAGAGGTAGAAAAGGGTAAAGGAGGTCAAATATAGGGTGTGGAAAGAGATTTGTTTTTGGATGGTGAACAAACAATTCAATATACAGATGATGTATTATAGAATTGTACACCTGAAAATTATATAATTTTCTTAACTTTGTTATAATTTTTTAGTTCCTTAGACTATTAGGTCAACGATTTTAAATCTTCCTTTGTTTCTAATACAAGCATTTAAAGCTATAAACTTCCTTCTAATCATTGTATAAATTGCATCCCTCACATTTTGACATACTGTTTTGCATTATTATCATTCAGTTCAAAATATTTTAACATCTTCCTTGTGATATTCCCTTACATGAATTATTCAGCAGTGTGTTTTTTAATTTCCAAGCATTTAGAAATATTTCAAATTTTTCTGTTGTTGATTTATAATTTAATTCTATTGTGGTCAGAGAACACAGCTTTTAGGGTTTATAAAATTTATTAAGAATTTTTTTTGTGTGAGTTAGCATATGATCTCACTTGGTAAATGTACCAAGTACACTTGAAAAGAATTTATTTTACATTTATTTTACATTTGTTGAGTGTAGTGTTCTCTAAATATCAGTGAGGTCATGGTGGTTGATAGTGTTGTTCAGATCCTCTACGGATTTTTTTCTGCTGTAACAGGTTTTGAGAAAGGACGCTTCAATCTCCAGCCTCTGTCATTTCTGTTCTGCTGTGAAGCCCATCCAGTGCATTTTTTTTTTTTTTTTTTACTTTAGATACTGCCTTTGTCAGTTTTAGAAGCTCTAGTTTTTGAGCAGTTCCTTCTTCTTGGCCAAAGTTTCTTGTTTTATTTCTTATGTGCATATTTCATTTATGCTAATTAGCATAATTATAATAACTGCTTCAGAATCTTTGTCTGCTAATTCTAATATCCGATTGTCAAGAGTTAGTCTTCAGTTGTTGTCCTTTAAAGCAGGGCTCAGCACACGTTTTTTTGTAAAGGGCTAGAGGGTAAAGAGTTTAGGATCTACGGACCTCATGCCATCCCTGTCATATACACTACTCGCCCTCCTCTACTTCCTCAACTCTCTCTTAAAATGGTTAATGCTATTCTTGGCTACCAGGCCATATAAAAACAGCTCACGGGCTGGATCTGGCTCCTGGAACAGTTTCCCGACCCCTACTCTAGATAACGGATATCTTCTTATTTCTTTGTGTGTCAAATATTTTTGGATCATATCCACAGCATAGTGATTTTTATGTGATGAGGTTCTAGTTTCTATTATAGTCTTCTGAAGAATGTGAATTTTTTTGGGTGGTGACAATTAACTTGGGTGGGCTTAACCTATCTTCCTGTTAGTGGCCCAAACTCCAGTTCAGTTCCTTTGTCCTTAGCTTGGATGCTTGATTCTCCCTGTGCATTCAAAACCTAGGGTTCAGCCAGAGATTTTGAGAAGAGTCTATGCACAGAATTTAAGGCTCTGCCTCTCTTTTTCTTCTGGAAATTTTCCTTCACTTTACAGCTGCTATGGCTGATGCACAACCTGTCCTCTGATTCTACAGTTTAGAAAAGCTGCAGGTTTCGGCAAGTAAATGCTAGAGCTGGTGTGTAACATCTCTAACGCTCGGTTTCCTCATGGGTAAAATGGAAATAATAATAGTACCTATGGCACAGATCTGTCACAGGGATTACAGGATATACTGCAACGCATGAAAGAGACTCTGCACAATATTAATTCGATTTGATTTAAAACTCTATGATTTTTCCAGTACACCTTAAATCCACTCTTCTCTTCCCACTTAAATAAATACCACTAATTAAGAAACTATTACGTGTTGAGCACTGTGGTTATTTTGTTACACACATTTGCTCATTTCGTCCTAACGATCACATAGGTGGGTTTTATGACCATCTGCATTTTACAGGCAGGAAATCAGATTTCGTCAGGTTAAGTATCCACATTTCCCGTCTCTCCCATTAGCTTGATGTCTCTTCACAGCCCCACGCGATTCTTTTCTTTTAGGAAACTCTGCCTGCCTAGTCCGGCCTTTAGAGGCCTTGGAGGGACTGTCTGGCAGATAAACACTTCTGTTAAGTTGCACAATACCTAGCACTGACCTGGATGCTTAAAGGTCTCAAAAATATTCCAAATATCTGTTGTTTCGTTAATTAATCAAAATAGGATTTAAGATATAATGCCTCCATTTCACCATAATCTTTCTGAAACAAGAAATCTATGCACGCTATTTCTTTGATTAGGCTTTCAGTAGCTCCCTGTAACATGCTGGTGAAAACCCAGCCTGTGTTTCTTGTTACAAAAGGTTCTCCATGATCTCATTGCTCGAATCACTTCAGCCCCTCCTCTTAGTGCTTCTGCCTAATCCAGCTCAATCAAACGGTCGCACTTAACATGGCATCCATCCCTCTGCTCTGGCTGCTCATTAGCCTGTTATGGCCTCCTCTTCACTCTATCACAAAGCGGATCCTCCAGGACTCAGTATAAGGGCCGTTGTCTCTATGAAACCTGTGCTATAATTCCCAGGTATTACTGAGTACTCATCCTCCATGTCCCCTCTCCACCCCATGTAGAGTTTCATCGCAGCGTCCAGAAAATGCTAACTGCACTTGTTTGTTTAAATATTTATTTCCTCCTCTAGACCATGAAGGTAGGAAATCTCAACTCACTCGTTTCTGTTACACGAGGGCCTAGCATCATGGTTAATAAATATTTTAATTAATCAATTTTAATTAATTAATGAGTTTTGTTTCTGATGAACTCATTATGTCTGCCCCACAGTTTGGATACCTGATTCCATAACTTACCTGCCACGCAGACAGAACTCCTGTTGGCTCTCAGCCAAAGACTAGACCGTTCTCACCTTTCTCCTGCATAGATTGTTTTTGTACTGAATTTATCATAGACTCCCCCGCCCCTCGCCCTGCAGGGGGCGCAGTTACTGTTCTTCTCTGCCTGGTACAACATCGGGCCCCTCCCATGCTCGCACGCCCTTGCCAGTGGCAGTCAGGCTGACCTCACTGCCCGTGCCTATGTGACACTTATGGAGACCTCCACCCAGGTGCTCAGACTCACCTCCCCCTCGCATTCTCACCTTCTTTCCATCTTACCTTTAGACGGCTCTACCGCTGAAGATCTCCTTTTTGGAGCTTTATTTTTAATAGATAACATTTGCATAGCACGTTATAATTTATAAAGATTGTTCTATTTAAGCCTAAAAGAAGTCTTGTGAATTATTATGGTCATCATCCTAATTATGGAGATTAATACCTTCCTTATGGTGCCAAGTAATACATTATGGATAGTAGGGGTCTCAGAAGAGGAGCTCGACATGTGTTTAATGAATATTTGTTGAGCACTAAAATATGGAAATCTGCTGATGTTCCTGTAAGGCATAGAAAGGCGATCAAGTTGTAGTCGTCTTGCTCAGGAGCCGACACTGTGGTAGGAAGTGATGCACACTCTACAGTAGTAGTAGTAGTAGTAGTAGTAGTAGTAGTAGTAGTAGTAGTAATAGTAGTAGTAGTAGTAGTAATAGAAGAAGAAGAGGAGGAGCAGGAGGAGGGAGGGAGAAGAGGAAGGGAAGAGGGGAGGAGGAGGTGATGACAAGTGTTTTTGAGAGCCCGCTACGTGCCAGACATTTTAGTACGTTTAATGTATTTATTTTCAATCCCACAATAATCCTATGAGATGAGCATGGCCATATCATTCTTATGGATAAAGAAACTGAGTTTCAGAGAGGTTTACGGACTTTCCCGAACTTCAACAGCTAGTGGGTGGCAGAGCTGCTCTTCTGAGCTGTGCCTACCTGGTTCCAGAGCCTCTTCCTCCATTATATCACACTGCCTCTTGGATGTAGACGACTATAAACTAAGTGATGAAGGAAACAGAAACAAAATTTCAGTAGGACTTAGGACTAGAGAAGAACCTGGGATTTGGGTTGGGGCTTGACATATAGATAACATTATATGTCAGGGGGAGGAGACCAGGTAAAGAAAATAGCCTGAGCTACAGCCTGGGTGGATGGGAGAAGGAGTGATTAATACA
>NW_011888809.1:9353375-9359185 GCF_000151845.1 Pteropus vampyrus
TCCTCCAGTGTTTAATAAAGGTTCTAGGGCCGATCGGAGATTGGAATCATGCTTTGCAGACCTGCAGCTGCTTTTAATGCCACAGAAGTAATTGAGATTTATGAACTCCTTATTAGCTCCTTAAAACAAAATGATGAAACTTGAAATCCCCATCTGTCAAGATTAAGGAGGGGAGAATTTATTTTTTGCTCTTAAAATCTTACTTTAATGAAAATGATTCCTTTTTAACTTTCCCCTTTTTGATCACTTGGGAGCAATATCCCCATGAAGAGTTAAAGAGGAGTTAGGAGAAGAAAAATGAAAAGACTGAATCTTTATTTTCAATTCTGCAAATATGTCGGGCATTTAGTGTGTGCCAGTAATCTTGCCAGGCTCTAGGGATCAAAAGATGAATAAAACAGGGTGCCTGATCTAAGTTCTAAGCGAAGTTTCTCTGACTAAAAATACATTGTGTATTGTACCTATTACGTGTCAAAGAATCTATAACACCTTCTCACTTAGTCTTCGAAATTATTTTTCAAAGTCGTTTTAAAGAAAGATCAACTAAATTGCTCAACATCAAACTGATCATTGTGATTTGATCCCAGTTCTGATTCCAAATTTCTGGAAACCTGGACGGTTCTTTGGTTTAGCCATCACAGGTGGCCTTCCACAAGCTTTGTGTTCTGGCTTCAAATCAAATCGAGCAGTCTTGGCTGGCTGCTGAGAGGTGTCCTGCAGTGTTGAAAAGTTCACCTGGGGAATATGATACCTGGTCAGATCTGCAGAGGGTTGTGTGTGTGTGTGTGTGTGTGCGTGTGTGTGTGATAGAGAGACAGACAGACAGACACAGACAGAGAGGCAGAGAGAGACTGTGTGTGTGTGTGTGTGTGTGCGCACGTGTGTATAGATTTTTTTCCACTCTCATCCTGCAGTAGGTTGTGGTCTTGCTTGTGAAATTTTCCCCTGGAGTCTATTTTGTGAAATATAATTGAAATCGAAACGCCAGTGATTTTTAATCATACTCCCAATTTATATCTCACGTAGCCATATGCCAGTGTTCTCAGAGTGTTATAGGGATATGAATTATGCTGAAATTGGATTAGGCAAATACACATTTTCCTTAAAAAATAGATACCCAGAGCAGTAATGTAATTCCACCAACTCTAACGATTCTCTCAGAAATACCCTGTGTATCTTATCAGCAGTTCATTGTGAATTTTCTCCTGGCTCCTTTCTCTGCCTCTTCATTTTCTTCCAGAACCCACTGTATTTAGCAAATGTTAGCAACTGTAGGCAGTCAATTTATATCAAAACCATCCCTAAATGTAGGAAATCAGGTTTTCGGAGAAAACCATCAAGACCCTTCTTCCATTCTTCAATTTTGGGGGAAGCAAAAGAGAATGCACTTAAGCACCATTTCTCTTCAAGAAGGTGCTTCAAGCTCTATCACAGTGTGAATGTTTGAACAGTTATTAGGCCAGTGCTGCGGATCCTCATTGGCTGTGAGGCAGGCATTACCTTATTGTTCTGTAATAACATCATGGGTTGCTGAGGACACCGATGTGAGCAAACACTACCGTAAGGATGCTTGCTCTGGGGTATTGTCACTCTGTACCTTCTGTTGGATTAATTTCTCATGAGTAAAAAAGGCAGAGGTTTAAATATATAACAGGAAAAGAAATAAGATCGGAGCAAAGATATTTTCTCAAATAATTCACGGGATACCTTTCATATTACTTCAGAAGTGTCATCATGGGATGACTGCAATTATGGCTTATGGTAGCAGGTGGCCTGGGTTTCTATCTCTGTCCCCTTCCTTTCTAAGGGTGTGACTTCAGCCAATCGATTTAACTTCTCTGTGTCTCAGATACTTCTGAAGTTTTCTCTGAGGACCGAATAGGCTAACACACATGAAGAATTTAGAATAATGCCTTGTGCGTAAGGTTCAATACCTTGAACCCGTTTTCTGCTGTTATTTTAGCTGTTTAATTGGCTATGATTGGGTGTGCTAGGCAAAATAATGACCCCTCACAGAAGTTTCTGTCCTAATGTCTAAGCCCTGAATGTTACTTTACAGAGCAAAAGAGACTCTGCAGATGGTCTTAAATTTAGGATTTTTGAGATGAGGAGAGTATCCTGGATTAGCAGGGTCGGCCCCGTATAATCATAATAGAAAGGGAAAAAGAGGAGCTGGAGGTCCAGTCACAGAAGGAGATGTAGAGGAGGAAGCAAAGGTCGGAATGCTGCCCCACTATATCCCGGCCCCCCCGATCCCCCGCCCCCAAAGAAAGCCTGGGTCAAGGAAGGCAGGCAGCTTCTAGAAGCTGGAAAGGGCGAAGAAGCTGCTTCTCCCCGAGAGCCTCCGGAAGGAAGGCAGCCCTGCCGGCACCCTGACCCAGCGAGGCTTCTGACCTCGGAATCATAAGATGCATGAGAAAGCTGGGTGGTTTAAGTCGCTAAGTCTGCGGCAGTTCGTTGCCGCAGCTGCAGGGAGCGAACAGGTGGGCGACTCCTCAGCACTCAGCGGCTCCCGCCTGCCACCTGCCATGGGAAACGCGCTGCACAGCGGGACGGTCAAGTTCCCCCCAGGGCCGCTTCCACCTCATTTGCCACTGTTCCCGTACGTGAGCTCTGTTCTGCAGACACATAGATTTATTTCCTTTTCCCACTTTGCCTCCTGTCCTGTCCTGTCTCTAACACCATATGTGCATTTTGGCTTTGGCTAGAAAGTCCTTTTTTTCATCTCTCTCTATACAAAAATGATTTCCCAGCCTTCAAAGCCAAGACCGAACGCCCCCACAGCCTTCCTAACCCTAGTCGGCCCTCCGTCCTGGCTCACAGATTTGTCTCCAAGACCTAGCGATGTGCGCGTCCCGCCGACTGGTAGAAAATATTCAGATGCGAAAGCATAGCAGATTCAACAACAACCCAGTCTTGACGGCCTGTGTAGACGCTTGGGAGTCCCTCGTTCACCTCCAGCCCTGGGCATCTTCTATTCTCAGAGCTGGGGGTTGAGCCGGTGGCTTGCGGGAGGTGCGGGGGGGGAGGTGGGGGGGTTTCCCAGGCCTGCCCACGTGCTTTGCATCCTGGTCCCCAGCAGGGCAGCCAGGCATTTGCTGGTTTCCTGTGTCAGATCCCCAGGCTGGTGGCCGGAATCTTGCTTGTCTGTTCAGGCACCCCACCTCCTGCTCCTCCCCGACACAATCATCTCCACTTACAAAACTCAACCTTCTCACATGACACCTCACCATGACCCGACCCATCCTTCCTTCCCAGCTTCTCTTCCCACCTGTGCACCCTCATACCGCATGCGCTGCTACTGTCCCTTTGTGAACTCCCATAAGCTAAAAGAAACAAAGCCATTGTGGTCTATTTTAACATGAACATCACTTTTGGTGGGGATAAGGAAGTGATCATATTAAAAAAAAAAAAAGAAGACTCTTGACCGATTTGTTATAAAATCTAAGATGTGGTTTTTTGTTTTGTTTTGTTGTTTAGTAAAGAATAAAATAAGTTCAGGCTTGACCAGGAGCCTTGTGACCTAGGAATTGAGTCTAGCTGTGATGTCAGTTTTAACGGGAATGGGTGCTCCAAAGACTCAGTTTAGCTCAGTGATTAAACGTGAAGAAACTGGAGAGAGAGGAATGAGTTTACCTAAGGTCACACAACGAACTAATGACTGAATTCCTGACTTGGCTCTTACCTCCTTTCTGGTAGTACAGAATAACGTTTTTGTTTGTTTGTTTCTATCTGATTCTACCAACTCTTTTCTAGGTGTAGTCAGGAAATATTCAGCAACATTAGACCTCAAATTCCAGGTCCTGACCTTGGAAGAGATAAAGTTCCACGTTATGAACAGAAACAGATTTCTGTTCAAAATTATAAACTATACTAATTTTTAGAAATGACGCTCATAGAGAATATAGAAATTCTTCCAAGTTACTATCATAAATATTATCAAATATGTGATGTTCTTGACCAAAAGTGGGGGTACAAAATAAAGTGGACTGTTTCTAAACATAAAGTAGAAGCGTGCGCACACGCACACACACATTCTGATCAGTACAGAGAGCGACAAGGCTCTTATCTCTATTGAAGTGAACTCTATATTCGTGGAGCCTAAGGCAAAGGAATACTCTTTGAAAGAAAAATTATTTTTAGCAAAACCCTTCCAGAGGGATTCTTGGGTCTCAACGTTACTGTTGAGACTCAAGAATCGATGAAGAACCACAACACATCTGGTGCTCCAAATAGTGACCCTCTTCATCAGTGTCCTCCTCCTCTTTCTGGAAGTCTAAACTGATTGCATAGAAATAAATGAACTTTTCAAATTATAAACTCTTTCTTCACAAATATGGCTGCAAAGGTGGAGATGATGGAAGGTTACCAATCTGTGCCATATTGGATGTTTTTTAGTAAGATATCTACAGCAAAGTGGTTAAATTCCTCCTAATATGAAAAATATGATGTTCAGAATCCTCCATTTTTTAGTTTGTGATTTACATTTGTGGAAGTTTAGCAACCAAACAGATATCTACTCATACATTATTCCACTATGGATCCAAGTCATTATAAGGATAAACAGAGATGGCATAAGAATTCAACTTGGCAAATATTTACTCAACACCTACCAGGATCCAGGAACAGTGTACGTTTTGAAGAAACAGAGATGAATAAAATGTGGCATCTGTTTTCAAGAAGTCCGCAGCGTAAGCCTGGAGCTGCAGATGTGTAAAAAATGTTTCTTGAATGGATGAAGGAGATTTAATCGAGGAACAAAACGTGCATGAGCAATTGTAATGCTGCATGAGGAGACCACTGACTGAGTATACACAGATTGCAAATGTCATACCGAGGAGAGAGTGACAGAGTTGAAGGAGGATGTGGACACGGATAACAGGAAATTATTTCTGAGTTGTCCTGTCGAAGATGAATACAGGTTTCTCATGCAGAAAGGACAAGGCGGAATCCAGCAGATATGGGCCCTTGCATCCTGGGTCTCCCTTCGCACTACCCCGCTGCTTAGAAAGCCGGACCTGCAGGCGCGAAGCTTCTGAAATGGATTCGTGCTTCTGAAATGGATACGCCGCCCTTTTCCCTTTGGCCACATGAAGAAGAGACTCATGCAGACTCGATCAGGAGAAGTGGAAGACCCCAAATCTCTTAAGCCGCTGCCTCCCTGAAAAGTTGTAATGTCATCTTTTACCAGAGAATTTCTTTTTTACACTCCGCTTACTGGATGAAGTGCATTGGGAGATTTTCTTCTTATTTCTAGAAGTTTCTAGAGAGTTTTACGTCACCAGAAACCTACTGGAGATATTTAAACTGATGATACCATCACTTGTCAAGAACCTCTCTCTAGTCCCTTAGTTAACTGGCAAAAAAAACAGGCAAAGCAATAACATAAAAGTAATAATGATAATGGTAAAAATACTAAAGATAAAAGTCAAACTTGGATATCTTCTTCAAAGAAATAAATTCTCTTAGTAAAATTCCTTTGGGTATCTTTCAAATCAAAAGACAAATGTGGAACTAAACCAGTTTTATTTCCTTTGAAAACATTTTTAACCTTGCCGTTGAGATCGTGGTTGTCTGGATATTGTTACTGGAGAATTCAGGATATTAACACAGCTCCCTGGGAATTCAGTGGGTTATTAACAGATTGGGTCAATCTTAAAGAAAGATTTCTTCTGGGAAATCTCTTCCCTCAAAGTGGAATCATCTTAAGTAGGTGTCCTCAGGTTGGCTACTGTTTACCAAAACTTGTGTCTTTTTCTTTTTATTTAGCATTCCTTCCTGAAAGTAAAATCTGATTTAAAAAAAAAAAA
>NW_011888809.1:9359845-9377518 GCF_000151845.1 Pteropus vampyrus
TGTAAAGCATTCTGATTATGATTGAAATTCAAAAGCTTAAAAAAATCTTAAGAGCTTAAGGAAGTAGTGAGTCATCTTCTAGGTGAAAAGAAGTGAAAGTTTTATTTTTTTTCTTAATGTAATTTTTTAAAATGAGAAATCAAAACGTACAGGGCATATTTTTAAATCTTATGGTGTACAAACTGAAAGCTCTAAAAATCTACTTCCGTTTTTGTTATGTAAATTATGCAAATGGGATTAAGGTCCTGATTCCACAGTTAGGACCTGTGGGTGTACTTGCAATCACATCGAAATTCCAGAGGACACTTGTCTGTGGACAAAGAAAGGAGACAGGGAAGGGGGGCTGCAGTGACAAGAGATACGTGACGAGGAAGGAAAATACGTCAGTATCCAATTGGTCGCGAGCTCTGTGCTCCAACAAGGAGGTCTGTCCGTGTGCCTCAATTTGGGGTTTTCAATTGAAATCCGTTCTTTCATTCTCAGATATTGCTAGATTTAATGCTTGTTTCCTAAATACTTTGATCGTCACATCTCAGAGTCCCTAACCTTTCATAAGGGGAATATTAATTTGGATTCTCTTTTTAGTTGATTCGTTCAATTCTAGGTTATTGTTTCTCTGGCCGAGTTTTTCAAAATCAGATTTTTGAGTGATGGGATGTTTGGGACAATGGCCAGAAGCAGACTTGAATTTTTTTCTTCTGTTTGGGAGAAAATACCTTGATGTATTGTAAATGGATCTTGGAAGTGGCCAAGGCATGGTTGAATTTGTTCCTTTTGCTCTCATATTTGTCTTAGATCTGAACTATAGCTTATATTCCCTAAAGGTTTATTTATTTAGTCCCCCTTGCACTTAATTGAAAATAATATTAGGGCTAAGAAGGATGTTAGATCAAATAATCTAATTTTTCCAAAATAAGAATCTCCTCTGAGAATTCAAGAATAATGTGATATCTCTGTGTTTTCTAGACTTAGTTGTTTGATCTTTAGTCTTCAAAATTTTTGACTGTTTAAGGAGAATTATAGATCCTCTCTCCTGAAAAACTGACACTTGCATTTATACACGCAATTTTAAGGGATTCAAAGGCCTCTTGGACCCCATTTTGGACCATTAGGGTTTTCTGTAGTCCCAAGTGAAGAATTTCTCCCACAAAGCGGTCATCTTTCCCCAACCCCTACCCCTCCCCACATACACATTCTCTCTCCAGTGAGAAAGAATCTATGGCTTCCTCGTGTAGCTCATACTGTTCTGGTTCTACTTCTTAGAATGTTCTTCCTTTTATTGAGTTGAAATGTACCTCCCTTCAATTCTACCAGAGGTCCTTTTCCCACTTCTTGTATTCCTACAGAATAACTGACTCCTCTTCCCTATGTTTGACAACAGAATTGATAGTCAACCCTGGGTCTTGTGTTAAACTTACTCTGAATTTGTCCAGTTCTCATTGTACCTGGTGTTCAGTGTTTCTCCCTAACCTTGCTACCCTATCATGGAAAGGATTTGCAAACAGTAGATATGAGTTTGACTAACTGGTGGGAGATAGGCCACAGGGTTGATAGTTTTTATGCAAAAGAAAGATTTGCAGAGATCTTGAAATTTAAGATAAGCAGTCATCTGATTTCTACTGAAAATGCTTCAAGGTTTCCTGCTAGGGAATCTAATAAGAATTGTGGGTTGGCACAGCTGTAGTTTGTAAACAGGTATTTCTGAGGGACGAAGACAAAATCCTGACAACTCCCATGTTAAAGGTGAAATGCAGAATAAACCGCAATGTATTTGTAAGCATTCTTAAAAGTAGACAGTACACATTAAATTAAATGGCAGGCATGCCAGTCAGTTCATAGAAGACTAAAAACAGAGATCCTTTGAATGCAAAGGAAAGGAAGCATTTTATGTCCAAAAGAGATAAGTTTTAAAACCAAACAGCATGACACAGGGTTCAGATTCCAATTGTCCTCCGTAGTAGCTCTATAAAATAGAGCAAGTTACTTCAGCTTTCATTGGCTCCACTGCTGTATCAAGAATAGTAAAGCAGAAGTGGGGATAATATCACCAGTTCCCAAAGAGTTAATGGTCTGCATTTAAAACTGAGTATTAGCCACTGTATAATTCTGGATATTTGGTGGGGCCATTGGGGTGGTTATATTCTCCCTCCGCTTCCCTCATTCCGAATATTACCCTTTCTGAAGTGCTGTGCTGCTTCTCCCTTCATTTGATCTATATCTAATTCCTAATTATTATTATCCCTATTTTCTTACGGGCAATCTGAGACATAGAGCAGTGATGTGTCTAAGATCACAAAACAAGTATGTAATAAAAACCAACTTTACTCCACATCTGTTAGGTGAATAAATGTCATTTTTCCATACTACTAACTTCAGGGCTTTTATAAGAGGAGAGTAAAATTAAAATTTCCCTTGAGAGGGCAAGATGAAAGAAAATCCACAATGTCAAAGCCAAATCACCATATGTAAATGAAGCGGTTGAGAACTGGTTCCTGTACTCAGATTCATCAGTAAAATGGGACGAACAAAAAGGAGTCAAAATGGCAGCCGGTCCTACCCATAAAGGACTAAATGCTGGAAACTGCTCTCCCTCTGAGAGCAACTGGAAAATCTATCAAAATATATGGAACAGTTGTTTTAAGACATTGGGCAATGGGCTGTGCACGACTCTGGGATCTCTGCAAGAAGGGAAACGAGTGAGTGAGCCCCACAATCCCTTCAATTTTCTGCTTGGAGGCAGTTTTCCAGATTCCAGTCTAAACAGAGCCTTGAGTTTCCTTGCATTGTGGAGACAGAGATTGATAGCTTAGGCAGCTGGAATCTTGGAGGCCAAGTACTGGAGAGAAGGGGGTGGAAAAGATCTGCAGAGTTGTCTCCTCAAATCTCTTTCTAAATCTTAGTGAACTCACAGGTGAGATGAAATCCCATGAGGCTGAACAATTCCTAGAGCTCGGAGAGGGTTGGAAATCACTGGCATTTCCACCAGCTGAAGGGAAGTGACATCAGGAAACACAGGGGAGTGAAGTCCTCAGAAAGACATAGACTTAGTGACAGCCTTTGTGACTTAGTTTTAGACCAGAGGCTGCTATAAACACATGCAGACAGACTTACGAAGAAGCCTTGAAAGGGTCAATCTGGTCCCAAGTCATGTAACAGACACAAAATCCAGCACCCAGCAAGCTAACACTTGCAATGTTTGATATTGAATCGTAAATTACTTGGCACGCCCAGAAGTCAATGGTAAAGGGAATTATTGTGTTCAAAGAGTAAAGATATGTGACATATTTTGAGAGGAAAAGTTGCTATGCCGTGGGTCTTCTTCACACCCAACTGTGAGTGCATGCCCGTGTGTGTGTAGGGATGGGAGGTGGGGTGCACCCATGAGGCCACTTGGAAAGTTTGAAAGTGTTCCTTGTAATTGGGAAGCCAGAGGCTAGAGACAGGTCAGGTGGCCCCTGGACAGTACGGTCATGGGGGCTGTCTTATACTCCAGGGTGTTGGACTAATAGATATGTGAACATTTCTTATGAATTGGATGTGGGGACATGAGAGAGGAGCTGGCACGTGTCATTGTGGTTCCTGTCAAATGAACCACTCCAGACACTCAGAGTGTTTCTCACGGGAGGTTATTGCTGGGGTCTGGGACGCTGAGAAAGAATTTGCACTGTCAAAGTCAAAGCATAGTTCGAAGCGAGTTCTGCACCCTGGGGTTTCTCATTAAAAGTGAAAGATTCATCTTTGACCGTCATTTAGACCAGGAAATAAGAAGTCACCTGTCAAGTAAGAATTTTCCTATCACGCACATCTTCCCCCTCCACCAGCTTTCCCCGGCAAGGTGGGAAGAGTAGTTAGCTAGTGGACCACCAGATGAGTGGGGGAAACCCACCCTATCACACTTCCTTCCTTAGAGGAAGGCTGCCATAGGTCTTAGCCGGGGGAAGGAAGAAAACACTAACCTTTGATGTATATCTTCAACTGGATATATTCTGATTTCTGGAATGACACCGGGTTTGTGGTGTAAAGCGAGGGAATCTATTACATATGACTAAGCCAGAAAAGGCATAGAATTGGCTCAATTTCTTTCTAATATTCAGGAAAGATGAATTCTATTAAATGCATTTTAAAGAGTTTTTGGGCAGTTAGTGGATAGGGACAGGGTAAGGTAAGGGTGTGAAAATCTCCATTGGAAGACAGTGTTCCTTGTAATTGGGAAGATTTTTCTAAAGGGAGAGACTTGAATGGCTATTGGGAAGAACACTAGAGATGTCATTATATTTGCACACTGGTCTTGGAGAAAAAGAAATGACTGGCATTGCTCATAGGCTGGAGGCTGGGAAGACTTCCAAAGTACCGGAGAATGAGAATAAGCGGCAGACTGCATGCTCTTTGAAGGCAGGGTCCAGACTTGTCTTAGAGCTGCGAGAGGTGGCCAGTGGCCAGGACATGAAGGTAAGGACTTCGAGTTTTATGCCAAGTGTGATGGGAAGTCTTGGAGCTTTCCGAGCAAAAGAGAAACCCAATCATATTTACGCTTTAAAATTAACATAAAAGAATCTGTCTACGGGGTTAATGATAAAATGTTGGGGTCAAGGCTGGAAAGGGAGACCAGTTAGTTAGGAGTCTATTGCAGGATTCCAGGTAAAAAGATGATAGTGCTTTGGACTAGGAATACAGATATACACAGCTATGGAAGAGCAAGGGGCAGTAGATTGGTCTCTGGATTAAAGGGAGTTCCGTGGGATTTGTTGATGGAGTAGATTTGGAGAGTGAGAGAAAAGAATGAGGCTGAGCAGTGGGTGAATGGAGACATCATTTACCCTAACTGGGAAATATTGGAGGAACAGCAGATTTGGAGGGGAAATTGAATAATTCTATCTTGCTTAACAAAATGGTTTTGGGATGACAATTAGATGAGCGGATGGAGATGGCAGTTTGCTGTATGAGTCTTGAGTTCAGAGGAGAAATCTGGTCGAAAATATAGAATTGGTGGGTGACAGCATATGGAAAAATGGTACTTAAAGCCACAATTCTGAATAAGGTACCCTAAGGAATGTGAGTAGATTGAAAATAGAAGAGCAAGATGAGTAACTCCTGGACACCCAACGTTTAGAGAGCAGGGAGATAAGAGAATTCAGCAACGAGTGGGACAGCTAGGTCGAAAGAGACCAGGAGACATTTTGTCTAGAAAGTCACTGAAGAAATGTTTCAAAAGGAGGAAGGGATCAGTTGTGTCAAATGCTGCTAAGACTTTGAGTGAGATAAGGACTGAGAATTGACCACTGAGTTTAGCAATAAGCAGATACCTGTGAAGTTGTCTCATTGGAATGATGGATAGGAAAGCCTGTTAAGAGCGATTTCAAGAGAGAATGGAGGAAAAAAGCTGAAGACAGAATTGATTTTTTTATGATAAAAAATCTTATAGGATGTTTGTATGTATATGAGGATAAGCCAACAGAGATAGAAAAAAATATGATGACGTAGAAGAAAAAATGAGAGTTTCAGAAGTATTATCTTTGAATTGATGAGAAGGGATGTAATCAAATGTCTAAGAGAAGCGTCAGCCCCAGGAAGGGGTACAGACGCATGTCTACTGCCTCAGGATTGAGGAGGTGCTCCTGGCTGTAGACTGGGCTGAGATTTATTTCAGTGCTTTGCACTGTTGTGATGGTTCCAGCTGCTTAAAGCTGCCATCTACTTATCTGGAGCAGCACCCATACTGTACCACTGTTAAAATTCTGAGAAATCATAATTAGCTACCAATATTGGATAAGTTTATGGACGTAGTGTTGGGAGAATACAGACACTTCCTGTGGTGGTTCTAGTTTATTCGTGAAATAAGAAATAAATGTCAACAGCTGAGAAGGAGGAAGGAATAAAGTGTTTTGAGGTTTGAGGAAGATAAAGTATGAAATAGCGACTTTGGAAAATAATAGAGCAAATGGAAAAGTATTTGCATTTGGGGGCAGCATTGAAGACCCATTTGCCTGAGCCCCTTCCAAATGCCTTCTCCAACTTTAATCCCTTCTGAATTCAAAACTGCCTTTAATGATTCCACAACTTAAATCGAGGCTCGATGCCATGTTAACGAGCAGGCGCTCTACACACAAAAGCTAGTCTCGAATCTCCATCAGTCGCTTCCGTCTTCACGTGAGTGGGTTTACTGAGCAGAGAGGAGAGGGCAGAGAGCCTAGAGCCCAGTGCCATCCATTCTTCAGGGACCCATCCGAACGCTGTAGTTAGGCTCCTGACAGACACGACCTGCCCCTCCAGAGTCAGTGAAAAACAGCTTGATAGCATTCAGGACGTGATTCAAATTATAGGTCTACAGAATAGATCACTGTTGATTTGTGCCCTCTGTCCCATTACAAAGGAGACTTCTTCTGTAAATAACTACATTCAATTCATATCTAGAGCATACTTCACCTTTGAAAATCTTTTGCATTTATTGTTTTTTTTTTTTTCTCCTTTCATCAATAATCACGGACCACTCAAGACATTGATGCAGGACACTAGAGACCAGTTTGTGTTTTCTCTGCATTTCCTCACTTAGAGGATAAATTTAACTTTCCCTTCCAAATACTGTGCTGTACACAGTTGAGCTTGGCATTTTTGCTGAAAACTATGAGTCATTTTTCATAAACAGGGATTGTCAAAAGCGCCCAAGTCACATTATAACAACAAATACAGAAAAAGCCCCAAACTGAATAAGCTCCACATTTTCAGATGTTATATAAAGAGAGGGTGTTGGGAGTCACTGTCTTCAGAAGAGTCACTTGGCTCTTAGGTCTTGGTTGTTTCATATTTAAAATTATGAGGACAATAGAAATATAATAACGTTATAGCCAATTTCATAAAACCCATCTTGCGGTTATTAGGCAATATTATTTGCAAGTGTTATATTATTCTTCTACTGTTTCTGAAGTTTTATATATGTGTAATAGGCTATTAGGAGAGTCTATTTTATTTTAACAATTACTTAAAATTATTGTACTTCAAAACTAATTTATTTGGGGAAAAGAACATTATATATCCAGCGTTAAAATTGGATATTTCTAAGTATCAGTAGAATAACATTGACTGGTGCAGACAATTTAAGAAAGCAGCCGGGCCAGACGCAGTGTAGACTGTGCTGGCTGATTATGCTTCTCCTGGGAGTGTGTTATTTTGGGGTAGGGAGAGATTTGAGTATAGGAGCTTCCATCTATAGAACATATCAATGTGACTATTGTTTGATAATTACTTAGAACAAATGGAAACAATTATGCACTATGTGAACTATAAACTCATACAGCTCTTTATCTTTGCAAAAGTAGATAACCTAGGGAACGTGCTTTGCCAACTGAATGTAATTCCACATAGATCACCAAGAGAATTCGACTGATCAGAATTCAGCTGACCTTACAGAAGTTTCCTACCAAAGAATGAGCATGCAGTGACCAACCATGGTAATAGTAGCACACTATTGTGGTATTTAAAAGCAACAGAGATAGGGTCTGAGGGTAGATTTACCTATGGAAAGTAACTGAATATAAAGATAATTGTATTATTATGGTAGAAATATAGTGTGTTGCAGAAACCATGTGTTGCTTATCCACTGTCTAGCCTTTCTTCTGTCTTAGCAATAGAAACCTGATGTTATACAGAGCAGCAGTATGTCAGACTGAAAGGTCTCCCATCTGAGTCAGACTCCTTTAAAGAATTATCCCAAAGTCTCACTCTTTTGCTGTCACTCACATAAAGATATGTTGCTTTAGCTACAAAGAAATCCAGAAAAGACAGTCTTTTAGCTCAGATATTATGAACTAGAGGAGGACACAGAAATCACACAGCCTAATGTTTCATTTTGGAAGTTGGAAAATTGATCCAGGGGGAGAAAAGGGAGGGAGGTTCATTTCTGGCTTTCTCCGTGGCAGGAGAAAGTCAGTGTTATGCACCCAGTGACACTGGAATAGGCCTTTTGACCCTCCCCTCTTCTCACTCTTCCTGCTTGAACCGTAGATATGATGGCTGGAGTTCCAGCAGCCATTTTTCATCCTTGAGGATGAAAAGCCATGGGCTGAAGATGGCAGCCTAGAAAGGTAGAAAGGCCCAGTGTCTCTGAAATGGAAGACTGCCTAACCAATCACGGACTGCCTCTTTCTCAGCTGATGTTATAGTTTTCCATCTTGTTGAATCAACGTTTCCTTTGATGAAATCAAAAGCTTTCTTGTTAAATGCAGCTGAACCAATCTGAACTGATACATAGCCATCCATACAAGAAGTGAGAGGAAATATAAAAAATAATTCAGATAAACTTTACATCCTCCTCCCCGCCCCCCCTTCAAAAAAAAAAAAAAAAGATATGTGGGAGATCTCAAAAGAGAGGGAAAATGAAAAGAAGTCATTCTTTTTGAACAAGATCAAAGGAGCTCTCCATGGTTCTGCTTGGGGAGTTTGGGATGGTGGGACCCTCAAAACAATAGTGTTTATTTGACATTTGCTGTTTTCAGTGTGTACTTTCCCTTTGGGAACTGGGTGGTGAAATATGGAGTGAGAGCGTTTATGTTCTCGCCTAACACCATCTTGAAAACACATCTTTAATGACAGGTACATTATTAAGTGCACATTTTGTAGCAGCTCAAATACAATGACCTTGCCGAGTGAGGACTATGATCCATAATCTTCATTTCAAAGATACTGAGAGCCCCAGAAATTCTAAGTACATTACTCCTGGTCATAATGGTAATAAGTGACAGACCCAGAATTCAAAATTAGGTATGACTCTGAGATCTGAGAACTAGCAACTACAGTACATCACTGAAAAACAAACCAATCTGCCATTTATTACATAACTACAGTAGGTCCAGTACTGTACCAGGCACTTTAAAATGATATGTTTTCAATCCTTAGGACAGTGTTGTAGATAATAAAACTGAGGCCCACAGAGATTAAGGAATATAATTAAGGCCTAATGGCTGGTATGTGGGAGAGCTGGAATTTAAAGCCAGCTTTTGCTGGCTCCAAAATGTATACTACTTCCACCACAAAATCGGAGTCTTCTCACAGCAACCTAGGCAGCACACAGCTTGAGGGACACAGTTAGGGACTGGGGAGTTGGAGTCCAGGAAGATACCTCACGTGGTAACTGCAGTATAGCTTTTGGGTCAGATGAGGAGAACATAGCCACGGGCTTCAAGTCCAGTGAGCAGAATTGGAGCCGTTCGCATCTGAATGTCTGATAAAATTGTGCAGTAGAGGAGGGAGTGACTTCAGCTAGGGGGAAAAGGGAGGAGAGGCTTGGCTCCTGTTCTGGCTGGGACTGATGTCACAAGGACACTGTATAGAGGTGGGCTCCTGGGTTTGGAAATTCTAGAGAAGAAAGACCCCAAGGCCCAGAGCCAGGTTGTTCTTCTCTGGCCTCAGCAGGCTGCTTTTAGACAAAGGGGCTTCTCTGAGCCATTTTCCCGTTCTGTGGTATATTTTTCAGGCTTTTCAAGCAGTTCAAGCTAAATTTGAAAGCCTGCTTGAATAATGTGAATAAACAGGCACTTAATGCTAGATGAAAATCTGCATTATGCTGCTGCAGAAAGTATGCTAGCCTGGGAGTTAAGAAACCTTCTGCTCCAGTTTACCATCTATTTCCAACCTGACCTTGGACAAGTCACTTTTCTCTGGGTCTCAGTTTCCCTATTTGTAAAATAAAATGTAGGAACTGGTATGACCAACTCCTTTCAGTGTGTTCAGGACTGTTCCAGTTTTAAAGCTGAAAGTCCCATTTCCTGGGAAGCCCCTTGGTCTTGGGCAAACCAGTATGCTTGGTCTCCAGAACATTAAGACATGTGATGTCAAGGCCCATTTTCAGTTCAAACCTCAGACCCCAAGTCCTTCCCTCTCTGCACTTGGGTTTCCCACCAGTAGAATTCAAGATTTGGATTCACTAGGGGACTAAGTTGTTGGATCACTAAACCTTCCAACATCCAGCCTCAGCACTGAAAGTCCCATGTCCTGGGGAATCCATCAGTCCCTGGCAAACCGGGACAGCTGGTCACCCTATGGGGAAGGCCTCTTGCAGCTCTTACCTCCTAGAGCTCTGTGCCTTATGTGCTGTCGTGGACCTGACCTGACCTAACCAGCCTGATTAAACCCTCATCGCAAAACATTGTAAATAGGGAAGGCTGAGCTGGCAGGGTTTAGAGACTCATGGTAAGATCTTCTAAGGTTTCTCTTCCAAGGCAAATCTATACAATAATCAAACCAGTACTCTGACTTTATGCATGTGTTTGTACAGGAAATAAGCTCACGTGGTTTTCTAATGTGGGGCTTTAAGCTGAGAGAGAGCTAGAGAGAGCGAGAGAGAGTGAGAGTGAGCGAGCGAGAGAGAGAGAGATTGAGAGAGAGATCTGACTCTGGAATATGGTATGAGTTGAATTACTTTATAATTTTTGGAAGATAATTTATGATCCTTAACCAAGCAGCTGATGTGATGAAAGGAAGTTGCACTAAAACTTTCAAGAGAGAGGTTGGTATGGGCCAGCTGGCTTGGTTATTCCTTAGGATGCAGTAAAGTCAGCCTAGAATTTGGGGCAGAAAACCTCACGCTGGCTCCATTACTCGTCCTGGATGACTCAGTTTAAAGAGCCTCATTACCTGTCTGTCTATAGGGCTGATAGCACTGCAGTGGATTGTGTCATTGTTCAGATTATTCTCTGCCCCTGCATAGGGAGTGGCTCTCTCAAAGGATACTTCTTATATGAGGAATATCTTTTCAGCTACTGACACCAGACTTAGCTTTGTGACATCCTTTGGCCTAAGGGATGTGAGCAGAAGCTTTGGAAAGTGGCATATGGTTTGCCATTATGTCTTTTCTTTCTGAAACATAACCATTGCTGGGCTGCATTGAAAAAATTACCAGAACCTACATGGCATAAACAACAGAAGCTTATTTGTCTGACTATCCTGAGTCTGGACGTCTGAGCTCGAGGTGTCAGCAGGGTTAGTTTCTTCTTAGATTTGTGAGGGAGAATCTTCCATGACTCTCCTCTAGCTTTTGGGTAGCTTTCTGATAATCTTTGGCATTTCTTGGCTTGTAGATGCATTCATCTTCACATGGTATCCGCCTTGTGCGTGTGTCTGTCTCTGTGTCCAAATGTCCACATTTGATAAGGACACCAGTCTTATCAGATTATGACCTATTCTCATGCCATTCTAATGACTTCATCTTAACTTGATCAACTGCAAAGACTCTATTTCCAAGTAAAGGTCACATTTGCAAGTATTGAGAGGTTAGGACTGCAACATTTGTGAGGGGCAGCATAATTCAACCCATAACAACCAGCAGTGGCCCAGGTAGAGCTGCTCTGTCAGCTGGGAGTCCTGTATTAAAAATATTGTGGAACACAGTCACAGCTCACCATGCTGGACTTATATGTGAGCAGGAGAGAGATCTTTGTGGTTACAAGCCACGCAGATTCAGGCCATGACTCATTGCTGTAGCAAAACAAAAAACAACTCCATGGCACAGTTGTGCTTATAAAATTAGACAGGTACATGAAAGAGTTTGAACTTCGTGTATTCCTACATAGGAGTGAGGGGGTAGTACTGATGGCGTTTTCACCGTGTGATGTTGAGATCCCTGTGATTCAACTTGAAAAACACTAAATTCTGAGTCAAAAGATCAGGCTCCATCATTGCCTGACTTTGGGCTGTCAACTTTCTTGATTCTGGGGCTCAGTTCCCCCACCTGTAAAACAAGGGATTTGTGCTTTTCTTGATTTCCAGGGTCTCTTCCAACTCTGATATTGCATGGTTTGCTCACATCCGCCACCATTTGCTGGATGGGTTAGAGTTCTCTGGTTGGGTCTAGAATCTCTTAGCTGCCAAACATGTGGCTTTTGGAGGCATGGTGCTTTTTTTGAAGGGCAGCTGTGTCTGAATAGCTAATGGATTTAATCAGAGAGGCAGAATACTGCCTCATAAAGATATGACTGTGTCAAAGAATAAGAGTTATTTCAGAAAGCTCCATCCCAGGAAATGAATGGAATTGTCTGTCTGAGTCAGAAGTCGCTGCAGAATATGATTGTTTCTTTGAGGAATGCTGGAAGTGGCCAAGTGTGGTCTGCCTCAGAGAAAATGAGCAGCGTTACATTGCTCAGCCTACATGGGAGAAATTCCAGCTCCGATTCTAACAACTTGTATGACCTTGGGCAACTCAACGTCTGGGAGCCTCAGTTTGCTCATTTGATAAATGGGACTAAAAACAGATGCTAATAGAGATCACGGGAACTCAGGTTCATGGAATGGTTTTAAAATGTTGACAGGTTTTCAAATGCTCTTTTTAAAGGCGTGCGTGGTAAAATGGAGAGGGAGCTTTGCAGTAAGCTATGGCTTTTAATCCCAGCTCTCCCAGATCTACCTTGGGCAAATCACTTAACCCCTCAGAGGTCAAGTTTAATCGTCTGTAAAATGAAGACAATTATTCCTACCCCATAGGGCTCTTGGGAGGATTAAATGACATCATATAAATCTCTTCGCAGAACTCTCTGTACATAGCAAATGATAGCAATTTTTATGTTTTATTGACTTTTGATAAACTTGAAAGTAATATATAAAAATTAAAATTAGGAAGAGGTATTTGGCATCTTCTAGTCCATCATTTTACAGAGGAGATAACTTGGGTGCAGTGTGTTGCCCAAGGTCACACACTAGTAAGTTATACAGGTGGGACTGACATCTGCATTTTCTGACACCTCTTTCGATGTTCTTGCTACTTCATTGCACTCCCAGGGAATATATGTCCTTCCAAACATGTAGGGTCAAAGGGCAAGCTCGCCTTTGGTGTGGGAAACCCTTGATCCTCTGGAAACCATCTGTGAGGGAGAGAGCAACTCCAACCGCAGCATTGGGGTGGGGAGGAGTTGGCAAAAGGAGCAGACTAGGAAGCACATTTTGGCCTCTGGTCCAAACCAACTTCATCTTTGCTGGTCCAGTTTTACCGGCAATCAAGCCAAGATTTTGATCCTAACTCCTTTATATGTTTCTCAGTAGGTTCTGAAGCCCTTTCAGGTTTTTCATTCATTTGGCCAATAATGGCCAAATAACTTGGACTGTCTGTTGTCTGCCAAGCTGGAAGGATAGAGAGAAAATGAAGACCTGTCTCTTGCCCTCAAGAAAGCCATGGTCTTGATTACGTACTCAGATAATTAAGACATAAGATAGTACAGGATGCTAGAAGGGCATAGAAAATAGAGCAATTTAAAAACTGAGGGTATGTGACCTAAGTACTGAAGATAAAGTAGGAATTGATCGAAGGACTACGTGGGGATTGATTGAGAAGGTATTCTAGGAAGAGACAGTATACATTTGAAGGTGTAGTGTGAAAAAGTGCCATGCATTTGGGATATGGCAAGTAGTTCAAGATTGTTAAAATTTAGGGCATGAGGGTATATTAGCCTCACTGTGTTCAAAATTCAGTTTACATGCTTGTTATTTATTCCTCCTCCCCAGGCACTTCTCAGCACACTCTCCCTTTGCTTATCTCATCTCATTACAGTTAAGTTTACTATTTTACATGGTAAATATCTGCGTGGACTTCATGTCACCAGAGCCTGTGTTTTTTTTGTTGTTGTTGTTGTTCTGAGCTTCGATGTCTCTCTGCTGTAGACTGAATTATATCACTCTTCACCCTGTCCTACGTAATCTGGCCATTCTACCCACGAAGGACGGAGTGTGTTTTCCCTGACCTCAGGCTTGGTCACGCACCTTGCTTTTCCTGATGGGCTTTTAGTAGATGTGACAAGAAGCCAGAACTTGAAATACACTGTGCAAGGGTCTTGCCACCTTGCCTCTCTATCTTTGCCGTGAGAAGAACTCCTACCCTGCTCCCAATCAGGTAGCTACCTCACTTCAGCCTGCCCCAGGAATGAGATACTTGGAGGAGCAGATCTGAAGACCTGCACCAGTGGCCCAGGCCGGCCCAGCCTCACTTGGCCCCAGCTGACTAGAAGATGAAAAGCAAACCCACTTGGGATCAGCGGGGCCACTCACATTTGACTAGAGCAAAGATCAAAGGCTCATTGTTATATGCCGCTGGGATTTGGGAATCGTTTCTTATACAGAAATGGCTGTGATGCTCTTTATATTTCCTTGGCCTACGTTGCCTAAAAAAATGGTTTGCGATGTTTCAAATGGTCTACACCTAGCTGATCAGGCTTTTCATCAATCCACCCATCTTCTTGCCATGTTCTTCTCAGTGGATCATTCTGTGCAACCACAGAGTGGAAGTGCCATAACAAGTAAAATGTGGGATGGCTCAGACTAGACTGGTTTGGGGAGGCGTAAAGTGTGGTTGGATCTGGGCTGTATGCAGGTCCAGGAAGATTGCAAAAGTTTGAGGCCAATCTCATCCTCTTTTATCGTTTCTGTTATGTTGTGAAATGAAGCACAGAATTTACTCTCCCAGTCCTTAATATGTACGACATTGTGATTTATAAGAAATAGATATTTCGTCGTTCCGATGACTAAAATATGTTTTTCATACATATTTGGTCTTAGTCCACAATTCCTGGCTCTCAGCTCCCAGAACTCTTGAGAGTGTTACAGGTGTCTTTTGTTATGTTAATGAGGTGGCTTTTGGAAAGCTTCTGAGGATGGGGGCTGGTTGCCAAATGGAGCCAACCAAGTGATTGGATGATTGGAACTTACAGTCCTTCCTCTCCCCTTTGACCTCCAGGAAGGGAAAAGGGCTAGAGATGGAATCAATCCCCAATGGCCAGTGATTTAATCAGTCATGCCTAGGTAATGGAGCTGCCATAAAACCCCAGGAGGACAGGATCCAGAAAGCGTCAAAGTGGGTCAACATGTGGAGATGAGGGAGAATGGCAGGCCTGGAGAGGACATGGAAGCTCCGTGTCCCTTCCCCCGTACCTTGCCCTATCCTTTTCTTCCATCTGGCTATTCTTGAGTTATATCCTTTTATAATAAACCAGTGAACTCATAAGTAATACATTTCTCTGAGTTCTGTGAGCCATTCTAGTAAATTAATTGTACCCAACGAGGGTGTTGTGGAAACCTCTGATTTACAGCCAGTTAGTTGGAAGTCCAGATGACCCTGGAACTGCCAATCTGTGGCCAGTCAGTTGGAAACACAGGTTACCGAGGAGTCTGGAGTGTGTGTGTGTGTGTGTGTAGGGGGGCGGTCTTCTAGGACTGAACCCTTAACCTGTGGAATCTGATGCTATCTTCTGGTAGATAGTGTCAGAATTGACTTGAATTCTCAGATATCTTTTTGATGTGTGAGAATAGATTGTTGGGGTGGGGAACCTCTTTCCCCATGTTGGAATTAGATCCATGAATCTCATTCAATATTTTATCTGTTTTCTGATGCTTAATATTTTATTCATCAGATGATGCAAATCCTTACATCACAATAGTTTTGAAATGGTTGTATGAAGTAACAGATGAACATATATTTTGGAAAACCCCAGAAACATATACGGTTGTAAGAAGTAATGGTTGTTCTTATTATTAAAAATAATTTGGAAACATATTAGAATCGTTAACAAGTTGGGTATTATTATTTTGTTATAATTTGCCAAATTAGACAATAACTTTCCACATTTGCATAGTACTGAAGTCATGTCATGACATTGCTCACACTCATTAGAAAAAAGTATGCCTCTAGATGATCCCAGGCTTGGAAAGTTTTACATATTTTATGTTTTCATGGGATATTCCTATGCTATTAAAATTGTTTCAAAGCAGAGAAAAGCCAGAAATATTCACAAATTAATTTCACTAAAACCTGACAATGATAGTACAGAAAAGACAAGCAGGCTCTATTTTGAAAATAGAAGGTGAAAAAAACTATAAAATTTCAAGAAATTGAAATCTAGAATTTTATTTAAAGATGAGTATACCATGACTGCATAGGTTTTATTCTTAGAACAAAGGCTGTTATAAAATTAGTTGTATTATTTTAATATGTCTTATTGATATATTAGAGAAGGGGCAATTTAATTTCTCTGAAAAAGCACTGAGAAGTTATTTAATGAAATTTATCACCCGCCCATTCCAGATTAATGAGAAAACACACACACACACACACACACAGAGTAATGTGTAGTGAACTGGGAATACAAAGACATTTTCTAAATATTGTTAAGAATATCTAAAATCAAGAACTAACTGAATACTGATGTGGAACCATTACAGGCATTCCTATTGAAATTAGGAGTAAGTCAAGATAAAAAGTCATTATCACACCCTTTCAAGAAATTTCAGATGATTCAGTAATATATGCAACAGACATAAAAGTTTTAGTAATTAGAAAGGAAAAGTAAAATTAGCATTGGTAGGAGATGATATGATTGCTCATATAATAAACCAAAGAAAATTAATTATGTAGGAGATCCAAGAAAATTAGCAACCTGTTCAAATGAACACATACAAGAGTTTAGTAATGTGGCTGGATTTGAAAAATACAATGAGCTGCTTAAGTAGAGATCAGATATGACTAAGTAGAAATTACAGGGGAGAAAAATAAAATTACAATAGAAAAAAATTGTTGAGCCTCTAACACACCCAGGAATAACAATACATATGCAAGTCTACATGAGAACACCAAAAATATTTATAGCATTACATAAAGGAGACATGAATAAATGGAAAAGATGTTTCATGCCCTCAATTGGGAACAAAAAGTGTTTTAATCAATTTTAGGTACAATTACATTCCAATTTTAAAAATTCAGTGAATTAGAATTCAAAATGGTTCTAATACTGAAGAGCAAGTAAATAGCAAAGGAAATTTTGAGGTCGGAGAAAATTTTTTCTATCAGATATAAAAATATTTTTAAAATGACAGTGATTAAAACAGCACGCTGTTACTGATTCACTTGAACAGATGCCACACACAAACTGGGTAGTTTGAGGAGAGATTAATAAAGGGTCTACCGACAGGAGTGTGGGCAGATTTTCGAGAAACTAGAAAGGGTTTACGCAATCCTCCAGGCCAGCAACAATGGAGAGTCCTTAGGTCTGTAGGGGAGGGGAGGGAGCAGTTACAAAACCAGTGAGAGGAGAGCTCTGGGAGGAGGGACACCTGACAGGAGCTGAGTCCTTCAGCAGAAGGACAAGCTAACCTAAGGCCATGAGACCAGGAAGAAGCCAAGACAACAAATCCTTCAACCTAATTCCTCCTTCCTCTGTCTCCTATAATATCACTCAACCAGAAGCCAGGGTGCAAAGGAGCCTGTTGATGCAGTTCATTGAGGTCAACAGATAGAGGAGAGGTTAGAGTGGGACACAGTAGATAGATGCAGAGAGAACATTTTGAATAGCAACTGAAAATATCACACTATATGCCAAAATTGACAATAGGCCAAAATAGATATCCCAAAGTAGACTCTAAGATAATTTTCATTCATTCATTCAACAAATATTCATTGAGTGCCTACTCAATGCACAAGGGACTAGTATAAGTCATAAGAAAAGCACAGTTATTCAATAAGTGGCACTACAAAATTGATTAGCCCTTTGAAAAAGTTAAATCAATGCCTATGCAGAACTGTGCAAATGGACTCATTCAACAGCCACTCCCACTTCGTTCTGGCTTGGCTTCTTGTACCACAGAAGCCTGGAAGCCTAAAACCACAGGCTGTGTAATATAGTAATTGACTTGCCCTAATTTTCATAGGAG
>NW_011888809.1:9377568-9382938 GCF_000151845.1 Pteropus vampyrus
GGAGAAAATTTTTTCTATCAGATATAAAAATATTTTTAAAATGACAGTGATTAAAACAGCACGCTGTTACTGATTCACTTGAACAGATGCCACACACAAACTGGGTAGTTTGAGGAGAGATTAATAAAGGGTCTACCGACAGGAGTGTGGGCAGATTTTCGAGAAACTAGAAAGGGTTTACGCAATCCTCCAGGCCAGCAGCAATGGAGAGTCCTTAGGTCTGTAGGGGAGGGGAGGGAGCAGTTACAAAACCAGTGAGAGGAGAGCTCTGGGAGGAGGGACACCTGACAGGAGCTGAGTCCTTCAGCAGAAGGACAAGCTAACCTAAGGCCTTGAGACCAGGAAGAAGCCAAGACAACAAATCCTTCAACCTAATTCCTCCTTCCTCTGTCTCCTATAATATCACTCAACCAGAAGCCAGGGTGCAAAGGAGCCTGTTGATGCAGTTCATTGAGGTCAACAGATAGAGGAGAGGTTAGAGTGGGACACAGTAGATAGATGCAGAGAGAACATTTTGAATAGCAACTGAAAATATCACACTATATGCCAAAATTGACAATAGGCCAAAATAGATATCCCAAAGTAGACTCTAAGATAATTTTCATTCATTCATTCAACAAATATTCATTGAGTGCCTACTCAATGCACAAGGGACTAGTATAAGTCATAAGAAAAGCAAAGTTATTCAATAAGTGGCACTACAAAATTGATTAGCCCTTTGAAAAAGTTAAATCAATGCCTATGCAGAACTGTGCAAATGGACTCATTCAACAGCCACTCCCACTTCGTTCTGGCTTGGCTTCTTGTACCACAGAAGCCTGGAAGCCTAAAACCACAGGCTGTGTAATATAGTAATTGACTTGCCCTAATTTTCATAGGAGTCTAACAGCACAGATTCTGGAGCCAGATAGTCTGGGTACAAATTCTAGCTCTGCCATCCATTAGCTGTTTGGTATTGGGCAATAGCTTTCTGTGTCTGTTTCCTTCTATGTAAAATAGAGATATAATAATACCTCATAGTATATTGTGGAAATTAGTTAATATCTTAGAACAATGCCTGACACACAATAAGTATCGCGTAGTGTTACCTATTCTTCTTCTTCTCAGACTCCCTTGCAGCTAGCATTCAGGACGTGACCTAGGTGCTGTCTAGAAGCTACAACCATGTATCATTTGGAAGGCAGAAATAGGCACCATGAAGTGGCAACAGTGCCCCCAAAGAGCTTGTTCTTGTGGCAGAGGTATTGATTATTCCAGGGCCGCTGTTGTGGGATTTCTGCTCTCGTCCTCAGCATGCAACAGTAGTGGATTGCCCCCAGAAAACTCCCACGACGTTATTGGGATTTTTTTTTTTTTTGGCCTGTCTTTGTTGCTCTGACTGTTTGGCACCCTGGGTTTCCTGATAATTCAGTAAATTAGCTTAAACTCCTTCATAAATCCCTCTTTACTTAAGCCAGTTAATCTTGATCTGTTGTCTGACCAGTACAGATCCATGCCTCATGTCAAATTAAACTCAGATAATTACGTATTTAATTGTAAAAGGTATAGCCATTAAAAAACAAACAATCGGAAAACAAATGTTAAATGTTAAATGTTAAATGACTTCAGCTTAAAAAAAAAAAACTGTAAGGATAAAGACACTGGAAGAATATCTTGAGAGATCTGACCACATAGTTTATATGTTAAAGATTATAACCGGAATTGAAATACATATAGGAGACCAAAAGATTTCAACAAATATGACAATGGTCATACTCTTAACATATTAGAGTTCATATAAACTATTATTAAAGTAGTAAAGCAGCAATAAAAGACATCTAAGGACACCATTAAATAATTCATACCATGATAAATACAATATATATGTGTTTACTGGTAACTTAAAAATGCAAGTGAAAGCAAGGTATCATTTTTTCTTCTTTGCCAAATTGGCAAAGAAGCATTTATCCTTATTTTGATGAGGAGGCAGTGAGGAAGTTCACTCATTCTCTGTTGGTGGGAATATAAATGGGTAAAATCATTCTGGAGGGCAATTTGGTAAAATTTACCAAGGCTTGATGCATCCTACTGCTGGCTTTAAAAGCAGGCCACTCACCCATGTTTCAAGCTGTGGCTGGTACATAGAAAACAGCTTAAAAACAAAATCTGTCTCAAGCAATTGCCCAGAGCCACTCACAGTCTATTGTGACTACTGCTCTTTGAGACTCTGCCTGGCCACTGAATCCCAGTTCCAAATACCAACTCTGTATGCAAGAGTTTTTGGACAGTCAGTTGTGCCAGACTGTTGAGTTTTCTGGTTTTCAGATTAAATTGGACATCTCACCCAATTCTAAACTCAAATGCTCTGGTTTCCCAGTATCCCCCTCAGTCTCAAAATGAGGTCCCTTCTCACCACAGCCATGACTTTATCCTCCACTGCTGGCCCCTCCCAGTGGGCTGACTTCCTCTCCATCCCTCTTCATCTTCCTTCTCATGTTAGATAAGGATATTTGAATAGTCTTCAGTCTAGATTCAAAGTAGATTATTTTTTGCCAAATGCAAAAGTTAATATATAACTTTTGGAATAAGCATAATTGAAAAGCCTTCTTACATGCTAAGTAGTGTTTTTCTTCATTTGATATTATGTGTGACTAAACCACTTACATGCTGTTCCTTGTTGACCACTTTCAAAATGTAATTTATATTTTCGAGAGCTTCTCTCCAAGTTTTTCCCCTCAAATATTTTTGGATCCTTCCTGCTCTGGGGAAGTAAAATTCCTCCCTTCTCATTTATAAATCAGTGGATTTTGTGAGTCATTACTTTAGCAGTTTTCAGACTTCTTATCTTTCTTTTCTCCGAATTTTGAGCAAAATATGAGTTACCTTTAAATGGGGAAAAACTGGAAAAGGCACGTTTTATATCCCTTTTCTATTCTTCACAGTAGCTCTACTTAATACAGGTCATTTTGTAGCGATTAATTCTCTGTGGAAATCAAAATGAATTTTGAAGAGCTAGTGAATGACTTAGATTAAATGACAAGTGTTGCCAGCCAGATGAGATCTTTACTTTCTCAATTCTGCACTTTTAATAGCCTTTCTGAAGTATTGTATTGACTGTCCTGGGGGAGAGGCGGCCGTTGGATATTTATCTGAAGATTGCCCACTTTAGAAGTTCAAATAGAATAGCAATCCCTTAGAGGTGACTTACCTTACTTTCTTAAATGCTAAAAAATAAAATTGAAAAAAAAAATCTCTGGTTAAAATCAGCTGTTTCTCATATATCATAGATCACATATTTCATATCGTATATTACCTATCATATATCACATATATATCTTAATTACAATAGCTATCCCAGATTTTTATTTATCTAAATTTTTACTGAGTAAACTTAAATAGAACCCATTAAACAAGAAAAAAGAAAATAAATCGATAAAAATCATTTACAGCCAGACAGACTGTGTAGAAACAGGGTCTGTTCATCATCGCTAGAGGCACATAAGTTCAGTCAACAAAAATTTGTCAGATATCTTCCATGTGTCACTCACTGTGGGTATTAAGGGTCTTAGTAAGACTACTGACAACGTATTGGGAGAGAATAGGAGAAATGGAAATGCACTAAGTGTTACCGTTGAGATGGACATAGTGTCATCAGAATGGAGAAGGTGGTGACCAATCCTCCTGGAGATTCTATAGTTTTACAGATGACATTTGAGTTTAGATGTAGAGCAGGACAAGTCCATCCAGAGAGTACAAAAAAAAAGGTGTTTGCTGAAGAGGACAGGCATGCTGGAGAGTAGAAATGACTAGAGAAATGGCAGAAACACAAGAATGAGACTCATTGGGGTTATTGATAGTAATAAGTATAGCCTCTTGAAGGGCTACTGAGCAAAATACATCAACGTCCAAAATGTGTCCAAACCCTTTTATCCACTAGCGTCATTCCTTGAAGACTATTTCAAGGAAATAATACAAAAGGAAAGAAAAACAATTATGTGCAAAGCTATTGTTAGCAGGTTCATAATATTAAAATATGAGAAATAATCTCCAAGTACAACTATGCAGAACACTTTAGATAAAAAAGTATTGTAAAATAAAAATAGTTTGCAATTTTATTAGAAATAAGAGAAATCACCCCACACGAGTTGAACATGCTGTGCCCATTATGTATATAGCTGCATAAAACCTAAAAGCAGAAAGATTAAAAGTAAGAAAGACTAATAAACATTGCCAAAGTAGGGAATCAAAATAAGTTTCTTTGTTTTCTTTTATAAGATTTTAGGATGACTTAACAGTAAATGTTTGAAACAGTTTTGACAGTCTGTAGACATATACAAAAAACAAAAACAAAACTGAAAACACTTCAGTGAATTCTAAACTTCTGAGTTGGGAGTTACACCTTGAGCCTACACTTTTTGTTTTGGGTGATAGTCTACCATAAACATTGCATTCGGCAAGCTTAAAACCTACAAAAACAACAAAACTTATTTAGTTAAATAGAAACACAACTGTATAATAGCCACCTCCATTAAGAAATCGAATGTCATCAGTCCCTCAGCGGTTCCTCTGATGCCCCTCCCACTCACTACCCCTACTCAAAGGCTACAGTCATCCTTGTGTACAATGCCAGGGATTAGTTTTGCCTTTTTTTTTTTTTTCTAAACTTGTGTAAATGGGGTAATATATGCTCTTTTGTTTAACATTAGGTAGTGAGATTTATCTGTATTATTGCATGTAAGTATAATTCATTGATTTTTATTGCTGTAGAGCATGCCACTAAATGAACACAGTGTACATTGTTTATCCGTTCTGCTATTGATGGAGATTTGAATTCTTCCCAGCTCTTTGCTATTCCTAATTGTGCTACTTTTAACATTCTTGTAGATATCTCTTGTTACACCTGTGTACACAGTTCTAGGGGCTCACACCTGTATGGAATTGCTGGGTCATAGTGCGTGAGGGTTTCCAAACTGAGCAGAGACTGAATTCCTCCAAGGGCTTGTGTCAGTCTCAGTGCCTATCAGGGCAGCTTCACATCCTCACCGGCACTTGGCATGGCTGTCCATCTTTTTCCTTTTAGCTTGTGGTTGGTACCTAGCGTAAAGTAGAAATAAGAACTTCCTTAACTTAAAGGGTTTCTACTAAAAACTACAGCAAATATCATACTTAATGTTTTAATGAAATTTTACAAGCCTTTCTTCTAATGCCAAGAATGATATGAAAGTACTCGTAAACATTGTTTCTATTTAACGTTAGACTGGGCATTCTAGCCAGCACATTAGAACAAATACAATGAAATAAATAAACAAGAATATTTAGGAAAATTCTGAAAAGGGGGTAATGTGGGAGGATCAGTCCTACTGGCTATAAAAATCACAATATTAAGCTCTA
>NW_011888809.1:9384223-9386450 GCF_000151845.1 Pteropus vampyrus
AATAAACAAGAATATTTAGGAAAATTCTGAAAAGGGGGTAATGTGGGAGGATCAGTCCTACTGGCTATAAAAATCACAATATTAAGCTCTAGTATTTTATATAGTGTAGACCCTAAGCATTAAAAGACAGATAGGCCAATGGAAAATAATATAAAAGTCAAGAAATAGACCGATATATGTGCAAAACTGTAGCATATAATAACAAGGCATTTCAAATCAATAGGGAAAGATGGCCTGGCTTATTCAACTGCGTAGTCATTGTGATCATAAACTTGGATTAACACTTTATACCTTCCACCAAAATAAATTGCAAATAAATAAAATTCTAAATCTGAAGTGATGAAAATAGGAACTTATAAGAAAAAAAGCACAAAAGAATTTCTTATTGAAGGAGGACACTTCTAAATAAAATAAAAGAGTGATACATTCTATTCAGTAATGGTATGGCAAAATCATCACAATGTAGGCGAAAATAGTTACAACTCATTCATAGATAAAGAGTTAATTAGTCCTTTGTTCAATGCAAAGGGCTAATTTTTCCAACACATAAAAAATTTCTATAAATTTCTGGAGGGAAAAATCAGACAGCCTTAGTTTTTAAAAGTGATTATAACTGACAAAGTTTAGAAGTAAAAAGGAATGTCCAAGATTGTTGGATATAATATCAATGCCTAAAAATGAATAACATTTATCAAACAATTTGAAATAGTTACATTCACAATAGATATAACAAACTAAAAGATTTACGAATCAGCCTAGCAAATAAAACCACAAGATTTTCAGAGAGAGAAATCTAAAATTATGTTAAAATTTAAGACTTTATTAATATTTATAATATTTAGATGAATGAGGGGAGAAACAAGAATTCTTATTCAGACAAATGGGCAAAGATATAAACAGGCAAATCAGCTCAGAGAAGCACAAATGAATAACAAACATATGAAGAGATGCTCAAACTCATTGGTGTTTAGGGAAATACAAATGAAAACAACCATGAGATATTGCTCTGTCAGAATGGGGGAATTAGAAAGTTGGATAATGCTACGTGTTGGTGGAAACTGGGGACACAGGCGTCGGCATTCTCTGCTGCAGGGTGCAGACTGGGACAATCTCTATCACAAACAATCAGGCAGCACTTCGTCCAACAGACATATGTCTGCCCTGGGACCTGGCATTTTCTCTCTGGTTCTGCATCTCACACAGAGCCAGGAGGGGCATGACCTGGGAAGCTCCTTCCCGCGCTGTTATAGTGCCACAGATGGAGTCTAGGCGAGTGTAGTAGTGAAAGAGTAGAGCAGTATAACATGGCGGATGCACAGAATAGAATATCATGCAGCACTCAGAAGTCGGAACCTGGATCCGCACAGAACAATATGGACAGGTCTTAAGACCTTAGTCCTGGATGGAAAAAGTAAAAAACAATATGAGGTCCATAGCACAGTACCATTAGTGTGCATTTAACAAACGTGCACACAAAATAAAAATGCGTGCTTACATGACTACATACAAATAAAGAAATATTTATCACTCATATCAGACTGGTCTCCTCTGGCGAGAGGAGGCGTAAAGGAGTGAAGAATTGGAATGAAAGGAAATCGATGAAGAATGGGCGGGTACATGAATCAGCCACGATGACATGCCATGAGCACAGGCATATGATAGACTCATCCTCCACAGCTGAGCATCCTTAATTATTAGCTCCTTTTGTGAACTTGTGTGTGTGTGTGTACCCTGAAATCTCTCATGTCCATTTATTCAATAAGTCCGTATCCAGAAATTTATGCTAAGGAAATAAAAAAAAACTATAGAAAAAACGTCTACCCCAAGATAGTCATTGCAGCATGGTTTTCAATACTAAAAAGGGTAAACAAGGCAAAAACTTAATAATAAAGATAATGATTAAATAAACCATGGCATATCCATTTAATATAATACTTCGCAACCATTAAATTGATGTTCACATAGAGTTTGTATTGACATTGGTGATGCTCAGAGCATATTAAAAAGTAAGATGCATGATATAAGATTTTACTTATATGAATATAGCTAAAATAACAAGCATTGAAATACTATTAGAGGGAAGTTCATATTTATAAATAGTGGTTTTATATGGGTGGTAGGACTATAGATAATTATTTTTCTTCCTGCATTTTTAAAATGTAATTTAATGAATAGTTACTACTTTTAAAAATGTACGACAAATTATAACAAGAAAAGCAAACATTAC
>NW_011888809.1:9388245-9400306 GCF_000151845.1 Pteropus vampyrus
AAAAATAAAATAAAATAGTAAGGTTTTGCAACCCATTCTGTGTCACCGAAATGTGACACAGTGGTGGCTGTTTTTCTGAAAGAAATCTCTGGAGCAGCTCTCGTAACTCAGAAACTCCGGGCAGTGATCAACCATTAGAAAGCCATCTCACCTCTGTGTATGAGACAGATGCGCACGCTCTGTGTCCATCTCTCGCAGAGCTGCACGGGCAGATGTGAGTGAAGGGCATGCACTTTCATGTGGCTGATCACCTTAATCACATCCTGCGCAACGTTGTTAAGTTCAAGTGACAGTTTTCGGCTAGCTGGCATTTCTCTATGGATGACACAGTGCGCAGACTCACATTCAGAAGTGACCTCTTTGACCTGAGCAGTGAAAACCAGTCATGGCAGCCGCTTGGTCCGTGCATGCACCGACATAAAGTGACCAATTCAGTCTTCCTGGTGTGTAATCATTCAAAGACTTGAAGAGTTATGCAGCTTTGATGTTGGTTAGAATGAAAAGCGCACATAACACTATGGGAGGTGAACACACAATATATGTGCCTTATGTTAAAATGTACAGCTGAAACTTACTGGATTTCATTACCTGATGTCACTATAAAAAAAAAGTTATGAAGAAAAAAAGAACTGGTGATGAAATATCTTTACAATACTGAAAAGGGTTGGGAGTAGGGAATATGATTGTTTAAAAAGGCATAGCTTTTACTATGAGTCTGTGACTATGGTGATGATATAGGATTCTATGCATTTGTCAAAAGCCATAGGACTGTACACCTCAGAGTAATTTTTAGTATATGTAAGCAACAAAGAAAAACAGCAATAAAAGCAAACTAGGATGTGGAAGAAAGTTGGAATGCAGACTGTGACAAATGTATTCAATAGCATTAAATTAATGACCTGACTAACTTTAGAAAAAAAAATGTTTTGACTGCATACTCTGACTAAAGATAAAAAACGAAAATAAAAAATACTGTATACAGTGTACTCTAGCTATATTTTTCTTCACTTAAGATAACAAAGCTTGGCTTATATCAAGCACCCAATAAACGGTCACTAATTACCTCTAAAAAAAAAAGTGCACGTAACATACCCTCATGCACCTCATCCTCCTGAAAGACAGGTCACACGAAAACAAACATTGTCCCCTGTCGTCGACATCGGTCGACTCATCAGCCTGCATCGTGTACCATGGGGGCTCATGAATCCTCTCTAACACTTGTGCCTCAGTACCCTCTGCAATTTCATCAATTTGTCTAATTATGGTGCCAGCTGAAAGAGGAACACGTGCCACCTTTTAAACTCTCCTAAAAGTTCACAACAGATGTCTCTAGCAGCGGGATCAACTCTTCTTAGTAAAGGGCTTCTTAGCTCTGGCGCTGTGATTAGCCAATATGATGCTCTCAGGGCAAACACGTTAAATGAAGTGGTGGCCTTCAATAATTGCTCTGTTCTTCGTGATCACGTTTTTTGTTTTGTTTTGTTTTTTGTTTTTTGAAAAACTCCAAAGGCTTGTCTTTTAATGTGGGGTGCTTGGTCTCCATGTGGCGAAGCAGTTTTGAAGGTTTCATGGCTTCAGTGGATAGCCAGTCACGGTGGCCATATATTATACAAAGCAGGCTTGGAGAATGTGAATCACCTGTTGCAATGAACCCGTAATTTCAGCTGGACTCTTGATATTTTCTTTTAAATGCAGCTTTCTTTTTGTTGGCAGTCTTAGAGTCTTCTGCTGTCTTACCGTTGGTTCTTTCCCTCTTTTCGAAGAAGCTCTCCAGTGACGTTTGTGTTTTACTCATTTGGGCTGGGTTTGGCTTGGGCTTGCCAAAGCTGTGACTGAGACGAGGCAGGAGAGAAGTGGCAAATAAAATAATGGGCGGGCCACGTGCGGACTAAAGAAAGCATCTGGTTCTGACTTAAAGCCTGCCACCAGATGCAGTGTAATTGTCACTTGCCACTCACTGATAGGGTTTTGATATGAGTCTGCAAGCAGTTGATTTATTATGGTCTCTGTGCAGTCAAACCTCTCTGCTCATGTTAATTAATCTGTATTTGCAGCCGCTCCCCAGCGCTAGCATCACTGCCTCAGCTCCAGCTCAGATCATCGGGCATTAGATTCTCAGAAGGGGGAATGCAACCTAGATTTCTCACATGCACAGTTCACTGTAGGGTTTGCATTCCTATGAGAATCTCACTCCTGATGATCTGAGGTGGAGCTGAGGCAGTGATGCTAGAGCTGGGGAGCAGCTGCAAACAGATGAAGTTTTTCTTGCTCACCTGCCGCTCACCTGCTGTGCGGCCCGGGTTCCTAACGGGCCACAGACTGGCACCAGTTCGTGGCCCCAGAGGTCGGGGATTCCTGCTTTATAGCGTGCCAGTGCAGCTTGGGTGCAATCATTGAATAGAATATTTGGAGGAGGTAATGTCTTTCCTTTAATAGAGTAGTTAGTCCCTATTTTCATTTAAAAAAAAACAACCATTATCACATCTCCCTTAGAGCACCTCCATTAGGATAAAATTTCAGTAGCCCTTTGATTTTTCTCAAAAAGTTTTTGAACAACTTCTACATATTTGAAATTCTGCTACTGAGGATAAAAAATGAGTAATACAAGATCCATTCTCTCCAAAGATTTACCGTGTAAGTGGAGACACAGGAACCCATTCTAGGATTAGGAAATCTTTACTCTTTGATAGTAAAATAAAACTTACTTAATACCTTAACTTAGATTCATCTGATTTGACAGATTGACTTTTATACACAAAGCACTGAGGGTAGATATTGTTACAGCTGCTTTAAAACTTAATTTCATCCTAACCCTGTGAGTTAGAGTTCCTGGCCTCCTTTACAGAGGTGAAGGGATGAGGGCCCAGGGCAGTGATTTGTCCAAGATCACACAGCCAGGAAGCAAGGAGTCAGATTTATAGCCATGTGATTTTTCAAAATCTAGTATCTTTTCCATCATGCCATTCTTCTAAATGACGTGTTTACTGAATTTTATTTGTTAGGGTGTATTTCAATCTCTGGTGAGTTGTCGGTTCATGAGGAATAATTAATCCTCTTCTAAAATGGCAATGCCATGGGTTGAGTCGTAAGACATTCTTTAGTGAGACCGGTCATGGGTAAACATGGACTCTGCAGCATCTTATGGTAGTGCTTTCCTGGCTGAGTTAAACAGGTGTCTCTAAATGTGTGACTAGGTCCCGCTCTCAGATCTGGGTGGGGTCGGCACATCCTTATACTGCTATTAAGATAGCCAGCAGCTAAACAGTCATTGTTTTGTGGGACTATTGCAGGATGTTGCCAGAAAAAAATATTAATTGAAATCATGTATACATTTTGATCCGGAATTTTAGACTTCTTGTAAGGAATTAGAAGCATATGTAATATGTATCGATTATCTTCTTATTCTGCTTATTTTTAAAAGACATTTCCCCTAATCACTATAAGCAGCATAAAATTTATTGATCAATAAATGAAAAGTCTTCTGAGGACTGCCTTGGACTCCTGCTGATAGACACAGGTTCCTTAAATATTATCCAACAAGTGCATCTGTTTCCCAATTTCAGGATGAAAAACAAAAGAATCTCAACATTGAAACTAGATTCCGTTTTCTCTTGTAGAAATGCCTTTGAGACTTTTATTCCAGGAGACAAAACACCAAGTTTCTGTGATTAGTGTTTATGTGTTATACACTTGGTCTGGAGTTTGAACAGGCTTGTGTTTTTGAATACACTAATGCCTACTTCTTTTAGGTACATTATTTGGAAAAATTAAGAGTTCATCTTTGTTCGTGGAGTGCCACCAGAAGTTTGGTATAAATACTCCCACATTAGCTGGAAGTGTTGAGTGAGTTTTCCCTAAGAATAAAGGGTAGAAGGAGACATTAGATTATTCTAGGAAAATCTCACAAGATACAGAGAAATATAATGGCTTTGGGTCAGAACACCTGAATCAAAGGTCTGGTTCTAAATGCAAGACACTTTAATATTGAGCTGCTGTTGGCCTGTGGCAAGCCTCATTGTCTCCATTTATATACTGGAGACAGTAAGACCTGACTGACACAGGTTGCTTATGAGAATGACCATTGACTATGTAAGCTACACATGTCTGAGCAAATGTCGACAGTTACTCTTCTGAAGATATGAACTTATTTTGCCTTCTTAGATTATTTCATCATTATAGACAAACCCAGCAGAGATTATTGTAGGTCATAAAAGTGTTTGCAAGGGAAACAAAATCAACTCGGCCCTGTAAGGTGGGAAACAGGATATTATTAGTATTTGTTACTTAAAATTACTCTCTAATGGATGGATTCTTCCTCTAAGCAGCCTATATTAAATTCCAAATGTATTCCTATTGGAAGATAGAACTACAACCTCAGCAATACTCTTTGAGGGTTCTTGTCAATTTGACAGATTTGACAGGCAGACAAATTTAATTTATTAAAATATTCTATCTAGCATTTCTAAATGACAAGGGTTTTTTATACTGTAAATGGACTGTTTTCACCATCTGATTAAAATAAATGCATAAAGTCAGGCGTTTTTCTTTGGAATACATTAACATGAGATTCAACACTTAGGAAATGCAATCCGGTCACTGACGCTGGTACACCTGGCAGTTTGGCTATTTCTCAATCTTCGCATGTAACCTAGGATTCCTCCTTTGTAAATCAAATGGTAATTCCACACGAGCAGGAAAGTTTTGCCAGTATTATATGCTCAATTTCATGGAAGTATTTACTAAAATGATTAGAAGCTTTTCGAAAGCTGATGCATCATGCCAAAGGCCACTGGAAACATCTGAGCAAATTCAGGGTTTCCTTAGACTAGAGGCTTAGATTTGTTTTTCCTCAGAGAAATTGTATTATTTGTATTGAAAGAACATTGTCAAAGTTAATAGATTTTCTGTTTTTATTCCAAAGGCTATTTTTAACTTAAACACAATATGCTTTAAAATTGAAATATTTATATAGACTCTGGGCCAGTGTCATATCTTGGAGTTGTCAAAATCCTTTTAGTAATAGTGCCACCTCAACTACGAATTCCACTCACTCAGGGTGGTCTTCATCTTGAAACCCTCTGCACCCGCATCTGACCGCTGTCCTCATGGATTCTGACATTCTAGTCATTTTGTCCTTAGAGCTCACCTTGCCCCTCGAAACTGATCTGTGGCCCTGTCGTTCTGTCTGTGGCTTTGGCCTTTCTCCCTGAGTGAGAGCACCTTTTCTCTGCTGGCCTAAGATCATCATTGCTTTGGGCCCAGTCTCAGCCCAAGAAGCCACTAGCCTGCACAACTTCCCATTGAAAACTTGTCCTGACCCTGTAAACTGAAACTTAGGGATTCAGTTCATCTATCAGAGATTTTGCCTATGAAGATGTACTGGAAAGTGAATTAATAGGTAAATTTAATGCTAATAGCCTGCCAATCTAAATAGTTCCATAGCAAAAAGACTTTGCTACAATATATTTAAATACTACTTCTACAGAATTCGTAGAACCAAACTCACTCTAAGAAAACTTTCTGCACTTAAATGACAGAAGATAGTCTATTGCATTTAAATAATGTGAAAAATTATGTCTGTTTTCCAACAAAATTCTATATTTGTCTTAAAAACATCATTCGTCTCTTTTATGTCAGTCGGTGACTTTCATTTATCGAAGCTGATGTCTAATGCTTTTTTCTTTGACCTTCTACAGTAATTTTTAAATTATACCTTGGTAATGACCCATATTCCAGACCGTAGTGAATTATGGCTAATAGTGTGCCCATCTGCTTTACCAGTTCAAGTTCTGGAAGTCTAGGCGATGTTTTGTATCTGTATGACCCAAAACAAAGGCTTGCCTTTGTTAGGGTCCCAACAAATGTTTAAGGAGTTGATCTGACATTAAAACAATTTAAAAATAGCACTTACTGTTCTTGTGGAGGGGGAGTTGCTTTGGAATTAACCGAATTGAATTAAGTCAGTGTTAGTTGAGCATCTAATATCACCAGATATTAGCTACTACGGAACCAAAGTTCAAAATGCCATGATCCCTGCCTCAACATTAAAACCTATTTCAGAAGACAGTCTGGTTCCCATTAACTTAAACAAATGGCATTTGACTTAGTTTAGGGTCTGAGAATTGAAATATTAAATAGGTAGAATACATGTTGAGTGTTTGGTTAAACTTACAGAAACTCTGTGTGAAGGATTAAGTTGGCCCATTGATATTTTCAAAGGAAGCGGTGTTGCAGGAGGTGGGCGGGGGGGATGGGTGCTTAACAAAGCAGCTGGTAAGTAAGCTGCATCCTAAAGGATGAGGAGGATGTTGACATGTGGCCAAGGAGGGGAGAAGGATGTTCCACACAAATGAAACGGCTTGAGCAAAGGCATACAGTGACATGGCTCTTGGAGAGAGCTAAGTGGTTCAGTACAGATGACACAGCCAGAAAGTACAGTGCTGGATGAAGCATCACAGGCTGGGGCATAGGGGGTACAAGGTGGGCAGCACTTGAATGGGACCATGCAGTCTGGATTTTACCTGGCAAGTTATGGAAAGCCTTTAAGGCTTTAAGGAAGTCACGTGGGCAAAACAAATCTGGGCTGTCAAGCACTTATTTTGTTGGTCTGTAGAAAGTGAAGTAACTACCTCCGCTCCCATTTCCTTGGTAGATCCTGTCTCGTAAAATTATACACGAATGAAGCAGAGATGCACACAAGGGGCATTGATTTCTGAAATCAGAATGGTGAGGCTGAATAATGAAAAATCTGGTCTGGTTTCTCCTCTAGAAATTGCTCTCTGGACAAAAGCAATATTTTTTCACCACCTATACTTACCGGGGTTGCAAATCCCAAATTAGTAATAATAATTTATTCTAAAGAAGCACTCCATTGTTGAATTTTGACACTTTTTTTTCCTCAACAGGAAACCATAACCATGACTGAAACCAGATTAAACTATATTAAATGTCTGGAGGTCCTAAGAGAATCGTAACTTCTTGGAAAAGCACGGGTGCTCCTCCTGAGAGTTCCAGGGAAAATATCAAATATAAAAGTATATATATATATATATATATATATTTAATAACATTAATCTAGTTACATTTTTAGTGCTCAGTTGCATTTCAAATTATTTCAAACTGTTCTAGCTATTTAACCAGTCTGGAAGTCCAAACGTCATCAATGAAAGGAGTCTGGGTTTCTTCTGTTCTGCCTGCTAGAATGTCACTCCTGGTGATTCTGTCCTTCCTTCCACACGTGCCGTGGGTGTATTTGCTTGGTAGTAAAATTGGGAGAGATTTTACTTTCCACGAGGTGGACAGGACTTGGGTGTCGGGCGCTTCTCTCTGCACTGAGTTGAGCATCTCTGGCTCTCTAGGACCCATTTCCTAAAGTGGCTCATATTGAAAATGTCTTGCCTCATCTTTACTTCCAGATGTCAATGCTCAGCTGCCTTCTAAATTTACAACTCTCAGAGTTTATCTCACCTAGGTGGAAATTAAATTACCAAAAGGAGAGAAATCTGTATTTCCATCGTAATGAAACTCATAAAGTTCATTCATGAAGAAATGCTTCTATCGATAGAACCAGGACAGAGAAAGCTTTGATGCGACATATGGCTAATCTCTCGTCATTTCTAGTGTAATATAATGCAGTATAGATTCCTCATAATTCCAGCTTATTTTCTATATAGAAGCTAATGTTCTACTCTGTGGGTCTTAGAGAGAATCATGTGTGAATTGATAGATAATTTTAGCCCATTCCAGCCATGGTTTGGCTCAGAGAGAGGTCATGGTCAGCATGCCTCACATACTTAGAGCAGAGCCAGCTCTTCTCCCTCCCCTACTCCTTTTCCCACTCATTCAGTAGACTAATTGAACAACTACTGCAAGTGCTGGACTTTGCAGCTACAAACATGAGTATGTCACGGGGCTTTCCCTAAACAACTCGGTCCAGGGAGAGACAGATGTAAATACTATTTCTAGTATAGGAGAGAAAGTATGGGGTAGGTATAAACAAATTTAATGGGAATACACATAAAAAAAGTGACGGACACCATGCTAAGGATAGCGTGGAGCTTGGCCATGAAGGATGGATAAATAAGGGTTTTTCACTCAGGAGTGAAAAATGGCAATCAGATAAAGACGACAATGTAGGAAGTCACGGGAACATGAATAAAAAGTACGTTATGCAAAATACTCTGTGTGGCCACAGTATAATCTCAGAGTCAAGAGAAATGCAGCCGGTTGTAGAGGTCAGGCCCTGGAGGACCCTGCCGCCCCTCTAGGGAGCCGAGCCTGGCCTTTATCTTGTGAGTGGTCGGTCTGTATTTAGAAAGGTCAGTGTGGCTGGATGTGTTTGGGTAGAGGAGCCATCGGGATAGAGACAGGTGAGGAAGCTGTGACATAGCCAGGTGTGCAGTGAGGACCCGGACTGGGATAAGTAACGAGTGGGATTAAAAACAGTGGCACAGACTATTTCTGACTGAATCTGGGAAAGTATTTGTCATACTCCTGGATAAAGGATGGCATGTTCTGTAAAATATAATCAAGAGTATAAGAATAGAGACATGAAACACTCACTTATTCCCACGTACACATATACACAACCGACTCTCTCGATGACCAGGGACCTTGTGAACTCTTCCTTCTGAGTCTTCTCCTGGACCAGATGCTCATTCCTGGGCCTAAATCTGGCTTTGGCCTTAAAAGACACATTAGCAATCTGATAAGACGTCCATGCTGTGGGGTGGGGGAGATGTGGCCTTAGTGTGTCAGCTCTAAAAAATCAGAAGTCTGTGGCTTTTTAGAGATGGTAAGGCTGTCCCTGGGTAGGGACATATACTGAGTATGCAGTTTCATTTGAATTTCAGAGAAACAGATCATTTTTGGTATAAGTATATCCCAAGTATTACATGGGATATTCTAATACTAAAAATGATTATTCCTTGTTTATCTGAATTTCAAATGTAATTGAGTGGCCTGTACTTTTATGTGATAAATCGGGCAACCCTACCCTTGGGCCTTGCCTCTCTGTGGCTCAGACCCAGGTAGACACTGCCCCTGAGAAGCACGAGGCAGAGGGGCCCAGAGGAGATAAAGCTTGCGCTATTGGGAACTGGGAAATATTTTTCAAAATCACCGTCAGTATGATTTGCCCCATCTGCTCATTCCCCAGGAGAATCTGAAATCTGAAAACAATGGGCTTAGCACTAGAATCTGAAATCTGAAAACAATGGCTTTAGCACTGAACAAAGAGCTGCCATCTTATGGGATGGCTAGAGGGGAAAATGATGGAATTTAGAATAATTTATTTGTTAAAGCAAATATCAGTATGCTTAAAATAAAGAAACCTTCAAGTTTGCCTTTGTGGCGTGAGTAGAACATCAATGTTTGTATCATAGACTGACGGAAAGAATTCCCTAAGGACACTGAATGTAGCTCACGTTAGCTTGCGAAGCATTTATTTTGGGCTTGAAATTTAGGATATTGACTGTATTCACACCTAATACAAGCCTCACCCCATTGGACAAAATTAAGTTCAGAACTCATGTTCGCATAAAAGTCAATGGGCTTACCAATTATTTGGATCTTTTTATATGTAAAAAAATTATTTTTTATTTAGCAAAAAACACCCATGACCAAACCCCATCAAATCTAATTTTCCCAGAGAGTAAAGCTTATTTTATAGTAGGTTTTTTCCCTACATAACTGGAGAAAATTTTAAGCAAGAGCTTCAATAATAAGCTTCCTTCTGAAGAAATAATCTTGTGATTTCATGTGAGAAAAATCTGTTCTTGAGGTAAATGAGAGATGAAGTTGTGAGAACTTATACTCAGTATTGTGAATTGGCTTTCCCCTTTCCAACCAAATGACAAGAGGACATTTTTTTCTTGGGATTCTTTGATAGATTATTTTTTTCTAGAAGCAAACAGTATGTTCAGAATTCCCTTTAACTGAAGGGAATTCCCTTTAGCCTTAAGCCTCATAAATTATATTTCCATGAGCCTTCTGCGGTGGGGAAACCCTGCCAATCTCAGGTTAGAGAAATTTAGATTTCCTTTACAGACCAGTCAAGTGGGATTTCTGGTTTTTCTGGTGATCAGGTGTCACTGAGAACCACTTACAATGGAGAGATCCTACAGCCTTATCGAGCACCTAATATCTGCCTAGTGCCGTCAGCCAGAGAGATTGATAAAGCTCACAGCATGGGGAGCCGTTTGCCTAGATGTGGCCAAGGAAAGCATCATCATAAAATTCACCCTCAGCAGCAAGAGCAGACAAGATGATTTTTCCTTTTTCCCAACACATTCAAACACTTAAATCTCTACATTGCAAGTTCAAATGAGGTGCACCTATAACATAGGAGCAAAGATTCAAGGAAATTTTATAAATCGTTAAATGGTAGGAAAATAAGATCTTCACTGTCATTAGTTAGAATGGAAACAGGTACACCCTGTTGGAAAGCTTATTAGTTTATTGTCTCAGAACCTCCCCACTTCATCTTGTGTCTTATTTTTCAGTTACTTCCTAATCTTTACAGCTTTCCTTTGAATCTTCTGTCTTTGTAGAGAAACGAGGAACGTGTTTGTCTAAAAGTGAGAATAGAATAAACTGCAAGCCCCACATTTTCTTCTACTTGTGTATGCTGAGTTTTAGGCATAGTTAACTTGCTGTCCCAGTTACTCATTCGCTATTTTGGCCCCTAAAACCTTCCCTCCTGTTTTTGCAGCGCTCAAGTCATTCTCTATTTTGTTTTAAAATAGTATGTATGCGTGTGCAGATCTATATCTATATGTAGTTCTGAACAAAATCATAATTTCTAGCTATAGGTAGAAATTATATATATATACACGTATACATGTGTACGCGTATATATGTAAATTTATGAATGTGTGTGTATTTATATACTGTTAATAATTAATAATTGTGAACAAAACATTGAGCTGGGTCTTAGACAACCATTTTTTTAAACACAGTTCTTAATGTTTCGAGAGACCAAAAAACCTGTACTTTTGACCTGCAGATCCTTTATGCGTGTGGCGAATCATCTCTGTAAGGCAAACCTAACTAGATTTCTTACATTTGTTTAAAAAAGAGAAAGCAGAAAACTTTGAGGATATGCATCTGGATCAAAAGAAATTAGGTGGTCGTATAACGTTTGTGCAATTAGTATTAATCTCACCGAAATTTGACCCTTCTCTAAGATGACTAAGACCTTGAACTCATATAGATATTGAAAGCACACACAAAACATAATCAATAAGGTAATGCTTGAAGACCGTTGGGATATACTAACTTATTCAGATAATTCATTAGTTTGTAAACACTGATAGCATGCTTTTCTGACAAAAGAGTGTTCATCATAGAAACATGATACAAAGAGGAAGATAAACATCAAACATTTAAAAATCTAGTAAAATCACCTGACATTACTCAACTTACAGCTGCTTCTGCATTTGATGTTCTAATCTGGCGCAAGTGTTTTCTAACTATAAGTGAACATAGTTTCTTTTAATAAAATATAGTCATGAAATGACAGGTATTTAAATTTTTAAATATCGAGGAACTATAGATATGTTTGGCTCATTGATAGACTTTTAATTTTATTTAAAAATAAATGCAATACATGTAACTTCTCCAGGATTTTTTTCTTAAAAAAAAAAAAAAAAGGAATATACTTCGGGAATAACAGTATTTCAGGGCTGGCTTGTTTAAAGTATGCCTAGCTTCCTCTCTTCTTTTTTTTTTTTTTTTTAATTTAAATAATAAAATGTGTAGCGAAGCACGCCTTGGAGTAAAATCAATTCATCATTTTTTAGTAGTTTGCGTGTCAGAATCACCCCCTGAAAGTGGAGAGAGACTCGTTGCAGAAGGAGAGCTTGCCTCTGTACTGGGGGCTGCTGGGACCAAGCCCGGGTCAGCCACGCTCCGCGCACCGTAAAAGTTACTGTGAAGCTCTGTTCTCTTGAGCATAACTAAAGCCAAAGCTAAATTTCTGACTTCTATGAAACGTTAGGAGGCTTTTAGCTTAATTTCGATAACTCTGATCAAATCCAGAGGTATTGTATTCACTTATAAT
>NW_011888809.1:9401036-9413015 GCF_000151845.1 Pteropus vampyrus
GGTTTTTTTTTTTTTTTTTTTAATTTAAATAATAAAATGTGTAGCGAAGCACGCCTTGGAGTAAAATCAGTTCATCATTTTTTAGTAGTTTGCATGTCAGAATCACCCCCTGAAAGTGGAGAGAGACGCGTTGCAGAAGGAGAGTATGCCTCTGTACTGGGGGCTGCTGGGACCAAGCCCGGGTCAGCCATGCTCGGCGCACCGTAAAAGTTACTGTGAAGCTCTGTTCTCTTGAGCATAACTAAAGCCGAAGAAGCTAAATTTCTGACTTCTATGAAACGTTAGGAGGCTTTTAGCTTAATTTCGATAACTCTGATCAAATCCAGAGGTATTGTATTCACTTATAATAAAAATCAAGTGTACCCACGCCATCTTCAGAGGGGACTTCTACCTTCTTGGTTTCACTCACTTCATTCATAACGCCCTAAAAGTATGTATTTTGGGAGGGGGATAAAGCTATTAGATTATGTTTTGCTAATATCCTCTCCATGACACACTATGACTAGAATTTTTCTGCTATTGGTTGTTATTAATATTGATCAACAGATAATCAGTGACGATTTCAACAGGAATATGAGAAATCTTATAAACCTTTCGAGTTTTCTTTGTAACCGGTGTTTCACTATTGTAAATTTGTAGTAGTACTATCGACCCAATCCTTAATATACCAATATAGTGATGAATGCTACTCTGGCTGCCAAACTTATCTTTATCTCCAGTCTAGCTTCGGCAAGTATAAAGCTGATAAGCCATTCCTCTGTTATAGTGACCCTCCTAGTAAGAGAAAAAGTCAGATTATGTGCCATCAGAAGAAATAAATCTTAGTTTCAGGTGTGACAGAGACAGACTCATATCTTTTGCTGCATTCCCATCCTCTGAGTGGCAGGTAGAAGACAGAATGTCACGAAGGAGTCCTGTTGGATCAAGTGTTTAGGACGGCATTTAATACAGCAGAGAGCCAAGGTACAGTAGGAGAACACGGCGAGGACTGTGGACTGTAGATACAGTAAAGAATTTTGGTTTATGATCTGCCATCTGTTATTTGAGAGAGGAATAAGTTAGGGAAATAAACGACTTTCAGTTCTCCATACATGCAAAGGTAAGTTCGTTATTACAAAAGTTTTGCCATTGTAGGTGCTGAAAGAAAAGGGTATGCATTTAAACATTTTTAAAAATAAATCACTCAATAGGCTTAAGAAAAATAGTCTAGTTTTCATATTCCATTGATCTGACCTTTTGATTCAGGATCAGGGAACGAATCCAGGATGAAAGCCAAAACACAAAACAGAAATGAATCACTTACTATGAAAAAGGCATTTCCAGTCTCAGCTAACCTCGACTAATTTTTATTGCATTATTTTTGAAATGCCAAGAAACTGGCTTTGGCCATAATATTTGCTGTTCAACTAAATCACAGCTGTCGATAGGCAATTGCTTGCAACAATTAGCTAAACACTGTTATTTGACAAAGTCCCCCGACAGGGAGGTGGATGCCTTAGGTGTCAAACACACTGAATTAAGTAACAGTCAGGCTGGGGCTTCAGCACAGGGCGAAAAGTTGGTGTAACCTTGCCTAGGGAAGGGGTTTCAAACTGCCTTAATTTTTTGAAAAAAATACACATTTGTCCTGATCCTACAAGTCCTTTCTAGTGTTTAGGAATGAATTTTGGACTGTCTAAAGAGGAGGGGGAAAGCCAGGAACTCTAGATTCATGTTTTAAGGAGATCAAGGAGAGAGGAAGAAAAATAGAAATGCGAATGTGGAATGGTAATGGTTTGCAACAGAGAGAAAAGAAACATCATGGAACCCGCTAGCAATTTCCACCAAAGCAGTAAACCCCTTAACTGACAGAAATTCAGTACAATATACACATTGATGAACAATTCTACCATTACTAGGGCTGCCGTTTAAAGCCAAAAAAAAAAAAAAAAAAAAAAATTAACGACAGTAGTCAAAAACAATTCTCAAAGGATTTGAGAAAAATAGAGTGAAAAGGCAATGTTAGCTAAGCTCTTAGCTAAATCCACTCTTAATGGCCCCCAGTATTTAAACTATCATGGATTAAAGCCATGAAAATAAAAATTTCAATTTGAAATTTTATTAGCGTGTTGCTAAGATGATCAATAAAAACATCAACAGATAGGCTTTGTTGACATAGTTGGAAAACTGCTCCCTCATTTCTAAAACTTTATTTCCACTTCTCCATCTTCTAAGATTTCTATGCTAGGAAAAGCCAAACTAAATATACTGGCTATGGTGCTGTAATAATGCTGGTTTCTGGAATGCTGCCATGTCTTCCCCCTCCCTCTCCTCCGACCCCTTTAAAAATAGGATTATTTTTGAAATGCAGCCCAAGGACGGAGCCATCTAGGGTTAAGAACGACAAGCGCCCTCCTCCACGAATTCGAGTTCCCAGATACCAGGAGAACCTTCTCCTTGCCGGGGGTGCGGGGCCGGAGCTCCTCACCAAATTAGCTGCGCCATGTTCCTCCCCGGACCAGAGGCTTCCCTGCCAGAGAGGGAGACTCACAGGCGAGCACGGGTGGGGGTGGCGCTCGCTTCCCTGGGTGGAAAGAACAGGAAGCAAACACTATCTAGCTTAGCCCGGAGCCTGGGTACGGCGGCAGGGGACCTGGGGCTGGAGAACTGGAACAGTCCCAGGCAGCCTTGGGATAACCCGGAGTCCCGCTCTCTTGTGGAATGATTCACAAGTGCATAAGGGACAGGCTCGATTTCTTGGAAATCCTGCGATCTGGGGACACATCCATACAGGAGCTGAACTGCGCCCTGAAAAGCTCAATTCTCACCTCCGACCGGTCTTTGGGTGCGCGTTTGGGGACAGTGATGGTCCCTTTCTAGTAGGTGGGGTGATAGTCGCTGAGCAGTGGCTCGGGGAGCAGTCTAGTCCCTGCTCCCCTCAGCCCTTTCTCTTCCCCCCCCCCCCACACCCTCGTAACTCAAGGGGAAAGCACGCTACGTTTCTCAACACCATCGCCCGCGGCTGGGCGTCTCGGCCGGGCTCGCACGGTTGCCCTTCCGGTCCCCGAGCCAGTTCTTGAGACTTCCTGCCACTTGCTGGAGGGGTGCGAGGGTGCAGCCTGGCACTGGCTCGCGGAGGACGTGCGAGGGAGGCGGGGGTGGTGAATCGCCGGCTGGGAAGGGGGCGGGACGCGGGGATACAGGAGGGGCAGGCAGCACCCCCAGGCTACTCCTTGTCGTCCACCAGGTCGGCGAGCTCCTGGAGCACGCGCAGGCGACCGCTGGCGTCGATGCGGCGCTTCTCGCGGATGAGGTCTTCCAGGCTGTGAAACCTGGCCGTGTGCACCTTGTTCTCGCCCAGGTGCACCTTGAGATAGTACTGCTGCTGCGGGGGCTGCGTGCCGGCCGGCACCTCCCCTCCCGCCTTGAACTCCCGCTTGCCAAAGCGGCACCAGGCGGCGAAGCTCTCCGAGTTCGTCCAGCAGATCTCCTCGCTTTTGAGGCCCAGGTGGCCACAGGCGTTCTGCACCACCAGCTCGGCCACCAGCGGGCGGTAGCGGTACCAGCTATTCACCACCCGGCCCACGTTGGCCGCGCCCGCCTCATACAGGCTGTCCTGGCGGATCTCGCCTTGGTGCAGGTGGATGATCTGCCCGCCGCCCACGTAGACCGCCCAGTGCGGGGCAGGCGCGGGCGGCTCCGGCGCAGGCTGCAGCCACAGCAGCTCTAGCAGATCGCCCGGCTCGCAGAGAGCGGGCAGCGCGGTGACCGCACAGACGCTCAGGTCGGCGCCCTGAGGGCCGCCGCTCACTTTGGAGAAGATGCATTCCTGGCCCCGAAAGGCGGAGAACTGAGTTTCGTTAAGGACCAGCTGGTGCAGCAGGTGGTGGTGGTGGCGGCTGGGGCTCTCCGGGCCGGGAGTGCAGCCCGGAGCGGCCTTCACACCAAACTTGTCCGGCTGGCCGCGTTCGTCCAGGTCCTCCTCCTCATCCGAGAAGAAGTAGGCGACCCCAACCCTCAGCTCGTCCTTCTCGATCCCCGACGGGTCCCCTGTGGGCAGCTCGCTGTAGTTGAGGTGGGTGATGCGGTCCAGTTGGTTGCCCATCAATGACGCGGCGAGGTGAGGGCCAGAAGCGGGGACCTGCGGGATCAGAGAAGAGGGAGAGACGCGGATCAGAATCCAGCTGCCGCTCCGCAGGACGTGTAGTGCCCCTGGGACGGGACCTGCCCGCCCGCCCACGCTACGGTACCGGAGTCCCCCGGCCAGCCGAGTCTCCCGTGCCTCCTTGCGGGTGGGACGGGCACAGAAGCCACCAGCGAGTGAGCGCGGACGCCACAACACAGCCGCGGACTCCGTCAGGGAACCCGGTCCAACTCCCACAAGAGAGAAAAGGCAGGAGGCCTGGAGGGCGTGGGGTCCCAGTGGGTGGGACAGCGCGGGTTGTGACAGCGTGGGAGGTGTACTCAGGAAAGGACGGAGGGGTCAGCTGGAAGGGAGAGGGGGCGCCTAAGTCTTCAGAGATTGGAGCAAGCGGCGCTCTCATCTCTGTCCCTGCGCTCTCAACCCACCCCTCGGTTTTGCATGAGGTCCCGCTCCTCTCCTGACAGCGCCTCGCACAATGACAACCGGACACATTCGCAGGCACTCATCTGACACCAGCAAAATGTTGCACACTTGGAGTCCAGACACTGCTCGTACACTGGTGTGATAGTGTCACACACACACACACACACACACACACACACACACACACGACAGACCTTCTCGATGACACACTCAGACCCCCACATTGGTACGCAGTTCCAGCCCCCCACTCGAACGCACGCCGATGCACCTACGCCCAAGCGCCCGGGCACACCTGGCCACACAGGCAGGTGCACTCTGCCCCTTATTTCTCCTGCCTTCTCCCCAGCAGAGCCGATCCGGCTGCGCCAGGGCGAGGCTGCTCTGTCTAAAATAACCTAACAAAGAGGCGAGGGAGGGAAGGGGGAAGCCGGCGCTGTGTACGTGTGCGGTGTGCGTGTGGATTGTGTAGGAAGGTCCACTTTCAGCCAAAACGCCCCCCTACGCCCTACCCGGCACAGGGTCCAAACGATCGAAGAAGAAAACGTTTCCAAGGCAAAGACAGCCGCCTTTCCGTACCCGTGATTGCCCTGCTCCCGAAACCCCAAACTCCTTTAAAGTCTCCTGTTCCCCATGGGTGCTGCGGAGGCGGTGGTGGCGAGAGGGTCCTGGGCGGCGCGTGGGGCTGCAGCTCCACTCTGTCCCGTGCGGAACCGTGCGGTGCGCGGCGCGGAAGCGGTGCGTCGGCCGGTCGCCGCTGGCTGGGGCGCCTGGTCCACCTGGGCAGTCCCGACTCGGTTCTGGTTTCCCACAGCGGAGGCGACGACTCTAAGTAGCCGGAGCGATTGGGTCCAGGGCCCGCCCCGGGACGCGCTCATTGGTTGGGGCGGGTGCCCAGGCCCTGTCGATCTCCGCTGGAGGGGGAGGGGAGTAGGGGCGGGTCTCCAGAGCGCGCCACCCCTCCCCGCCCTGTCCCCGCGCGCACCGGGGCGCGCGCCTACCGTGCGAGCGGAGGTGTGAACGTCGCGGGGAGCGCGCGAGGGGCGCGGCGCTTCTGCAAGGTGTCGCTGCGCGCTTCCAACCGCTGCCCCCAGCTCCTCCTCCAAGCAGATTGTAACTGAGGGCACCGCCTGCCCGCGTTCTGTGTTCAGGGAGTATGAACTCCAGCAATGAAGTCTGGGGGGGGGTGGCGAGGGGGTGGGGAGGGTTGGAGAAGAAAACCCAAACGCTTACCAAACTGAACAGGCATCGTTGGTTGATTTTCTTCCCTCCCTCCCTTCCTTCTTTCCTTTCTTTTTTTAGTATTTTATTTTATTTCATTATTAGTTTCAAGTATACAGTACATTGGTTAGATATTTGCATAGTTTATGAAACAGTCCCCCCAATTACTCTATCACCCCTCTGGCTCTCCACCTAGCCATTACATTACTGCTGACTGCATTCCGTATGCCATGCTCCCCATCCTTGTGAAAAAAAAAAAAAGTGAAATCCTACTTTTCGTTTTCTTTCATAATAGACTAAGATATATTTGAGGAAAACCTTAAATACACTGCAAATGTGTATAGTCCCTTTGCCAAGAAGGGGATTTGGTGCATAGTGTGCGCTCAGTAGTTACATCTTATCTGACCTAAGGCACACATGAACAGTAGACACTTTTTATTTACTGAGATGTTAGCGCTTGTTTTTGTTTCAGCTTTTACCAATTTGAGAGCTCCGACACCTAGCATGTGCATTAAATTAGATGATGTCTGAGAAGGTTTGCTCTGTGTTATACAGTATTGGGTTTCCAAATGGTCTGGCGTCATCAATGACCCTGGTAGAAATACAGATACTAGACAGGCTCTGTCCCAGATTCAGTGAAACGTTATCTCAGCATGGGCTCTATGAACCTGCACGTTGACTGTCTAGATGTGACATAGTAATCACTGGTCAAGCACTACTCAAATGTAGGACAGTCTTATTCCTTTGGGTACAGTGACAGCCCTGGAAGAGTGGGCACCTAATAAATACTTGGAATTACATTCTGAAGGCATTCTGTGGTCCATCTTTAATGAACTTCATTTTAGACTTATTCATACTAAGCTGGTAAGTGTATCTGTTTGCATTCAAAGGTGTGTGAAGTCAAGTGGTTTTTATAAGTCATGATACAGCTGTGTGGCAGAGCTGGGGATTTTCCTCTCTTTCTGTTCTTCGAATTCCCATGTCCCAGTCTGCTGTGCGAATAGAACAGAAACCCGAGGGAACAGGAGGCTCTCTGCTCTCAGATGGTGAATTCCTCATTTGGCTGTTGATCGATTGATGATGAAAATCCTGGGTTAGGCTCTACAAATGTAACTTCTTTGCTCTTCTTACTGCTTCTGAATTCCCTTCTTTTCACAGGTCTTTTTATGATCCATTCCAGGCGAAGACCAGTCTATCCCCCTGTGCTCTGAATGCCTTCTGCTTGTATCTTGAGGACTTCACACTTCCATTACCGCTTCTCTTCGCCTTCATTTAGAATCCTACCTGTTCTACTAGCTCCTTCCCAGTTGCATATAAACACTTTTAAGTTTCTCATGTCTTAAAAATATCCCCTGACTGTCTGTCTTCTTTGAGATGCACTCCCATCTTAAAAGAATCGTCAATACACATTTTATCCCAACCCACCACAGGCTACTCCTGCAACCTATCACTCCAATGAATAACTCTCACCAAAGGGACAAACAGTCCATTGGTATTGAATCTGATGGATGCTTTGGGGTTCGTACCTTCCTTGGCTTCTCAGAAGCACATGGCACAGCTGACGACTTCTTCTTTATTGAGATAAGTTCTTTTTTTCACCTTACATTGTATCACACTGTGCTGCTTTCCCTTCAGCTTCCCTGTCTATTCTTCTGACTGTGTTTTATGGGCTCGTTTCCTCCAACTTGTCCTTTCGTTGTTGGTTTTCTTCAGGATTCCGTTCCCAGATTCTCTTCTCAATGCTTTCTCGCTGCACGATCTTGGCTGCTTCTTTGATTCTCATCATACTGTAGTGGTGAATCCCTGATGGAAATCTCCAGGTCTCGTCTCTCTCCTGAATTACAGACCCAGCTGTCCAAAAGCCTAGAAGACGCATTCTTGAGTCTGTCCCACAGACACCAAAAGACCAGGATATCCTAAGCTGAAGACTCCTTTTATCTGGAAACGTGCGCTTCCCTTGGCATCTTTCCTTTTGAGGATGGGCTCCATTTCCGTCCCAGTTCTGCAAGTCTGTGCCTAGGCACTCTGTCACTTTGCCGTCATCCTCAGGCCCGACACGTCACCATGCCCACCTCCTGTTGTTTCTCCCTCACGGATATCTTTCCTATCCGTCCACTTTAGTTGTTCCTACTGCGGCCACCTTAGTCCCAGTCCCTTCGACAGACCGTGGCCTTTCTCGCATCACTGTTCTGTCTCCTCTGCTAAGATTCTTTCCTCTGGTCTTCGCCTGGCAAGAAAGCTTTGTTAGGGTCTGACTTTAGATAGCACCGCCTCCCAGCAAGAGGACAGACCGTGATGTTCCCACTGGCATCCCTGTCGCTGAGCTCTGTTCAGGCTGCAAGTCAGAAGTTTAAGACACATTTTTGGAATAGAATCGAATTGCTAGTGTAGCTCTAGGGAATCAAAGGAATTTTTTTTTTCTCTTTCTTTCCTCTACTCAGTCTTTCCTCTCCCATTTAAATTTCTCTACATCCTGTACCACAGGGCAGGCCATCTCCGGCAGACTTGTAATAAACACATTGCCAATTGATAGAGACACTTCAGAATTTAGCGAAAGGGGAAAAGTGAACGATGAAAAGTAGCCGCTTAGATTTACACTTCACTTGTTCTTAGGGCACTTCCTTCCAGCGTCATGGTGCATTTTTTTAAACTACTAATGCTGATTCATTTTGTTTTCCTTGCCTAGTAATTATATTTATCATAATGAGGTATTTATTGTCCCATTGTCAAACGTTGAGATCTAAGTACAGCCCGAGCACATAGTTAATCAAGTATGGTTTCTATTTAAAAACATGTAGTTACCATACCACTCCTACGAACACATACTCGTGCTGTTTCTAAATTACCGAGGGCAGGGAGCTTAATGCATGTCCTCACGCTCCCGTTCCGTCAGCTCTCTTGCCTTGGTGTTGTCCTAATTGCTCTCTGTGTCTTTCACTTTGGTCCTAATATCTGAGCTTGTCCTTGTACCATAGAGCAGCTTTTGTATTGGTTCTGTTTCGGAGTGCCTGCATTCAGATCCTGGCTCCACTCGTGCTAGCTGTCTGGCCTTGGGCTAGATGCTTAATTCCTATGTGCCTCAATTTATTCATCTTCGAAATGTGAATAATGATAGTATTTCTTCTTTAAGGGGTTTTGATATTAAGTGAGATAATATATTGAAAGCATCTAGCACAGCGTCTGGCCCAGAATGCGTTCTTAAAAACTATTATTAAGTATGATTAAAGAATTCTGTCCTGCTGGATCCATAGCATTTTTCTTCTTCATATTCTTTCTTTATAATATTCTGTATCTTTCTATCTATTATGATGATTATTATTACACTGGAGCATGTAGTATTAAGCCTGGGAATTAGACCCAGATTCTACCTTAGCTAGTGTCTATTATATTAACTTCACATCTGATTGAAAAGCGTTTACTGAGCATGTACTCTGAACCAGACCCGGGGCTTGGGCCTGGGGAGCCAAAGGTGAAGAGGACACATTTCCTGTTCTCCGGAGCTCACGTTGTGTATGGAGAAGTGACCAGGCTATGATCCAATGCAAACAAACAGAGGCAATAAAGCGTTTTAAAAGCATGTAAAGTTAACACAGAGGAGGAAATTATTAACCGACGGAAGAATCAGGAGGAGGCTGTTTTATAGAGAGGTTTTGCAGAATGAATATGATTTTTCTGAGCAGGAAAGAGTGGGAGCCCTTTTAGTCAAAAGGAACAGCGTGTATCAAATGCTCAGGAGTCTTAAAAACCTGACATTTTCAGAGAATGTCCAAATGGTTTGGTATGGGTAGGAGGTGACATAGACATGGCCAGGTCAGAAAGGGGCCCTAGTGTTATGCCATTTTAGAAACGGTTTTTAGGAAGGCCATCTGCCCCGTGGTGTCAGGCTTACACTGAAGGGCAAAGAGGCCAGGGACAGGGAGTCTGTGGACAAGGATGTGGCAAGAGGCCGGGTACCTTAGTTACATGAGCTGCTCTAACAGACACCAAGGCCTGGGGCTTCCGTAGCAGACATTTATATCTCAAAGTTCTGGAGGCTAAAGTCCAAGATCAAGGTATGGCATAGTCAGGTTCTGGTGTGCAGACAACTGCCTTTTGCTGTGTGGTCACGCGGTAGGGAGGGTGGGGAGAGAGAGTGAGAAAAAGGGGGAGGAAGAGGAGGAAAGAAGAGAGAGCTTTCCTGTCTCATCCTGTCACGAGGGTTCTGCCTCCCCACAGCTCCATCTCTAAATCCTACCACACTGAAGATCAGGGTTTGAACATGTGAATTTTAGGATAACACAAACACTTATTTCATGGCACCAAGTAAGTGATCCTGAGGGCCTGGAATAAGGTGCAGGTCCTGGGGAACGTGCGACTCTGACATACCTGTAGGACGGAGAATCAATAGGGATTAGTGAGCATTTGGATACTCGAGATAATGGCGTGGGTTGGGTGACTTGCAGCTGCGTGGATTGGACATCTGGGCCAGACCCGGGGTTACCTGGATAGTCTGGGTTCACACACCACAACGATGCTTCTGAAAAAGTATTTCAACTTCCCTTCCCTGTAGCTCATAAGTCTCCAAAATGTGATCCCCCGCATCCCGCCCCGCCAGCTGCTTCTGAATACCTGTCTTCCATTATTCACTGACCGTTGTTCGGCAGGGCTTATTTACTCACTGTTCTCCAAGCACACGACACTGTTTCCTGCCTCTGGAGTTTTGATCACAGAATTCCTGCCGCAGAGCGCGTGCTCTGTATTCCCCATCTAATCTGTCCTTGAAGGTGACTCTAATCTTACCTGTCTTAGAGAACTTTCTCAGCTGCTCAGAACGATGCCGCTCTCTGGTCTGTCTGATTTTCTGATACATTTAATAGGTTTTCTGTGGCAGATGCGATGCTATGTTCTTTCTCATCACCATCTCCCTTCCTGAACTCACGGGGAGATTATTTATCTCCAGCTTCCTTGTTAGAGCTTTAACCCCGTGTGCCCAGGTCCTCACCGATGGAAATGTGAGTGGGTGTGGTGTCCCCTGTGGCCTGAGGTGGCTAGGAGTGTCCAGAACGCTCCAGATTTTGCCTCTTCTGTCTTGTACATTTTGAAAGGAAGCTCTAAAATGGTGGAGTGGAAGCAGCTAGGGACAGGAGCTATATTAACTTTAAATTCTCTCGATTTAAGCTGACTCTCAATTGCCGAAGACAGATAATTGGCTTTAAATTAGACTTACGTGAGTGACTAAAAACAACCACAATAGCTTTCTTGTGGTCAACCGCAATCTGGGGACTAAGATGTTAATGTAGCAAAGCATGCTCCATCCTGACTGATGTGACCAGTACTATTTGGTGTCCTCTTGTGGTACAGGAACAAAATCAGGCATCCTTTTTTCGGCTGACACTGTGCTTTTCTTCGTTCTTAATAAATATCTTTTGGATGAAATCGAACCTTTGTTTGATGACAATATAAAAAGACTTTCTTCGATGGGAGATAAAGTGATAATCCAGTGTTAACAGGCCCATCCCGATCTTGTTTTTCTCATTTTTTTTTTTTAAAGTATTTCCCTCTTTCCATTTAATGCCTTGTCTTGTGTACCCGAATCTGTTTTCTCAGGTTAAGAAATGAACAATGTTAATTGGTCAGAATTTGAGACTCTCTCTTAGTTGGATCCCATTGACTTATCCTTTGCATTTATGAGAAGAGACATAAAGAAAACGAAACTTGTCTGCTTTTGATTATAATGTCCTTTGGTAAAGGAGTTAATTTTTTTTTTTTTTTTGAGGAATGTAGGAATGCTGACCTCAGCCACAGTGTTCTTAGGTGTTGCTATGCTGCCGATGAGGCTAGGTCTTACTTTTCTCACTAGTGTATAACACCATCTTTTATTGTATTTTTCCTTAATATCTCTGTTTTGGTGTAACGCCACCAATTTTAAATGTGCATACATTGCTTCCTGCCCTTGAGGACCTTCATCAAAATGAGATATTTTAACTAAAATGAGACACTAACAATTTCCTCCTGCCCTGCTATTTATTTTGTCATAAAAACCCCATGCATCCATAAGACTCTGATTTTCAAGTTTATTATCTCAAAAGTGATTTTAGAAATATTACCAATAATAATACCTGATTGAAAAAAAGGAGAAATTCCATCTGAATGACAATAGCTATTTATAAAACCCTGAGGCTGTCTTCTCCCAGGATGAAGTACTGGTGGAATCACTCAGATAATTCATAGGGCTG